>NC_091563.1:27920949-27923449 GCF_042767895.1 Penaeus vannamei
TCTCTCTCTCTCTCTCTCTCTCTCTCTCTCTCTCTCTCTCTCTCTTTTCTTTTCTTTTCTTTTCTTTTTAATGACACGTTGTATAAACCAGCGGACGCCATTCTTGCGCATGCAAAATATTTTCACTCCATGAGACTATTGTGATTTCTACTACGAAAATAAACCGTGGTATACACTTACATCCTTTTAGTCCCCACTTTGAGATATTTGCCACAAAGGTGACAGGAATAAACTTAATCTGCGTGAACATCAACATTTTCCCGTACACTTTTTGAGAGGGATAAGGGGGGGGGGGGGTATAAATAAAGTAAGTTTTGTACACTCGTGAAAATATTGAAAACTGTGAACCACTCAAATGCACAAATCCCTTCTTTACTGTTCTTTTTGATGGCACAACACCTCTTTCTTGTTCCTTTGGCTTGTTAGTGTTCCCTTTTCAGTGTCATGAAAAGTATATAATAACGTTTTGGTTATATTTCGAGCTCTGATATAACGGGCTTCCTGGTACGTGGTGATAATTTTACCCAAAGAGATGGTCTTCCTAACAATAGGAATATATTGTTGATGTTGATGATTTTGATGTCGATGTTGATGTTGATGTTGATGTTGATGTTGTGTTGGTGTTGATGTTGATGTTGATGTTGATGTTGATGTTGATGTTGAAGTTGATGTTGTGTTGATGTTGATGTTGATGTTGAAGTTGATGTTGTGTTGATGTTGATGTTGATGTTGATGTTGATGTTGTGTTGATGTTGATGTTGATGTTGATGATGTTGTGTTGATGTTGATGTTGATGTTGATGTTGATGTTGATGTTGTGTTGTGTTGATGTTGATGTTGAAGTTGATGTTGTGTTGATGTTGATGTTGATGTTGAAGTTGATGTTGTGTTGATGTTGATGTTGATGTTGATGTTGTGTTGATGTTGATGTTGATGTTGATGATGTTGATGTTGTGTTGATGTTGATGTTGATGTTGATGTTGATGTTGTGTTGATGTTGGTGTTGATGTTGATGTTGATGTTGTGTTGGTGTTGATGTTGATGTTGATGTTGATGTTGTGTTGATGTTGATGTTGATGTTGATGTTGATGTTGTGTTGGTGTTGATGTTGATGTTGATGTGTTCGTGTTGGTGTTGATGTTGATGTTGATATTGATGTTGATGTTGATGTTGTGTTGATGTTGATGTTGATGTTGTCTTGATGTTGATGTTGATGTTGATGTTGTGTTGATGTTGATGTTGATGTTGATGTTGATGTTGTGTTGGTGTTGATGTTGATGTTGATGTTGATGTTGTGTTGGTGTTGGTGTTGATGTTGATGTTGATGCTGATGTTGATGTTGTTGTTGTTGATGATGTTGATGTTGATGTTGATGTTGAAGTTGATGTTGATGTTGAAGTTGATGTTGATGTTGAAGTTGATGTTGAAGTTGATGTTGTTGTTGCTGTTGTTGTGTTGATGTTGAATTTGATGTTGATGTTGAAGTTGATCTTGATCTTGATCTTGATGTTGAAGTTGATGTTGATGTTGATGTTGTGTTGATGTTGATGTTGTGTTGGTGTTGATGTTGATGTGTTCGTGTTGGTGTTGATGTTGATGTTGATGTTGATATTGATGTTGATGTTGATGTTGTGTTGATGTTGATGTTGTGTTGATGTTGAATTTGATGTTGATGTTGAAGTTGATCTTGATCTTGATCTTGATGTTGAAGTTGATGTTGATGTTGCTATTGATTTTGAAGTTGATGTTGATGTTGAAATTGATGATGATGTTGCTGTTGATGTTGAAGTTGATGTTTATGTTGTTGATGTTGAAATTGATGTTGATGTTGATGATGTTGCTGTTGAAGTTGATGTTGATGATGTTGATGTTGTGTTGATGTTGATGTTGGTGTTGATGTTGATGTTGATGTTGATGTTGATGTTGATGATGTTGATGTTGTGTTGATGTTGATGTTGATGTTGATGTTGATGATGTTGATGTTGTGTTGATGTTGATGTTGATTTTGATGTTGTGTTGATGTTGATGTGATGATGTTGTGTTGATGTTGATGTTGATGTTGGTGTTGATGTTGATGTTGATGTTGTGTTGATGTTGATGTTGATGTTGATGTTGATGTTGATGTTGATGTTGATGTTGATGTGTTGGTGTTGATGTTGATGTTGATGTTGATGTTGTTGTTGTGTTGGTGTTGATGTTGATGTTGATGTTGATGGTGATGTTGATGTGTTGATGTTGATGTTGATGTTGATGTTGTGTTGGTGTTGATGTTGATGTTGATGTTGATGTTGATGTTGATGTTGATATTGATATTGATGTTGATGTTGATGTTGATGTTGATGTTGATGTTGATGATGTTGATGTTGTGTTGATGTTGATGTTGATGTTGATGTTGGTGTTGATGTTGATGTTGATGTTGATGTTGATGATGTGTTGTGTGTTGTGTTGATGTTGATGTTGGTGTTGATGTTGATGTTGATGTTGATGTTGATGTTGATGTT
>NC_091563.1:27942853-27949896 GCF_042767895.1 Penaeus vannamei
TTCCACTCCCCCTCCCTCATTCTTTCCTCACTCCTTCGTCCTCCCTCCCCCTCTCTCTCTCTCTCCTTCCTTCCTCCCCCTCTCTCCCTCCTTCCTCCCTCCCTCCCTCCTTCCCGCCCTCTACCTATCCTCGTCACGTCCTCGCCCTGACCTGAAATGACCCCCGTGCAATGGGCAACGGCCAGGCTTCCCCGTCACTCCGGAGACCTCAAAGGCCCTTAGCATTTAAGACACGTTTCAGACACGTTTCTCGTCCCCATCGATGCCTCAGGAAAGAGGTCTCCAGTTGAAGTTCTTTTTCCATAGATATTATTTTCCCCCCCTCTTCTTCTCTCTCTTCTCTCTCTCTCTCTCTCTCTCTCTCTCTCTCTCTCTCTCTCTCTCTCTCTCGTTCTCTCTCTCTCTCTCTCTCTCTCTCTCTCTCTCTCTCTCTCTCTCTCTCTCTCTCTCTCTCTCTCTCTCTCTCTACTGTCCTTTTTTAAAATATAACGGAGACAAAATTTTGTAGGAAGAGAAGGGAGCGGGTTAGAAATTAGAGGAAGAGATAGAAAATAGTAGAAGGGAAGAAATGATAGACTGAGATAGATACATGGAGGGTAATGAAAAAGAGAGAGAGAAAGATAGATAGATAGAGAGAAAGAGAGAGAGAGTGGGAGGGAGAAGAGAGAGAGAGAGAGAGAGAGAGAGAGAGAGAGAGAGAGAGAGAGAGAGAGAGAGAGAGAGAGAGAGAGAGAGAGAGAGAGAGAGAGAAAAGGAAGAGGAAGGAGGCAGACACACAGTCATAAAAGAGATAGAAAGAAAAGAGAAAACAAATACCCACACAAATATAAAGAAACCGAAACAAACAAACGACCACTCACCATACCAACCACCCTACCAAACGACCCAAACAACCATAAAAAACTCCAAAACAACCAAACCATAACAACAACAAAAGGAAACTCCCCGTCTGCTTTCTGTCTCTCTCTCTCTCTCTCTCTCTCTCTCTCTCTCTCTCTCTCTCTCTCTCTCTCTCTCTCTCTCTCTCTCTCTCTCTCTCTCTCTCTCTCTCTCTCACTGTCCTTTTTTTAACAATATAACGGAGACAAAATTGGTTGTATGGAAGAGAGAGAAGGGAGACGTGGTAAGCTAGAAATTATGAGGAAGAGATAGAAAATAGTAGAAGGGAAGAAATAGATAGACTGAGATAGATACATGGATGGGTAATGAAAAGAGAGAGAAAGATGATGAAGAGAGAAAAGAGAGAGGAGGGAAGAGAGAGAGAGAGAGAGAGAGAGAGAGAGAGAGAGAGAGAGAGAGAGAGAGAGAGAGAGAGAGAGAGAGAGAGAGAGAGAGAGAGAGAGAGAGAGAGAGAGAATAGAGAGAGAGAGGGAAGGCAGACACACAGTCATAAAAGAGAAGAAAGAAAAAGAAAGACAAATACCCACACAAATATAAAGAAACCAGCCAAACAAACGACCACTACCATACCAACCACCCACCAAACGCCCCAAAAAACCATAAAAAACTCCAAAACAACCAAACAATAACAACAAAAAGGAAACTCCCCTCTGCTTTCTGTCTCTCTCTCTCTCTCTCTCTCTCTCTCTCTCTCTCTCTCTCTCTCTCTCTCTCTCTCTCTCTCTCTCTCTCTCTCTCTCTCTCTCTTCTCTCTCTCTCTCTCTCTCTCTCTCTCTTTCTCTTCTTATCTATCTATCTATCTATCTATCTATCTCTCTCTCTCTCTCTCTTTCCTTTTCTCTCTCTCTCTCTCTCTCTCTCTCTCTCTCTCTCTCTCTCTCTCTCTCTCTCTCTCTCTCTCTCTCTCTCTCTCTCTTTCTCTCTCTCTTCCCGTCCATTTGCGAGGCACAGACGATGTCGCTGAGAATTTGGGGAAGTGGCTCCATGGTTCCTGTTGCGGGAGGCAGACATTGCTAAATGACCCTTTCCTCTCTCTCTCTCTCTCTCTCTCTCTCTCGCTCTCTCGCTCTCTCTCTCTCTCTCTCTCTCTCTCCCCTCTCTCTCCTCTCTCTCTCTCTCTCTCTCTCTCTCTCTCTCTCTCTCTCTCTCTCTCTCTCTCTCTCTCTCTCTCTCTCTCTCTCTCTTTCTTTCTTTTTTCTGCTTCTATCTTTCCCTCTACTCTCTTTTTCCTTCTCTCTCTCGCCCTCCGTTTATCCCTATTATTTGTTTGCTTCTCTTTTTCCTGTTGCCTTCATATTTTCTATTTGTTTCTCCATCTCTCTCTCCTTTCCGTTCTTCTGTATCTTCCCTACTATGTCTTCCTCCCCCCCCCCCTTCCTTCTATCCCTCCCTTTCTCCGTTTCCCTCTATCTCTTCCTGCTATTCCTCCATTTATCCCTTCCTCCTTCTTTTCCTCTCCTTTACCTTCTGTCCCACCCTTCCTCGGTTTCCCTCTATCCTTATTCCTCCATTTATTCCTCCCTCCTTCTCCCTCTTTCCCTCCCTCTATCCCTCTCTATCTCTCCCCTCTTCCTTTCCTATCTGCCTTCTGTCACTCCCTTTCTCCGTTTCCCTCTCTCTTCCTGCTATTCCTCTATTTATCCCTTCCTCCTTCTTTTCCTCTCCTTTTCCTTCTGTCACTCCCTTTCTCAGTTTCCCTCTATCCTTATTCCTCCCTCTTTCTCTCCCTCTGTCCCTCCCCTCTTCCCTATCTGCCTTCCCTCCCTTCCCTCCCTTTCCCTCTTTCCTTCCCTCTATCCCTCCCCTCTTCCCTATCTGCCTTCCCTCCCTTCCCTCCCTTTCCCTCCCTCTCCCTCTTTCCTTCCCTCTATCCCTCCCCTCTTCCCTATCTGCCTTCCCTCCCTTCCTCTCCCCCCTTACCCCTTTCCACCCCATTTGTTCCCTTCTTCTAAACGCCTGTCACCACCACACCGGCCGCCAAGACTCTCCTCTCCTTCACACTGCTCCTTCTCCCTCGTTCTCTTCTCCCTTCTTTTATCTCCTCCTTTTCTTCTTTTTCCTTGTGGTCTTTTTTTCCTGTTTATTTATTCTCCTTCGTTCTCTTTTCCCTTCTTGATCTCCTCTTTTTCTTCTTTTTCCTTGTGGTCTTTTTTCCTGTTTATTTATTTATCCTCTCTCTCTTTTCTTGTATGTTTTTTTTCTTGTTTTTTCCTTTGATCTTTTCCCCGTTTATTTATTTTTCCTCTTTCGCTTTTCTTTTATCTCTTCCTTTTCTTCTTTTCCTATGCTCTTTTCCACGTTTATTTATTTTTCCTCTCTCTCCCTTCTTGATTATCTCTCTCTCCTTTCTTCTCTTCTCCCAAGCTTCCTTGTTTACGTCTCCCTTCTCTCTGTCCCTTTCACCCTCGCATCTTACTCTCTCTTCTTTCTTTTACCTTTCTATACACTTCCTCTCCCACCTCCTTGCCCTCTCCTTTCGTCTTTATCTCCTCTCCTTCTATTCTCTTCCTCCCCTTCCTTTTCTCCCTCCATTTTCCCCTTATCCTCTTTTCCTTCCCTTTTATACACATTTCCTCCCCTCTCCCCTCTTTCTCCTCTCCTTCTCGTTTTCTCTCCTTTCCTCATCCCCCTCTCCCCCCCTCCCCGTTCTCTCCTCTTTCTCCATCCTTCTCTTCCCTCCTTCTCTTCTCTCCTCGTTCTCCATCCCCATCTTTTCCCTCCCTTCTCGTACTCCTCTCCTCTGTCCCTTTCCTTCTCGTTCTCTGCTTTTTCCCCATTTTCCTCTTTTTCTTCCCTTTCGTCGTCCTCCCCTCTTTCTTCCCTCCCTCCCCTCCCTCCCTCCCCATCCCCTCTTTTCCTCCCTCCTCCTCCCTTCTCGTCCTCCCCCCTTTTCTCCTTTCCTTCTCGTTCTTCCTCTTTCCCCACCCCTCTCTTCTCCTCCCCCTTCTCGCTCTCCCCTTTTTCTTCCCTCCTCCCTCCCTCCCTCCTCCCTCCCTCCTCCCCTCCCTCCCTCCCTCCCTCCCTCCCCCTCCCTCCCTCCCTCCCTCCCTCCCTCCCTCCCTCCCTCCCTCCCGCCCTCCCCTCCCTCCCTTCCTCCCTCCCTCCCCTCCTTCCACCCCCTCCCTCCTCCCTCCCTCCCCACCTCGTAACTCCCCTCTCTCTTCCTGTCTCCTCTCCCTCCCTCCCTACCTCCCTCCCTCCCCTCTCTCTTCCTGTCTCCTCTCCCCTCGTTTCCCATTTTCTTGAAGACGTTTTGACAGCGGCGTCAGTCCCAGCGTCTGATCTTTATGCATATTGCTCTTTTGTTTGTTTTTGTTGTTGGAGTTTCTCTGTGGCTTTGTTTACTTGTTTAGCTCGTTGTTTATGTATGGAGATATTTATTGGATTGTCTACCGATATATTAGTTTCTTATCTATTCATCTATTTATTATGATAATCCATTTTCTTTTCCACTTCTTTCCATTTCTTCCCCTCTTTGTCGCTTCCCTCTCCTTCCTCTTCTCCTCTTTCCTTCTCTTCACATGTTTGCTTCTCATACTCTTTCCTCTTCTTTCTCGCCTCCCCTTGTCCAATTCCTCACATTCCTATTTTTATTCGTTTTCTTCTCTTTCCTCATTTTTCTCTCTTTCCATCCTTCTCGCTTCCATGCCCATCCTCCCCTTTCCTCTTTCTCTCTTTCCTCTTTCTTTTTTTATTTTCTTCCTCTCCTTCCTCGTGTTTCGCTCTTGCCTTCCCTTCCCTTCCCTCTCTCCGTCTCCTCCTCTATTTCCTCTCTTTCCTTCTTTTCTCTCTTTTCTCATCTTCCCCTCTCCTCTCCTCTCTCTCCCTTCCCTCCTCTTCCTCTCCCTCTTCCTCTTCTTCTATTTCGTCCCCTTCCTCTCTCTCATCCTGCTCCTCCTTCTCCTGCTCTCCCCATCTCTTTTCTTCCTTCCTCCCCTTCCTCTTTCCCATCCTCCTCCTCCTCCTCCTCTTCCTTTCCCCACTTCTTTTTCCCCTTCCACCTCCCCCTCTCCTCCTCTTCCTCGTCCCTCCTCGTCCTTCCTCCTCCTTCCCCTCTCCCTCTCTCCTCCTCTTCCCCTCGTCCCCCCCTTTCCCCCCTTTTTCCTCCTCCCTCTCTCCTCCTCTTCCTTCCTCTTCTTCCCCCTCGCTCCTCCTCCTTCCTCCCTTTCTTCCTCTTCCTCATCTCCCAAGGTGAGTCCCTCCCAGCACCCGTCTTGGGCATTAACCGAGAGCATCTTAAGACCCATTATCATAGCCTGGATCCTCCTCCTCCTTCTCCTCCTTCGAGCTCCCTTCGTCCCGCTCTCGCCATCCATCTTGGGGGCTGAGTTCGGTGATGGGGGTGGGGTGGGTGGGGGGATGGGGGAGGGTTGGGTGGGGAGAGGGGGTTGGGTGGGGGGGAGGGGGGGGATGGGGGAGGGGTAGGGGGGGGAGGGGAGGAGGGGGGGGAGGGAGGAAGGGGGGAGGGAGGGGAGAAGGAGGGTTGGGGGAGGGTTGGGAGGGTTGGGTGGGGAGGGGGAGGAGGGAGGGTTGGGTGGGGAAGATGGGGGTAGGCGGGTTGGGGGGGGGATGGGGGAAGGAGGGTTGGGGGGATGGGTCGGGGGGGAGGGAAGAGAGGGGGAGAGGGAGGGAAAGGGGAGGAGGAGGGGAAGGGGGGAGGAGGGGGGGAGGAGAGAAGGAGAGGGGGAGGGGGAGGAGATGGGAGAGAATAGGGGAGAGAGAGAGAGAGAGAGGAGAAGGAAGGAAGAAAAGATACATAGATAGATAGATAGATAGAGAGAGAGAGAGAGAGAGAGAGAGAGAGAGAGAGAGAGAGAGAGAGAGAGAGAGAGAGAGAGAAGGTAATGTTGATGCTAATGCTGGAAGTGAGAGAAAGAGGTGAAGTGGTAGCGAGAAGAAGAGAAAGAGCAGAGAGTGAAGGAGAAAAACTAGGAAGGGAGAGAGAGATAGTAAAAATGAAAAACAGACAAAGAACACGAAAAAGAAAAATAGAGATAGATATAATAGAAAAAAACAACTACACAAACAAGATATATCGAAAAAAAATAAACCAAAGACAAATATACAGATACAAGAAAACAAACAAACAAAAAATAACAGGATAGTCTTTTCTTAAGGAAAGGAAAAATCTATAGAGGAAGAACACGTGACCTAAAAATACCTTCCTTATTTTGCCAACTGAAATCTTCTTCCCGAAATTCCTAAAAAGAAATTAGTGAAAAAGCACACAGGGTCCTTAAGCACCCCCCCCCCCTCCTCCTCCTCCCCACCGCCCATGTTCACGCCCACAACCTCCAAATGGGCGCGACTGAACGTGATTGTAGAACCACCTTCTTTTTGCTGAGTTTGTGGAAGAAGAAGAAGAAGATGAAGGAGAAGAAGAAGAAGAAGAAGAAGAAGAAGAAGATGATGATGATGACGATAATGATGAAAAAGAAGGAGGAGAAGAAGAAGAAAAAGATGATGATGATGTAGAAGAAAAAGAAAAAAAAAACTAAATATTTTAATCATATGTGGAGGCAAAGATAAGTACATCAATTTGATCCGGTGATTAATATTTAGCGTAATTATTCATCTCCCAGGTCATCAGCAACATTATAAACGGCATTATTAAAAACATTATATCATTATGATCATCTACTCTATTCATATTCTCTTCCTCTTCCTCCATCCTCTTCACTATCGGCATTATTTTCACCATCACAGTCATCACCACCACCATCATTGCCATCACCATCATTATTATCAGCAGCAGCAACGCTAGCACATCCACCATCAAATCATCACTAACATCATCATCATTACCATCTACACCATCATCATCATCATCCTACCAACACCACCATCATCACTATCACCACCATCATCATCTTCCCTACCACCACCACTACCATCATCATTATCATCATCACCTCTGCTACCACTAACACCACCATCATCATCATTCCTACCACCACCACCACTATCGTCACCATCACATCATCATCATCAACACCAACACCACCATCATCATTATCATCATCATAATCAACATCCCTACCTCCAACACCACCATCATCAGATCATCATCATCATTATCATCATCATAATCATCATCCTATCCAACACCCCATCATATCATCCTCATCATTATCATCACCCTA
>NC_091563.1:27950396-27952896 GCF_042767895.1 Penaeus vannamei
AAATTCAGGGGGAAATAGTGGAGGAGAGGAGAAGGAAAAGGTTGGTGGAAGTGTGGGAGGGGGAAAAAAGGGGTGAGAGGGGAGTGAAATAAAACGAGGAACAGGGGGGAAAAAGAAAATAATGTTTAAAAAAAAAATTTTTAAAAAAAAAATCAAATGGGGAAAAAAAATGGAAAAAACTTTCCCAAATTTTTTTTCTCAATTTTTTAACGATTTTTTTGCCAAAATGAATCATCTCCCCTAAACAAAAGGCTCTCTCCGGGGTAAAAAAAAAAAGCGATTAATGTGTTTATTCCTTTTTAAAAACCTTTAAAATTTAAATGGCAGTGTTATTGAGTTTTCCCAAAAAAACTGGAGAGGTTAATGTGATTACAACAATAATAACAACGAATAAAGATGATAACAATGATAATAGAACAACTCTACTGGAAATGGTACTTCTACCCACCCCCAAGGGGCAAGGGTAAAAGGTTTGTAAAAACCATTTTCCACCGAATGAAATTTGGGTAGAGGGGAAAAATTGGTACCACATCATCAATCCCGGGTGAAAGGTGTGCCCGGGTGATTCCATTGGGGGATGAAAAGATTGGATTGCAGGGGGGGGAGGGGGGGGGGAAAAGGGAGAAGGGGAAAAGGGAAAAGGGGGATGGGGGGGGGGGGAAAAGGAAGGGAATAAATAGGGAAAAAGGAAAGGGGACGGGGGAAGAGGGGGGGGAAAAAAAGGGGGGGGGGGGGAAAAAAAGGGAAGGGGGGAGGGAGGAAGGGGGGAAAGGGGGATGGGGAAAAGGAAGGGACGGAGAAGAGAGCGGGGGGGAAAAGGAAGGGGGGGGGGGAAAAGGAAAGGGAAAGGGACGGGAAAGGGGGGGGGAAAAAGAGGTGGGGAGGAAAGGGGGGGGGAGAGAAGGGAAGAGATGGAGAAAGAGTGGGGGGGGGGAAAAGGGGGGGATGGGGGAAAAGGAGGGACGGAAAAAAAGGGGTGGGGGAAAGGAAGGGGGGAAAAAAGGGGGGGAGAAGTGAAGGATAGAGGAAGGGGTCAGGGAATAATGGAATGAAGAGAAGTACAGAGGAAGAGAAAGGAAGATAAGAGAAAGGATGATAGCTGAGGAAAGAAGGGAGAGAAGGAAGGAACGAAGGAAGAAAATTAGAAACACGAATCAGAAGAAAGAAAAGAAAATAGATAAGGAATAGAGATATCATCAAAAATACAGAACAAAATTAAAAGAAAAACGAGTGAGATAACAGGCACTCCTCCTATCTCTCCATCTTCCTCATTCCCCAATTTTTTTAAATATCCTCCCCCAACCCCCCCCACCAGCCCCCCCCCCTCTCCCCTTTTTTTTGGGGGCGGGGGGAAAAAAAGAGCGAACGATAAGTGGGGGAAAAGAGAATAATTGGACCCGGAGGGGGGGATGCTGGGAGAGTTATAAAAAAAAGGGGAAAAAAGGGAAAAGAGGGGGGATGAATAAGTGGGGTTTAGAGAAGGAGAAAAGGACGAAGGGTAGAGAATGAGATAAAATGAAAGAAAAAAGAGAGAACAGATATAGAGAAAATGAAAGAAAAATAGCAAAAGGAAAAAAATGAAAGAAAAAATAACAAGAAAAAAAAAACCTTTAACGAAAAACAAAGAGGAAAACGAAAGGAAAAGATAACCGATAGAAAGAAATGAAAGAAAAAGATAACGGATAGAAAGAAAACGAAAGAGAGAAATAACAGATAGAAAGAAAACGAACGAAAACGATAACAGATAGAAAGAGAAAACGAAAGAAAGAGAAAAACAGATAGAAAGAAAACGAAAAAAAGAAATAACAGATAGAAAGAAAACGAAAAAAGGAGACAAACAGATAGAGAGAAAACGAAAGACAGAAAATGGGACAACGTGAGTATTGGCGTCCACGTACCTGTATATATATATCTGTATAACTATGTTTATATGCCACTGTGTCCGCGTTCCATTCCGACCCGATTGCATGGGTGATCCGCCTAATTGCGTGCCTGGTTTGATGGGGGTTTTTAAATTTTTAAAAAGGGTTGATTAATGAGGTAATAATGAAAACTGAATTTGTTTGGGGGGGGAAAGGGGGGAAGGGGGGGGGGGCTAGGGGGGGAAAAAGGGGGGGGGGGATTGGGGGGGGGGGGGGGAGGGGAAAAGGGGGTTTGGGACTAGGGTAGGGGAGCGAGGGGGGGGAAAAGGAAAAAGGGGAAAAGGGGGGGGGGAAAGGGGGGGGGAGGCATTGCAGAATTGATTGCATGTTTGTTGATGCTGCACGCTTGGCTCTCGTCTGAACTCGTCAATTTGAATGGGTTATTTTGATCGGTTTAATTGCAAAGAACTCTATGGTTTTGACATGAATAGCGGACATAATTATTCTGTTGGTTTTAAAAGAGATAAAAGGCGAGAGAGAGAGAGAGAGAGAGAGAGAGAGAGAGAGAGAGAGAGAGAGAGAGAGAGAGAAGAAGAAGAGGGGAAAAAAGAGAGAGAGAAAAAGGGGGGGGATAGGGA
>NC_091563.1:27967896-27977896 GCF_042767895.1 Penaeus vannamei
GACAAAGACAAAGACAAGACCAGCGACGACGCACAACGAGCTAACAACCAAACAACCAGACCCCCAAATCGGTCGCTCTGCAAACAACTCCAAGGCCCTGAACTCCACAACCGCGGTGGTTAGAGCCTCCACCAGGAAGACGATCCACCTGCTAAGGATTATTTCTTCAGAACCAACAACTCATAAAGAATAAGGGGTAATGGTAGTCCACACTCCTTCGTACTCAGCCGTAACTTAGGCTAGGGAAGGCTTTGTGTGAAGGGAAGGGGGCGTGTTTGTGGGTTAAGGAAGGGAACGAAGGAGGGAGGGAACGAGGGAACGAGGGGAGGAGGGAGAGATGGAGTAAGAGGGAAATGGGGAGAGATGGAGAGAGATGAAGATGGAGAGAGAGAGGTAGATAGATAGATAGATAGAGAGAGAGAGAGAGAGATTTATGAGAGAGAGAGAGAGAGAGAGAGAGAGAGAGAGAGAGATTTGTGAGAGAGAGAGAGAGAGAGAGATTTATGAGAGAGAGAGAGAGGGGGGGGGAGAGGGAGAAAGAGAAGATAGAGAGAGAGAGATAAGGAATTAAGGGAGGGGAGATGAGGGTGCTAAGAACAGCTGGGAGGTGGTGGAAAAGGGTGAATTCGGGCAAGGGAGAGGGGTGAAGTAGGGGAGAAAGACAATTCTGATATGCATATGTTCATGTACAAAATCAACTAAAACTATAAAGGTTGCTAGTATATATATAATGGCGGAGATAATGACAACGATGATAAAAAGATTGATATTTCTGATGATAATTATAATGATACTAATGATGGTAATGATAATTATCATAGTAAAGATGATGATATGAATACTAATAATAATGATCATGATATTATCATCAATGGTAATGATAATGATGATGATGAAAATGATATTAATAATGATAATAGTAATAATGATTATAAAAATAATCATGATAATAGAAATAATGATAATGATAATGATAATGATAATAATAGTAATAATAATAATAATAATAATAATGAAAATAATAATTCCAGTAATAAAAATGGGTACTTCTTGGGGGAGGGGGAGGGGGGGGGGGAGGGTTTTTAGAAAAGTGGGCATGACTTTCCAGCTTGAAGGTAAAGTAGTACAAAGGAAATTCCATTAGAAATACACACACCACTTTAAATGCACTTTTGTGTGTGTCGCTTTGTTGAACAAGCTAGTATTTAGGGTCATTTTTCACGGTTGTCTTTCATAATTTTTCTTTCTATTTTTTTTTCTTTTTATTTTTTCTTGGAATTATGTTAATGAGCTTTGCGAAAGTTCAGGTTGAAATGATAATTATCTTTTCATTATATTTCAAGGTACGTTTTCAATTTTTGTATGCTTTATTATCTCTATATCTTTTTTCTTCGCTTTGTTCTTCTTTTTTTCTTTTTGTTCTTTTTTCTTTTTTCTTCTTTTTTCTTTTTTTTCTTTCTTTTTTCTTCCCTTGTCTTTTTTCTTCTTTTTTTCTTTTTTTCTTCTTTTTTTCTTTTTTCTTCTTTTTTTCTTTTTTGTTATTTTCTTTTTTTTCTTTTTTTTCTTCTTTTTTTGCTATGATTAGCGTTAATCCTTTTTTGAAGTCCTTTTACAGCATGACGGTGAAAGTATTAATGATGAATATGCTAGTAAAATTATATTTATGTTTGTGTTGTTATCATCATTATCACCATTTAGATCTTCATCATGGTAATTACTGTAACATAAATCTGCTACGTTCTGTATTATTAATGCTAATACTGAGACTAATGTTTCAATTATAATCACTCCTTTCATCATTTTATCGTTTATCTTTTACGTCATTATTGCTTTTCTGTTCTTATTACTGTCATCTCTAATATCATCATCATTTTCATCATTATCACCACTATCATGATTGCCATATCACTATTGTCATTATCAAAATTTCTGTTATCATTAGCAACATTACTTTTATCAATTTTATTATTAGTATTTTAGGTGGTATCATTATTATATTTATTTTAAAAATCATAAAACCGATCACTATCAGAATAATAGATCACGATTTTGTTATTATAGTTATTATTATTGCTTTACCGTTATATTAAGAATATTGGCCTGATTGATGTTGTCAGTGATATCCTCACCAGTTTATCATCATTCCAAACTATCATTATCCATGCTACCATTCTTATCATAGAGTAAAAACAATTTCCATGTGCATATGTACAATATATGTTTATTAAGAGAATAGAAAAGTATTGGTCCCTGATTTATGTTTATGTATATCTATCTATCTATCTATCTATATATCTATCTATCTATATGTATATATATATATATATATATATATATATATATATATATATATGCATATATGCATGTATGTATATATATACATATATATATATATATATATATATATATATATATATATATATATATATATATATATATATATATATATATATATGCATATATGCATGTATGTATGTATATACATATATATATATATATATATATATATATATATATATATATATATATATATGCATGTATGTATATATTTATGTATGCATACATATGTATATGTATATACATACATATATATATATATATATATATATATATATATATATATATATATATATATATATATATATATATATATTTTATATATATATATATATATATATATATATATATATATATATATATGTATATATGTATATAATTTTCCTTAGGAAAAAAACATTCCTTCCTACTTATTATGCAACATTTTCTCTTCCATCTAACATAAAGGAAAATTACTTCTGCTCTTTTCACTTTCGCAACGATATATATAGTCTCACGAAAGATCCTGTTATAAGCGTGATATTCTCTCTCTCTTTCCTGTAAAATGTATGTCGTTAAAGACGCTTCTATACACCGTGTTAGGAATATTGACTCCAGCTCGCAAAAGTTGTGTTCAGAGTGATCCCCATTCACTCTGTGTTCATGAATATTATCAAGCAGTTTAGTTTCAGTAAACCGGTAAAGTAAAGCTTATATAACCATCAAAAATAAATAAATAGGTTTATAGATAAATGATACGAATACAAAATTATACACAAGGGCATTAAGATTCACGGGACACAACTCCTTAGTCAGCTAATTACCAGCCTTAATTATGCAGAATTATGGATGGCAACCGCTTAATGAGAGAAAAAAGTCTTTCAAATACGGACAGGTTTAGCACTTTAATATATCTCCTTCGTAAATCAGGTCTAGTCTTGCATGTAGTTATATCTCTTCCAAATTCCATGTAGTATAAGATCTTACTCATCTCTTCCAAGATAAAAGGGAGTCGAAATCCGAGAGCACATAGACCCAAAAATGAATAAATGAATAAGCAAAAGAATTATATGTAAGTCAGAATCAATTTAATGCTTTCAGGTACTTCAGATTTACACCTGCGAGTTCCTTCGAATCATGCTACTCTTCAATTGATGCAGTTACATCCTGTTTCTTATCCCTGGCTGATAAGATTAGAGATAGGGCGAGTACTGTAGAGACTATTCTTCAGAACCTGCCCCCAGGGTATTAGGGCTTGGGTGACGTAGCAAAAATAGTAAAAAAAAGGAAAAAAAAGATAAATAAAAAATAATAAAGGCGTAGAGAACCAGTATATAATATTGGAGGTTTAAGACACTGTGTATAGTTATATACATGCTGGTATATCTAAAGACGTCTGTGTTTTGGGAACGTTATTATTGTGATTTAAGAGTAGCAAGGAGAATCATCATAATTCTATTACATATAATGAATAGAACGGAAACGCACCATAAAGAAAGTCGTCAAGAAGAAAAGAGAAATATCGTCTTAGAATAATGACACGCATTTTCAGGCTCTTTCCCTTGCCCTCCTCTCTCTCTCTTTCACTTTGTCTTTGGCTTTCTCCTTTCTCTCTCTTTCTCTCTTTGTCTTTGGCTTTCTCCTTTCTCTCTCTCTCTCTCTCTCTCTCTCTCTCTCTCTCTCTCTCTCTCTCTCTCTCTCTCTCTCTCTCTCTCTCTTTCTCTCTTTGTCTTTTGGCTTTCTCCTCTCTCTCTCTTTCTCTCTTTGTCTTTGGCTTTCTCCTCCCTCCCTCCCTCTCTCTCTCTCTCTCTCTCTCTCTCTCTCTCTCTCTCTCTCTCTCTCTCTCTCTCTCTCTCTCTCTCTCTCTCTCTCTCTCTCTCTCTCTCTCTCTCTCCCCCTCTCTCCCTCTTTCTTTCTCTTTTTATCTCTTTCTCTTTTTCTCCTTTTTCTTCCCCCCTCTCTCTCTATCTTTCTATCTATCCACCTCTATGTATCTATCTACCTATATATCCCTCTCTCTCCCTCCCCCCCCCCTCCCCCCACCCCCTCTCTCTCTCTCTCTCTCTCTCTCTCTCTCTCTCTCTCTCTCTCTCTCTCTCTCTCTCTCTCTCTCTCTCTCTCTCTCTCTCTCTCTCTCTCTCTCTCAAAAAAAAAAAAAAAAAGAAAAAAAAATCCAATAGCTTGTTCTCCTTTTGTGCGAGAAGAACCGGAAATGGAGAACTTTATTATTCGTGCTGAGAACGTGATTTGTCTGGAAGCCTAAAACCTCTAGATTCCTGGAATGGAGATCGTGCATTTTCCTTCGTTTCGCCTGTCAGAACACCGTCGTGGGGGGGGGGGGGGGTGTTGAGGGGGAGGGGGTGGAGGAGATGGGAGGTGGGGAGGAAAGGGTGGGGATTGGTTGATTGAGGGGGAGGGGGTGTTAGGGTGTGGAAGGGAGTGGAGGAGATGGGTTGTGGGGGAAAGAGATTGGGGATCTGGTTGATTGAGGGGGGAGGGGGAGTAGTAGTTGATTGGGAGGGGGAAGGAGGTGGTAGTTGATTGTGGGGGGTGGGTTGGGGGGGGAAGGGGGTGTTTTTGATGGAGAAGGCCGGGGGTGGGGTATAGTCGGTGAGAGGAGGTTGGAGGGATAGTCGCGAGGGGAAGAGTTAAAGTTGGGGTTTGGATAATAAGTTATGGGGGAGGGGGTGGATGTGAGGATTGGATAGCAGCAGGAGAAAGGTATGGAGTTAGGTGGTGTTGATGTGGGAGAAAGCGAAGGAGGTTTGTGGGTGTGGGAAGAAGGTGTGGGGGTGAACAGTGGGCGTGGGGAGAGGATGAGGGGGATGAGTGGTTGAGAGAAGTAGGGGTGAGGAGTGGGGTGGATAACTGAAAGAGGGAAAGGTTGGGGAGGATTATGGAGGAAAGAAACGAAGGGAGGATAGAGGGGGAGTGGGCGTTATAGGACGGATGTGGGCGTGAGTTTGGGCGCCAGTGCCATGGGGGGGCCATTTTATTTGTTCCTTTCTTGAGAGTATATTAAGAGCGTGTATTTCCCCTGCGCTTATATAACCACAGAATATCTCTTCATGTATGGCTGTGTATGCAATCTCATGCGAAGAGGAATAACAAAAGAGAAAGAAAGAACAGGAAGAGAGACAAAGAACTAGAATCACTCAGTCGGTGGCAAACCAAAATATAGTAGTGTGTTTATGTGTTAGTAGGGGAGGGGTGGGGGACGGGCTAAGGGGGGGGAGGGGGATGTTGAATAGAGGCATACTGTGGGTTCGTGTTTATGCCCTCAGGCTATGTAGGGGATGAAGAATGGGTTGGGGTGGGGGTGGGGGGCTATGAAAGTAGATATGAGGGGGTAGGGGTGGAGGGGACTATGAGAGGGTGAGGTAGGGGCCTATGTGGGGTAGGAGATGGAGGGGATCTATGATGGAGTGGGGCGAGGGGGACTATGAGAGGGTGGGGTGGATGGGTTATGAGGGGTGGGGGTGGAGGGGGTTGTGTATAAAGAGGGGGGATAATGGGAGGTGGGGGGGGGGGTTCTGGGGACGCAAACGGGGCAACGAAGGGTGAAGGACGTGACTTGATGATTAAACTGCATATGACGATTACATAATAGACAGACGCAGACTGGGAAAGAAGTAATAAAGATGATTATAGTGATGATAATGACATCCATCACTAGTGTCACTACAATAATCGTTACCATCATCAACAAGAATTTTATAGCGTGGTAGGAAATCACTATAATCATGATGATGATAATGGTAGGATGGAATATTGACAACAGAAGATGGAAATTATTGGGAAAATGATGATGCAGAATAGAATGGAAAGGGTGATAATAATGATAATAAGTGCAGTAATAATGAGAAAAAGAATAATAATGGCAATAACATAAATAATGATAATAATAACTAATAATGATGAGGATTTTAATGATAACACTAACAACAATAACAGCAACAAAAGTTATAACAATAACAATAACAACAACGATGTTTTTTATGCCATGATAACAATAATAAGATAGGTAGAAATATAAAGTTGATTTATTAATTTCTAACAAAAAATAGAATGATGATGATAAGAAAAATGATAATGAAGATAGCGACATTACAAATTGTTATCGAAATCATAGCAAAGCAGCAATAACCTGACAATGATTGCAATAAATAATTTAGGATAACGATATTGATGATAATAATTTTGTGATAATAACAACGACTATAAAAAAGCAATAACCACAACGAGAACGCTCAAAATAATCATTATGTTATTCAGGACTATTTTTTTTTTTTCTTTTATCCAACTCTTTCTGTTTTCTTCTTTTTTGTTATTGTTGCTATTATAAAAACAATAGCAAAAGTAACAAAAACAATAAAAAACAACAATAACAACTTAAAGAGTTGGATAAAGGCTGTGAAAAAAATAGTCGTAAATAAGAACAGTAATAATAGCATATGCATTCCAAGCCTGCCAGGAAACCGTCTATTTATATTTTGTACCCATTATTATGCTGACCTTAACTGAATGAGGAGGCAGAGACAGTGGTGATAATTACGGATGAATAAGCAGCGAGGAATTTTCGTAAAAAGAGAGAGAGAGGGAAGGAGGGACGGGGGGAGGAAGGGAGGAAGGGAAGGAAGGAGGGAGGGAGGGAGGGAGGGAAGGAGGGAAGGAGGGAAGGAGGAAGGGAGGGAGAGAGGAAGGGAGAGAGGGAGAGAGGGAGAGAGGGAGAGAGGGAGAAAGAGAGAGAGAGAGAGAGAGAGAGAGAGAGAGAGAGAGAGAGAGAGAGAGAGAGAGAGAGAGAGGAGAGAGAGAGAGAGAGAGAGAGATTTCTTGGGGACAAGGTTACAACTGAGCAGTTCTTTGTCGTATTGTGGACTGTTTTTTATGTTTTTCTTTTGTTTTCATTTCTCCTTTTCTTTTGAAGGTTGTGTGTGTGTTTGATGTTTGAGGTACTTGGTTCTGTTTATATTGGAAAGTATTAAAAGAGTTATTGTGTGTCTAACTTTCTCCTCTCTCTCCCTCTCTCTCTCTCTCTCTCTCCCGTTCTCTCTCTCTCTCTCTCTCTCTCTCTCTCTCTCTCTCTCTGTCTCCCTCTGTCTCCCTCTCTCTCTCTCTGTTTCTCTGTCTCTCGCTCTTGCTCTCTCTCTCTCTCTCTCTCTCTCTCTCTCTCTCTCTCTTTCTCTCCCTCCCCTCTCTCTCTCTCTTTATCTCTCTCTCTCTTTCTCTCTCTCTCTCTCTCTCTCTCTCTCTCTCTCTCTCTCTCTCTCTCTCTCTTTCTTTCTTTCTTTCTCTCTCTTACTCCCTTCTCTATCGCTTTTCCCCTTCTTTTCATCTTTTCCTCCTTCCGTTCATCTCTCCTTCCTTCTCTCCCTCCCTCCCTTCCTTCCCTCTATTCTTCCTCCCCCGTACCCTTTTTCTCTTTCCCCAAACTCTTTTCCTCTATATCTCCCCCTTCACCTCTCTCCCCTCCCCACCCTCCTCTTTTTACTTTCCCTCCCCTCTTCCCTCCATCTCCCTCCCTCTTACTCTTTCCCTCTATCCCTCGCCCTCTACCTCTCCCCCCACCCTTCTCTCTCTCCCCTTTCCCTCCATCTCTCTCCCCCACCCCCTTTCTCTCACTTTTTCCCTCCCCCTCTCTTCTCTTCTTTCTTTCTCTCCCTTCCCTCTCCTTCGTCTTTCCCCTCCCTCCTTCCCTCTCCTTTCTGTCTCCCCCTTCCCTCTCCTTCGTCTTTCCCCTCCCTCCTTCCCTCTCCTTCGTCTTTCCCCTCCCTCCCTCCCTCCCTCTCCTTTCTTTCTCCCCCCCCTCCCTTCTCCTTCGTCTTTCCCCGAGACACTCTCCCCATCAAAAGAGCTGCGAGGTTTTTACGATATCACACACTCAATGAATTTCGGAGTGGAAACACATCACACTGAACAAGAGCCGCGGGTGGGGTGTGAGTGGGGGGTGGGAGAGGGTGGGGGTATGTCTGAGACTGAGTAGGGTAAGGGAGGGTAGGAGGAAGGGGCGGAGGAGGGGTGTGCGTGTGTGTAGGGGGGGGGGGGGGAAGATGATATGGGAAGTAGGTTAGGGTAGGGGTAGGAGGATGAGGAGGGGGGTGGGGATGATGTGGTGAGTAGGGTAGGGTAGGGGTTGGAGGAAGAGGAGGGGGGGAAGAGATGATATGGGGAGTACGGTGGAGGGGGTATGAGAGGTGGAGAGTGTGTATCTTATATGGGGTGGGAGGGGGACAGGGAGAAGAGGGGGGAAAGGGTACACTAGAAATAGTCGTCCAGTTTGTTAGAATTGTGCGAGTCCCCAACCCAGAGAATTCTCCTATATACGATCACATCCACAGACATGAATGCATATGCGTCTATCCACCAGATAGATACACATCCATCCATTTGTCCCATAGATATGTCTAAACTGATAAATATGCATTTATTTCATTATAGATGCACGCCCGTACATATCAATATTCATTGCATCAACCCTTCAACAGATTCAACAAACCGCCCGAGGGTATAAGGAAGGGAGATGGAGGATAAGGAGAAAGTACGTCTAGAGAGGAGTGATAAGTGGGATATAAGAGAACAGGCATGTGATGATATCTTCAGCTGGCGAGGCAGAAAGGTAGGATGGGTATATCTGGGACTGGGTGGGGTCGAGGTAGGGGGTAGGGGGTTAGGGGTATGATGGAGGAATTAGGGAATAAGGGTATGATGGAGAGGGTGGGGGAATAGGGGTATCATGGAAGGGGTAGGGGAGTAGGGGTATGATGGAGTGGGTAAGGGGAATAGGGGTATGATGGAAGGGGTATATTTGGTATGGGGTATGGCGTGAGGTGTGGAAAGAGGGGTATATCTGATACTAGGGGGGGTAGGGGATAGGGGGCGAATGGGGTATTAGTAAGGGGTATATCTCACATAAAATGAGGGTTTGTTGAAGATAAGGTGGGAGGGGGATAAGGGGTAAGGAGAAGAGGAAATTAGGTGAATGTGGTATGGAGAAGCAAGAAAGATGATGAAATTGTAAGAAGAAAACAGGATACTCGCAGAAAAATAAAAATAATAGACAAGGCATTTATTCTGTAAATCTGTAAATTTGTTACCTTTACTTACATATTTGTTAACAAAAAATAAATGTAGGCGAAAACAAAATAGTGGTAGTAATAATAATTGATAATCAATACAATAGTTAATATGGTAATGATGATGGTCATAATAGTAATAATGATGATAAAGATGATAATGAAAATAATCATCGTTATCATCATCATCACCTTCATAAGGATAATTATGATAATAGTAATAATAATAATAAAGATTAATAATACAAATGATAACAATAAATATAAGAATAAAGACAATGATTCCAACAGATATCAATAATAATGGTAAGTTTTATACCCCCCCTAAAAAAAAATAATGATTATATATAAATAAATAAACAAATAAATAAAACAAGCAATGAAAATGACAATAAACAAATGAACAGACAGATAAAAAGCACAAGAACAATCTCACCAGACATCCCAAGAGCCATAACAATGAAAACAGCAATAAAATGAATAAGGAATCAGCATAAGAAATAATAAAATGTGACCCCCTTGCACGAGAATAGAAAAAAAAGAGAAAGAAAACGGGAGAAATAAAATCGCTTTCGGTTCTCTGATGTCGGTTTGATTGTTGGCGCTTGAAA
>NC_091563.1:28000396-28005396 GCF_042767895.1 Penaeus vannamei
ACCTCCTTGGCAGAGGTAATAATAATGATAACGATAATAAAGACATGAAGAATAATACTCCTAGTAACAATTATAATGATAATAATAACGTAATGATTATGATAATGATAACTATTATACTCATAATCACAATGATATCAACAATAATGATAATTTCCATTATAATAATGATAATGATAATGATGATAATACTAAAAAAATATATATGAAAAAATGATTATAATAATGATAACAATAATAATGATAATAATAATAAAATAAAAGGGATTATAACAATGACAATAATGGTAATAGTAAGAACAATGATGAAATAGCTATATTAACGATGCTAACAATAGTAAGATTAATAATGATAATTATAATCATTAAAATAATTGTCATTATCATGATAATGAGAATTATAATTAAAGAATAAAAATAACAATAACAATGGTGATGATAATGAAAATTATAATAAAAAAAATAATAGTGATGATAATGAAATAAAAAAAAAGAAAGAAAGAAAGAAAAGAAAAAAAATATATATATATATTTTTTTTTTATTCCTTAATACGGATCATGATCCGGATTACCACCAGAATGGGATGGCATCTAAGTATCTATTTTTTTTCTTTTCTTTCTTTCTCTCTTTTTTCTTTTTTTTTCCTTTTTTTACCCTTATTTTCTTTCTTCTTTTCCTTATTTTCCTTTTTTACTCTTATTTTCTTTCTTTCTTTTCTTTTTGGGGGACTCTTTTTTTCATTTTATAAGCAAAAACAGGGGGATGAAGGCCCCGCGAGAGACCTTCATCAGTCACGCCTCTGGTACTTTTTTATTTTTTATTTTTTGTACTTTTTAAAAACTCATTAACCAATACTACCAAAACAAAACCTTGGTGGAGGTAATAATAATAATAATAATATTGGCATTGATAACAACGACGAGAACAAAACAATAATGATATCGAAGAATGATAATAATGATAATAATAATGATAATAATAATAATAATATCATAATAACAATAACAACAATGTTAATTATCATGATAATACTAACAATAATAGAAACAACAATCGTAATTATGGCAATAATGAAAATAACAATTATAATATTCATTACAATTATCTAAAATAAGAATACAAACCTAAATTTTCCTGGAGAAATAAAAGAAAAAAGACACAAACCACCCTAGCAGATTCACCCTGCAACAGCAACAGCAACAAAAAATGCAAACAAAACACACACCCTTAATAACGGCCAACCACCAACGGCCCCATCCAACCGACAGAGCTCCTCCAGCGGCCGCAGTGGTCGGTATAACAAAGAGAGTGAGGGCGAGATTGAGTGACTGGACCTCGCCACAGTACTCGCGCGAACTCCTGTGGTGAACGAGGCGCTGTGGTCGCTGTGTGGGCGCCGGAAGGAAGCATGTGTGGTTGAGTTATTTTGGGTGGATTGGTATGGAGTGGGTGTGGATATAGTGTGGATGTAGATGTTGATTGGGATATGGGTATATTCTATCTATCTTCTTATGTAGGTATTATCTATTTCTTCATGTATATCGCTCTCTATCTCCCATTTCTTCTCTGTGGATAGAGTGTGAATGTAGATATTGCTTTGGATATGGGATATACTCTCTATCTATCTTCTTATGTAGGTATGTATCTATTTCTTCATGTATATCGCTCTCTATCTCACATTTCCTTCTGTCTGGATAGAGTGTGGATGTGGATATTGATTTAGATTTGGATATATTCTCTATCTACCTTCCTATGTGTCTAGGTATGTATCTGTTTGTTCAAGTATATCTTTCTCTATCCCACATTTCCTCTCTGTGGATCGAGTGTGGATGTGGATATTGCTTTGGATATGGGATTTACTCTCTATCTATCTTCTTATGTAGGTATATATCTATTTCTTCATGTATATCGCTCTCTATATACCATTTCCTCTGTCTGGATAGAGTGTGGATGTAGATACTGATTTAGATATGGATATATTCTCTATCTACCTTCCTATATGTTTAGGTATGTATCTATTTGTACGAGTATCTCTTTCTCTATCCCACATTTCCTCTCCGTGGACAGAGTGTGGATGTAGATATTGCTTTGGATATGGATGTACTCTCTATCAACCTTCCTATGTGTTTAGGTATATATCTGTTTGTTCACTTATATCTTTCTCTATCCTACATTTCTCTGGATCGAGTGTGGATGTAGATACTGATTGAGATATGGATATACTCTATCTATTTTCCTGTACGTGTATGTATTTATTTATTTGTTCTCGTATATCTCTCTCTATCCCACATTTCCTCTCGCTGTATAGAGTGTAGATATAGATTTTGATTTGGATATACATACACTATCTATCCTGCTGTGTATGTATTTATCTATTTGATCACGTATATATCTCTCTATCCCTCGTTTTCGCTTTCTGGATATAGTGTGGATATAGATTTTGATTTGGATATGCAAACACTCTCTTTCTACCTTACTGTGTGTGTATGTATCTATTTGTTCATCCCTCTCTCACTATCCCACATATCCTCTCTGGATATAATGAGGATGTAGATATTCATTTAGATATGGATATGCTCTCTATCTGCTTTCCTATGTAGGTATGTATCTATTTGTTCATGTATATTTCTCTCTGTGGATATATATTTTGATTTGCTTATGGATACACTATCTATCTCATTAGGTGTGCATGTATGTATTTGTTCATGCATCTCTCTCTCTCTCTCTCTCTCTCTCTCTCTCTCTCTCTCTCTCTCTCTCTCTCTCTCTCTCTCTCTCTCTCTCTCTCTCTCTCTCTCTCTCTCTCTCTCTCTCTCTCTCTCTCTCTCTCTCTCTCTCTCTCTCTCTCTCTCTCTCTCTCTCTCTCTCTCTCTCTCTTCTCTCTTTCCCCCTCTCTGTATTCTCCATTTATACTTGTAACCCTTTCTCTATTTGTATCTCTCATTTTCTTGCTATTTCTCATCTTTACTATTCCTCTCTCCCTCTCTTCACACACACCCTTTGCCAAAATATTATCGTTCGCTTTTCTCCCAATTCCATCTGGCCTCTCTCTTTCTCTCTTCCTTCCTCTTTCCCTTCCATTCCCCTTATAAATTTTACTCTCCCTTTCCTCCATCCTACCGTCTCCACTCTTCCTCCCTCCTCCCTCTCTTCCCCATCTTGTTTTCTCCTTCCTTCTTTTTTTTTATTTTAACTATCAATTTCACCATTTCTTTTCCTTTTGCCTCCTATTCCTCGTTTCTCTCTGTATTGACCCTCCTTCTTCCCTCCTCTCCTTTTCCTTTTCTGTTCCTCCTACCTACATCCTTCTTTCTCTTTCATCCCTCTTCCTTATGCCCCCTTTGCTCTCCCATCCCACCTTCCTCCCTCCCTTCCATCTCTCTTTCACACATCATTTAGTCCCAAATTCACCTCGGTCAAAATATTGTTGGCAGGATGTGGTTGTTATGACAGATTTCCTGTACTTTCACCTGCAACTTTTGGGGATGATTGGGAGAGGGAGAGAGAGAGAGAGAGAGAGAGAGAGAGAGAGAGAGAGAGAGAGAGAGAGAGAGAGAGAGAGAGAGAGAGAGAGAGAGAGAGAGAGAGAGAAAAAAGAAAGAAAGAAAGAGAGGGAGAGAGGGAGGGAGAGAGAGAGAGAGAGAGAGAGAGAGAGAGAGAGAGAGAGAGAGAGAGAGAGAGAGAGAGAGAGAGAGAGAGAGAGAGAGAGAGAGAGAGAGAGAGAGAGAGAGAGAGAGAGAGAGAGAGAGAGAGAGAGAGAGAGAGAGAGAGAGAGAGAGAGAGAGAGAGAGAGAGAGAGAGAGAGAGAGAGAGAGAGAGAGATAGCGGAAGCGAGAGAGAGAGAGAGAGAGAGCGAAAGTGAGAGAGAGCGAAAGTGAGAGAGACAGAGACAGAGACAGACAGACAAACAGAGACAGAGGGAGAGACAGAGAGCGAAAGTGAGAGAGAGAGAGAGAGAGAGAGAGAGAGAGAGAGAGAGAGAGAGAGAGAGAGAGAGAGAGAGAGAGAGTGAACGAGAACCAGGCAGACAGACAGGGACAGGAGACAGAAAAAAAATAGATAGACAGATTCAGAGAGAAAGACAGAGGAAGAGAACACATAGGCAGATAGCGAAAGAGAATGAGAAGGATAGACAGAGAAAGAAAAAGACAGTGAACGCCACGAACCAATTACATACAGGATAATAAACAGACGAATAACCAAACAAACACGCTTTAGCAACTGGTACTTTTTCCAATGCGCCACAACTTCTGGCCGTAGCTACAAGTGTGTGAAAAAGTATATAGACAGTTGGTACCCACACACAGGTGTGGAGAGCCATCAGGTGTGCGGTAGTTTCGGTTGCCGGCAGCCCGATTTACGAATAGCTCGCACGCTATACCGGATAGTTTCTCGTTAGTAACACGTACGAACAGGGGCATGTGTTTATACAAATGCGCACATGAATCTGCACAATCACACACGCGCGCGCGCACACACACAACACAAACGCACACACACTCAAGTCTGTTGCGAAACGATAATTGTTTTTTTGTACTATTTCCTCAATTTTCTCTAAGAAATTTCTTTACTTTTATATGAATGTACTGTCTTCACAGAGAGAGAGAGAGAGGAAGAAGAATGAAAGATAGAAAAAGAGCGAAGAATGAAAGATAGAAAAAGAGCGAAGAATGAAAAACAGGGCGACGAGAGATAGAGATAGATAGATAGATAGATAGATAGAGAGAGAGAGAGAGAGAGAGAGAGAGAGAGCGAGAGAGAGAGAGAGAGAGAGAGAGAGAGAGAGAGAGAGAGAGAGAGAGAGAGAGAGAGAGAGAAAGAAAGAAAGAAAGAAAGAAAGAGAGAGTAGAGAGAGGAAAATTAAAAAAAAAGGAAACCTAGGAAGAATTAAGAGGGAAAAGAAGAACGAAAGAAGGAAATAGAAAAAGGGGTGAAAAAAAGAAAGAAAGAGTAAAAGAGTGAAAGAGTAAAGATTGGACCTAAGCAGAGCGAAGACTCA
>NC_091563.1:28010396-28017896 GCF_042767895.1 Penaeus vannamei
TTGGCGTCGATACAAAAAAAAAAAAAAAAACGCGTACCGCATTTGAATTTAGAAAAGTTCTTATGAGAAACCGGGGATTATTTTCAATTGGACTATGTATGTATGTGTGTGTGTGTGTGTGTGTGTGTGTGTGTGTGTGTGTGTGTGTGTGTGTGTGTGTGTGTGTGTGTGTGTGTGTGTGTGTGTGTGTACATACACATTTATATGTAAGTATATATATTGTTTGTGTATTTTTGGGTACGCGTGTATATATGTGTCTATATGTATGTATGTATATATAAATAAATAAATAAATATATATATATATATATATATATATATATATATATATATATATATGCGTGTGTATGTATGTATGTATGTATGTGTTCATGTGCGTGTATATGTATGCATTTATGTGCACATTTATTTTTTACTTTTTATTTTATTTTTTTCTACCTATTTATTTTTTTATTTTTTTATTTTTTAGTACCAAGGTCATATCCAGGATGAAAAATGAAAGCATGATAAAGATCAATAAAGCGGATGACGAATGAGGTCATGGTAATAAATAGTAGTAATACCAATGTGATGAATGGGATAATGATGATAATCGCGCACAAATTACATAAATAACTAGAGAAACGAGCGAAAGACAGACAGACACGCACACATACACAGACACACAAACAAATAAACAAATAAACAAACAGATATCCAGACCAAGACATGCAAACAGACTAAGAAAGGGAAACGGGTAGAAAGAGATAGAGAGAGAGAGGTACAGAAAGAGAGAGAGAGAGACAGGGACAGAGACAAAGGAGAGAGACAGAGACAGAGACAGAGGAGAGAGAGAGACAGAAACAGAGAGAGAGAGAGAGAGAGAGAGAGGCACAGAGAGAAAGAGGAGAGAGAGAAAAAGAGAGAGAGAGAGAGAGACAGGGACAGAGACAGAGAGATAGGAGAGAGAGGGACAGACAGAGACAGAGGAGAGAGAGAGACAGAGACAGAGACAGAGACAGAGAGAGAGGAGAGAGAGACAGAGAGAGAGAGAGAGAGCGAAAGAGGGAACGGCGAGTTTAACCAATTACATACGAAGCAAGCAAAACAGCAATAATCTACACAAAAAGAATATTATAATAATTCCAAAAACGAAATTTAATATCACTTTAGCTCTATTTGCTTAGGATTGTGAATTGTTTCTTTCTTTCATATTTTTCATTCCTCATTTGCTCTTTCTCTCTATTTTTCTTTTCATCTCTCTGTCTGTGAATCTCTTTCTCTCTCTCCATTTATTTTTTTTATCCCTTCCTCCCTCTCTATATACCAACCGACTTATCTCTTTATACATATATATATATATATATATATATATATATATATATATATATATATATATATATATATATATATATATATATATAAATATATACATATATATGTATTTATATATGTATATACATATATATATATATATATATATATATATATATATATATATATATATATATATATATATATGTATATATATACATATATATATTTACATATATATATACATACATATATATATATATATATATATATATATATATATATATATATATATATATATATATATGTATATATATATATATATATATATATATCCTCCACCTACTCCTCCTCTTCTGTTGTTTCGTCTTCTTTTTTCTCTATCTCTTACTCTCAGTTCAGAATAGCTTTCTAAAAAAATAAATGAATAAAAATAAGATAAAATAAAATTGTGATAACGATAACAAACTAACAAAAGAAACAAAAGGAGAACCAACACGGAAACAAATACAATCTCCTTCACCCAATCTTCATTTCGCAAATAAAAGACAAAAAAAAAGGACGTAATCAAAGCGAAACCAAGATAATCAATAAATGAGACAAAAAGCAGGACACGATAATTAGTCGCACAAACGCTTCCCTTCCGCTTCTCAGGGAACAACTAATTAATTTCTCTTGTGATAATGAAGCTGTCCGTTCATCTGTCGCCGGAAGTCTGTGGCTGGATTACCCGGTGGGCTCTGTCATCGTTTGTGTATATATATATATATATATATATACATATATATATATATATATATATATATATATATATATATATATATATATATATATATATATATATATGCATATATGATTATACATATATATGAATATATGCATATATATATATATATATATATATATATATATATATATATATATATATATATATATATATATATATATATATATATATATATATATATATGCATATATGATTATACATATATATGAATATATGCATATATATATATATATATATATATATATATATATATATATATATATATACACATATGTATATATGTAAATATATATATATATATATATATATATATATATATATATATATATATATATATATATATATACATATAGATAAGATAGATAGGTAGTTAGATAGACAGATATGAATATATATATATATATATATATATATATATATATATATATATATATATATATATATATATATGCATATATATATATATATATATATATATATTTTTTTTTTTTTTTTTTTTTTTTTTTTGTGTGTGTGTGTGTGTGTGTGTGTATGTGTGTATGTGCGTTTGTAAATATATATAGGTAGAAACAGAGAGATAGAGAACGGGTAAATTGCTTTGAAAGACAGCAAGATTAATCACAAAGAGAAAATAAGGGAAGGAGAGAGGGATAATTAATGAGAGAAGCATACACGTAACATTACATAAATAGAGAGGCCGATAAGTCTAAGACAACAACGAAAAGTATTAAACAATGGATTAATAAAGGGGCAGAACGTGCGCCGAACCCATCTCTCTTACCAATTTGGAATTCACAGCAAATGCTTTCGTTCATAACTCGCCTTCTGTACCTCCCTGCGCTCTCAGTCATTTAAATCTACGGTCTCACAACCCACATTTCAGATATCTTCCTGTGATTGCTGGGCAAACACAAATGAAGGGGTTTTGTATGCGGGCGTGTGTGTGTGTGTGTGTGTTGATGCGTGTGTGTGTGTGTGTGTGTGTGTGTGTGTGTGTGTGTGTGTGTGTGTGTGTGAGTGTGTGTGTGTGTGTGTGTGTGTGTGTGTGTGTGTGTGTGTGTGTGTGTGTGTGTGTGTGTGTGTGTGTGTGTGTGTGTGTGTGTGTGTGTGTGTGTGTGTGTGTGAGAGAGAGAGGGAGAGAGTATCTGAGTACGAAGGTATGTATATGTATTTACATGAGCATATTTATGTACACCTACTCTAAGTGCATGAGCATGTATGTTTATGTTCCCTTACTCTATATGCATATGCACTTACGTACACCCATACCCTTATGAATATGCACATATATCCCTGTTTATGTAAACAAACCCACATCCTTTCACCTATGTCTCCCCCATGCTGTTTGTTTGTTCTTCCTCTCCAGCCTCGAGCCGCTACGAACTGCAGAGACCTGATTGGCTGCGTTTCCTCTTCGGACTCCGTCTCGTCCTCTTGTGCAGAACAATACACAGATTGAGTAATATGTGCGTGCTCTTGATTGACTGTGCCAATACATATATAATTGGTAGGTTGGGAGATGAGTGACTGGGGGATTGTGTGTGTGTGTGGGGGGGGGGGGCGTGAAGGTAGGTAGAGAAGGTTGTAGTTATGTTTGTGTGTGTGTGTGTGTGTGGAGGGGCGCGGATTTTAAGATGTGTGAGTTTATGTTGTGTGTTCAGTTTTGAATGTGTGGGTTTATGTTGCGTGATGCGTTTTAAATTTGTGTGTTTATGTTGCGTGTTGTGTGTGTGTGTCTGTGTGTGATTATGTGTACTTGTAAGTTTCTGTCTATATAAGTTTATGTGTGTATGATTTAATGTATACTTAACTAAATTCAAAATATTCTATATACGTGTATGTTATGTGCATACTTGTTCCCAATAGAAACGTATTTGCGTACCTGAGAGTCGCACTGATTATACACGGTGCGCGTACATCTCAACAAGAACTTACGTTAATTAACTCGATTCACCTGCAAATATTCATTCAGAGGCCATCGCCGGGCTACCAGGCATCTCGGAATTCGCTCATAATCCCAAGTTTTGCCAGGATGAAACCTCTACAGAAAGAAAACATAGAATGAAGTAAGATTAAAACGTGAGGCGACATAGAAAACATAGAATGAAGTAAGATTAAAATGCGGGACGACATTTAATAAGAAACGGGGTAACTGGCTCCTAACTTAAGAAATAGGGGAATGGAGAAAACATTAATTGCAGTTAATATATAAGTGATACTTTTATCATCACAATACTGTAAACATATTCATGACAGTCATCACAAACATTTCAGTGGTTTGATATCAAAATGATGATAGTAGTAAAGATATGATTGATAATAATGATCAATGATAGTAGTAGTACTACTACTACTGCTAAAAATAATGATCAGTTCAAATTTATTCCTTCAATATTATTGTTCAAAAATTATAATAATAGTAATGACATATATGAAAACAGTAATTATCAATAATGATAATAATAGTGATAATGGTTATAATGTTAATAATAATGTTATTGATAATAATATAATGAAAATAGCAACAATGAAAACAAAAATAATAAAGGACTGCAATAATTATAAGGGTGTAAAAAATTATAAATGTAATAAGAAAAATGTGATGAAAATGAAAATGTTAATGAAAATGATGATAATAATGATAATAGTAATAAGGATAATAACAATAAGGAAGATAATGATAGTAATAATAATAATTACATGATGATATTAATCATAGAAATAATGATAACAACTAAGGATGATGAAAATCATAGCAATAACAAAAACAATAACAATGGTGATAGTAATCATAGTAATAATAATAATTATAATAATGATTATGATAATAGGAATATTAATCATAATAATTTTAAAGGCTATGATAATAATGATATCAATACTAATACTAAAAATAATGTATATGATAATGATAATGATAATAGCAGATACAATAATAATAATGATAATACTGATATTAATAATAATGATGATGATAAAAATAACAAAAATACCGACAATAATAGAACATTAATAATATTGATAATAATAATAATAGTTACAATAATAATTATAATAAAATAATATTAGTGATAATGATAACAACAACAACAATAATAATAACAATAATACCAACAGAAATAACAACAATAATTATAATAAAAATTATAATAATGATAATAATAATACGAATAACAATGATGATAATAATAATGATAATAATAATAATAATGATAAGGACAAGTATGATAAAAAGTAATAAAGATAATACTGATAGTAATAATATCACTAATAATAATAACAATACTGATTCTAATGATAATAGTAATGATATTAATGAAAATATATATGAAAATAATATTACTAAAATTGATATCCAAAATGGTAATCATAATAATATTGATAATGATAATAATAATAATAAAAGCAAGAATGATTATTGTAATAAAAATGCCAATAAAAAAAAAAAAAAAAAAAAAAAAAATAATAATAATAATAATAATAATTATTATTATTATTATTATTATAATAACAATAATAACAATAATAATAATAATAATAATAATAATAATGATAATAATAATAATAATAATAATAATAATAATAATGATAATAATTATAATAAAAATAATAGATAATAACAAATATGATGATAATAATGATGATGATAATAATAACAGTAATGATAATATAATGATAACAATAATAATAATGACAATGTTAATATTCATAGAAATGATAAAAATGATAGCAATGAGAATAATGATCATGATAATAATAGCGATAATGCTAGTACTAATTATGACAACAATAATGATAATGACGATAATGATAATAATAATAATTATAATAATAATAATAATAATAATAATAATGATAATAATGATAATAATAATAATAATAATAATAATGATAATAATAATAATAATAATAATGATAATAATAATAGTAATAATAATGATAATAATAATAATAATAATAGCAATAATGATAATGATAATAATAGTAATAATAATAATAATAATAATAACAATAATAATAATAATAATAATAATAAGGATGATAATAATAACAACAATACTACTACTAATAATAATAATTAATAAATTAATAACAATAGTAATAACATTATCAATAATTATGATAATGAAAATAATAGTAATGGTGATAATGATAATTATAATGATTATATTTGTAATATTACTACTTACAGTCATGATAAAAGTAGTGATAACCATGAATAACCATGGCAGTAATAATAATAATAAGCAATAGCAATAATAATGATAGTAATAATAATAATGATGATGGTGATGATGATGATAATGATGGTAATAGCATTGATAATAATGATAATGATAACAAAAACAACAACAATAATAATGATAATATTGATAATATTAATAATAATGATAATAACAATAATACCAAAATCCCAACGATAACATTATTTGAGAAAAAGATAATGACAACAACAATGATAACAGTAATAATAATAAGGATAAGGATAAAAAAATAGTAAGGATGATAATGATAACAGCAGTAATAATAAAAAGTAATAACGATAATAATGATAATGACAACAACAATGATAGTGATAACAATAATAATATACTGAAAACAATAATAATAATAATGAATAAAATAATGATGATAATGAATATAACACTAATAACAACATTAATGATAATGATAATAATTATAATCATAATAATAAAAAAATAATATTAAAGATAATAATACTAATAATAATAACAATAATAATAAAGAAAATAATAAAAATAATATTGATAATAAAGATCATAACAATAGCAATGAAAATAATAATAACAAAAAAAATAATAATCATTATCATCATCATTATTATTATTGTTATTATCATTGATATCATTATAATAATAATAATAATAATAATAATAATAATTATTATTATTATTATTATTATTATCATTATTACTTTTATTATTACTATTATCATTATTATTATTTATTATTATTATTATTATTATTATTATTATTATTATTATTATTATTATTATTATTATTATTATTATTATTATCATTATTATTATTATTATTATCATCATCATCATTATTATTATTATCAATATTATTATTTTTATTATTTTTATTATCATTATTATCATCATCATTATTATGATTATCATTATTATTACTATTATTGTTGTTGTTGTTGTTAGCATTTTTTTTTAATTCTCATCATTAAAATAACAGCAATGAGACTATGATAATAATGACATGATTAATAATGATAAGACAAATAATATTGAACATATTAATGATAACAATAAGAATACTGATAATGATAATAGTAGTAATTCCTATTATCACGCCTTTTATTACTGCTATTATCAACCAAAATCATTATCATCATTACTGTGATAATAATGATATAAGTAGTAATTACAATAATACTAACA
>NC_091563.1:28025396-28027896 GCF_042767895.1 Penaeus vannamei
CCTCCTCCCTCCCCCTCCCCCTATCCCCCTAAAAGAAAATCAGATAAATGCAAATTCGTTGATTACTGGTTGGTGATCATATGTAACGATTAGCCTGTCAGTTGCATAGCTCGGCCCAGGGGTCGATATAACTATAGGCAAAAGACAAAAAATAGAGGCCCTTTGTGTAGAACAGGTTTTTGGTAATTGCATTTTTCTAGAGCAAATTTGAGAGAGAGAGAGAGAGAGAGAGAGAGAGAGAGAGAGAGAGAGAGAGAGAGAGAGAGAGAGAGAAAGAGAGAGAGAGAGAGAGTGAGAGGAGAGAGAGAGAGAGAGAGAGAGAGAGAGAGAGAGAGAGAGAGAGAGAGAGAGAGAGAGAGAGAGAGAGAGAGAGAGAGAGAGAGAGAGAGAGAGAGAGAGATGCGCATATATATATATATATATATATATATATATATATATATATATATATATATATATATATATATATATATATATATATTGCCATTCAAAAATCCGGCAAACTTTCACATTTCCGAAAATGCCGGATTTTTATGGTTATATATGCTGTATATATTTAACAGAAAATAGATACGCGCAATCGACATCGCATGATGACTACGTTTTAGAGCGACAGAGACAGAGAGAGTGGTCGGGGGGGGGGGGGGGAGATAAAGCAGTAGTAGAAGAGAAGAAAGAATAATGGCCATCGAAGAGAAAGACAGGGGAAGATTTAAATAAACAAGAAAGTGTCAGAGAATGAAAACGTCCAGAAAAAGAAAATTTTCATTAAGAAACACTATGAAAGATGAATGCCATTTGCCCAGTAGAGTCACATTCCCTCAACACTTTCCTTTGCCACAATGGTGTAATAACTAGAAAACAAAACCGCATTATGGCAACACTTGAATTATTATAATTACCTCATAATCAAGAATGAATGGGATCGTTGCATGCTAGAAAAGAAAATATAATGTAAATTCTCGACATTCTGTTCCACTCTTATATAAGCCCACCGTAGAGTTGAGTATCAATGCATCAATACTTATTTTGTCTTTGTTTATGAGGAACGTGTGTTCTGACTCATATCTGGAGATGGGGTCCGGGTGTGTGTGAGGGGGTGGGTGTGTGTGTGGGGGGTGGGGGGCAAGGGAATTCGGTTGTTGTGTCTTGTTTTTCTATGTCTTTCTCTCTCTCTCTCTCTAGCAATCTCTGTCTCTCTCCCTCTCTCTCTCATTCTAAATCTCTCTAAATCTCTCTCTTTCTCTCTCTCTCTCTCTCTCTCTCTCTCTCTCTCTCTCTCTCTCTCTCTCTCTCTCTCTCTCTCTCTCTCTCTCTCTCTCTCTCTCTCTAACTCTCTAAATCTCTCTCTCTCTAACTCTTTAAATCTCTCTTTTTCACTCTCACTCTTTCTCTAAATCTCTCTCTCTGTCTCTCTCTCTCTCCTTCTCGCGCAGGGTTAGAGAACAAAGAAAATTATGAGTGTAAATAACATATTCCATCAAGACAATCACATAGAGCAAACAGGCATGATTATTATCAATGAGATGCAAAACTATGATTGATATCAGCACACACATACACAACGAACATCTGCGCACATGTGTTTGTGTGTGTGTTTGTGTTTGTGTATGTGTGTGTGTGTGTATGTGTGTGTGTGTGTGTGTGTGTGTGTGTGTGTGTGTGCGTGCGTGTGTGTGTGTGTGTGTGTGTGTGTGTGTGTGTGTGTGTGTGTGTGTGTGTGTGTGTGTGCGTGCGTGCGTGCGTGCGTGCGTGTGTGTGTGTGTGTGTGTGTGTGTGTGTGTGCGTGCGTGCGTGCGTGCGTGTGTGTGTGTGTGTGTGTGTGTGTGTGTGTGTGTGTGTGTGTGTGTGTGTGTGTGTGTGTGTGTGTGTGTGTGTGTGTGTGTGTGTGGATACTGAAAGACATACAGATAGCTAGATATAGATATCATCTATGTATCTGTATCAAAATTTGATAGCTATGGATAGATATAAACTCCAATATAGACAGAAACGAATCTAGCCATTACGTATGACTCTGCCCCCGCGTCAACCCCCGTGTGTATATGCAGCCGTACGATCCCGCCCATTCACCCCACCACTTTCACCTGCATCCCGTATCGCTCTCCACCACAGGCCCACCACACGACCCACCTGGCCGCCTCGTACCCCGCGCGTGCCCCTGTGTAATTCCAACTGTGGTTAATTCACCTTGGTCAACAAAGAGCCGGTGGAGTCGTATGCCATAAGGGTCAATAAAGCTTTATTAGGGCATTACACAAGCGACCTAATCAGCGTCTTGGCCATAGAAACTTTACATAACTGCAGCCATAACCATCAGTATCAGGGGCGGAATGGCCGGAGGGATACTTTCTCCTCTCTTTTTCCTTCTCTTCTTTTGCTTCCTCTCTCTTTCGTTTATTTTTTTTTCTCTTCTTCCCTTGCTTCCCTCTTTCGTTTATTTTCTTTATCTTCTTTTCTTTCTTCCCTCGTTCTTTTATCTTTTCTCTTCTTTTCCTTC
>NC_091563.1:28037896-28042896 GCF_042767895.1 Penaeus vannamei
TAATTGTGATGATTATGATGATGATATCAATAATGATAATAATGAAAATAATGATAACGATAATGATAATAATGACAATAACAATAATAGCTAACAAGCTGGACAATAGATATAAATATAATAATAGCAAGAATGCTAATAATAAGAATAGTAACAACAATGAAAATAGTAATGACAATGATAATAATAATAAAGATTATGAAAATGATTACGCAGTAATAATGATAAAAATGAGAACAATAGTAACAAAAACAATAAAATTAATAATCATAAGTATTAATATTACCAATACTATTGTCATTATTTTCATTGTAATAATAATGACAATAACATTTACTATTATTATCATACTTACAACAATATCAATAACGATTATTCTAGTTATGATAGCAATAATAATCATGATAGCGATAATAATAATGATGATGATAATAGTAACAACAACGAAGAAAAGGACATATTTGAACCTCATTGCAAAGCGGTGCCGAGTCGCCACAGGCAAACCAGCTGCCAAACGCTACAATAAAGAATCAGATATTTTCACATTCTCGACACGCATTACCCTCCAGTGCACGAGAGCGTTCCTTACAACTGCGTGGCGTGACGTGATGACCGTGAATCACAGTAATTCAGGAAAAAGGGTTCTTTTTTGGAGGCTTTTACGGTGATTTTCCGACGGTTACTTCAACAAGCAGCAGGAAGCGTCGGAGGATGAGATTGCATGTACAGGAAGGTGAGTTGCCAACGTTTCCTTTTGTTTCGTTCTTTACTCTACACGTATATTTACCTTGATTTCAATATTGTTTCAGTATTACTTTTGAATATATGTATGTATGTATATGTGTGTGTATGTTTGTATGTATGTATATATATACATATATATATATATATATATATATATATATATATATATATATATGTGTGTGTGTGTGTGTGTGTGTGTGTGTGTGTGTGTGTGTGTGTGTGTGTGTGTGTGTGTGTGTATGCATATATATATATATATATATATATATATATATATATATATATATATATATATATATATATATATATATATATATATATATATATATGTATGTATGTATGTATGTATGTATGTATGTTTCTGTATATTTGATCATAAAAGATACTCTGTAGTTTCTGCCTCTAAATAGTCTATTCGGATAAATTCCTTCCTTCTCTCCAGTTAATAAGAATAAATAGAAAATGAAAAAGGTAATGACCAAAGCTTTATTACGATAAAGAGAACATTGACAATGATGATGGAGTGATAGCAATAATAATTACAATAATAAAGACGATGGTAATAATAAAAACGATAGCAGTGGAATAAATGGTCACTATTAAAGGTGTATTTTTCTGCAAATTCATAGGTAACCTTTTCGCTGTATGTTTTAAAGATTATGTTCCATTAAAGGTCAAAGGGAATTCGCAAAAACAATGTCCACATTTTTATAGTCTATCACCTTTATTGCAAAAATTATTATTAGATATATTATCGCCATCTACATTATTATTATCATTATTGTCATCGTCATAGCTATTATTATTATCATTATTATTATTATTATCATTATTATTATTATTATCATTATTACTGTTATTATTATTATTATTATTATTATTATTGACATTATTATTATCATCATTATTATCATTGTTATTATTATTATTATTATCATTATTATTATTATTATTATTGTTATTATTATTATTATTATTATTACTATTATTTTTTATTACTATCATTATCACTATTCTTATTATCATCATTACCATCACTATTATTATTGTATTAAATATATGGGATGTTAAGAAGGAAGTGGTGTGAAGTGGGAGTAGAAAGATTTAGGAAGAGGAAGATAGAAAGAGAGAAGTGAAGTTAAGGAAGATTTGAGAGTGAGGGGAGGTGAGCGAGAAAGAGAAAGGTGAAGAGAGAGAAAGGAAAAGGGCAGACGGAAAGCGAAATATAGAAGGAGAATATAAAAAGAGAGAGGAGTACCTTTTATCAGTGGGATTACCATGGGGCCCCCCTCGTGATAAGAGAGATAATGTTGATAAAGATGACGATACAGACAATGATGATATTAAGGAAAAAGAATGGAGTAAAAAAAATAACCATAATGAAAATGATAGTGAAATAAAATAATAATAACAATGATGGTAATGATCATAATAGTGATGATAACAAAGATAATGATAACAATGTTAACAATGGTGATTTCAATCCTAATGATAATGATGATAATGATAACAATGATTATATAATGGAAATATTAATGATAATAATGATTATGATAATAATAATGATAATAATGATACAAATATGATGAGTAGAGATAAAGATAATAGTAATGATGATGATAATGAACTTAATAATGATAACGATAAGGATTCTGGTCACAGTGATATAGATTAAAAATGATTATGATAAAACGAATAGTAATGATATGATGGTGATTATAGTGATAATAGTAATGGTGATGATGATCATAATAATGATAATGATCATGATAATGATAATGATAATAATGATGTGGATCATAGTAATATCGATTAAAACAATGATAATCATAATAACGAAAATTATAACAATACTGATGACAATGATGATGATGATGATGATAACAATCAAAGCATTAATGATAATAATGACAAAAGTAATGATAATGATTGTAAAAATAATAGTAGTAATAAAGACAATAGTAGTAGTGATAAAAATGATGATGATGATAATGGAAATGATAATAATAATGATAATAAGATAATAATAATAATAATAATACAAACATCATAATGATAAAGATATCATATAATTAATGAAAATGACAGTAACAATCATAATGATAATGATGATAATAATGATAATGAAAACAACAATAGTTATCATAATGTTAATGATGATAATGATAATGATCATGATCATCATCTCATATTACTACTAGTATTAATGATGATTATTGTTATCATTATTTTGCTACTGTTATTGGGATTATCATTATTATTATCATTATTATTATTATTATTATTATTATTATTATTATTATCATTATTATTATTATTATTATTATTATTATTATTATTATCATTATCATTATTATTACTGTTATTGTCATTGTTCTCATTATTATTATTTTACTATTATTATTGTATTATTATTGTTGTTGATGTTATTGTTTTTGTTATTATTGTTATTATCATCATCACATCACCATCATCATAGTCATCATCATCATCATCATCATCATCATCATCATCACCATCATCATAGTCATCATCATCACCATCATCATCATAGTCATTATCATCATCATCGTCGTCACCATCACCATCACCCTCATCATAGTCATCATCATCATCATCACCATCACCATCATCATAGTCATCATCATCATCATCATCACCACCATCATCATCATCATAGTCATCCTCATCATCATCACCATCATAGTCATAATTATCATTGCTACTGTTCTTATCATCATTATCATTGTCATTATCGTTATCATTTATCACTGTATCTACTACCTATCTTTTTACCTAACTCTCTATCTATTATATATCTATCTACCTACTTATCTATTGTCTGTATCTATCTCCTTATCCTATCCTTATCTCTATCTATCTGTCTATCTACCTACTTATCTATCAGTCTCTCCCTCTCTCTCTCTCTCTATCTATCTATCTATCTATCTACCTACTTATCTATTGTCTGTATCTATCTCCTTATCCTTTCCTAATCTCTATCTATCTGTCTATCTACCTATTTATCTATCAGTCTCTCCCTCTCTCTCTCGCTATCTATCTATATCTATATCTATCTATCTATCTACCCATCTATCTATCTATCTACCTATCTATCTATCTATCTACCTATCTATCTATTTATCTATCTATCTACCTACCTACCTATCTATCTATCTATCTATCTACCTATCTACCTATCTATCTATCTATCTATCTATCTATCTACCCATCTATCTATGTATCTATCTATCCATCCACCTACCTATCTATCTATCTATCTATACATATATATACATGTATACATATATATATACACATTCTTCCCTCTTTGCCCCCTCCCCCCTGCCCCCCCCCCCATCATCCAAACTCCCGTGGACGCTCCTCAACCACGTAGTTTTTAGGTCAATTGAGCAGCCTTATCACAAAACAACTACGCACTTGATCCCGCACCCACACACACACACTTGGTTAAGAGTACACATGCGCACGTGTCCCCTTTTATGAACGCATCTACACATAGTACGCAAAATGGTATTCTTTTGCGCACTTATGTACAGGAGAAAAATGTGTGCGTACATGCATCCGTTTGCAAAAGTGTTGTTTCATTCCCTTTCGTATAAATACTCTGCCTATATGTGCACAAAAGTGTACACGCGGATATACATATATATTCTCATCCTTTCGTACACACGCATACACACGCATACACTGTGTACAGACCCACACAGGTGTAAACATCCATATCCTCTTGTAAATACTGATACACACAAACACACACACGCACGAACACACACATACACACGCACGCACACACTCACACACACACACATACACACAAACAGAACAACAACAAACAAATAAACGTCACTGCACGCCTCCGAAACCATGCAATTGCAAAACCACAGACCTGCAACAACAGCCAGACGAACCTGCATTCCAAATGTAGGTCAGGAGGTGCGGGCGCGCGAGCGAGCCAGACCTGAGTACGCGAGAGAGTCCAAGCGTCGGGGGGGGGGGCATAGAGGAGGAAGAGGAGGAGGTGGAGGCGAAGGGGGAGGCGGTGGAGGAGGGGGAGGAGGATGTGAAAGAGGAGGCGGACGAGGAGGAGGAGGAGGAGGAGAAAGAAAGAAGGGGGGGGGGGGATGAAGAAGAGGGAGAGGAGGGGAGGAGGAGGAGGGTATCGGGAGAGAGACACAGGGAGTGGGGGAAGGGCAGGAAGACCAGAGGGGGAGGAGGGAGGGGCGGGCGGGAGC
>NC_091563.1:28055396-28057896 GCF_042767895.1 Penaeus vannamei
ATTACTCTGTCCTCCATTTTCATATGAATACCAATTTAGTTATACAATTAGCAAATGATTAATAATACATTCGATACTCTAAAATGTCTAATGATGAACAAAATGAACATAAAATCGAGTACAGAATAGAAAGAAAATTATTGGTAAATTTAATTTCGAGTTTATTTTTCGTAATTAAGGAATATTCGAGCTAAAAATATTCGGCTATTACTTGATAATATTTCATAGCAATCTATAAAATGTATCTGACTTTCATGAATCTGTATATAACCGGATATTTGTAGTTTATTGTCGTATATTATCTAAACTCATAAACAGAAATTATTATCTTTAATATTTGTATATTATTTTCATGGAATATTTGAACAAATCAGAATTTATTATCTTTAAGAATGTTTGTAATAAATATTTGTAAAATATGTAAGCTCCTAGATAGAAATTATAATTTTGAATGAATATTTGAAGTCTATATTTCTAAAATGTCTAAACACCAAGAGAAAAATTATTTTCTTGAGTGAATATCTGTAATGTATTTTGTAGAATATCTAAATTCCTAGACAGAAATGTTCAAGTTTAATTAACATTTGTAGATATTTGTAAGATTTCTAAACTCCTTGACGAAATTTATCATCATGAATTAATATTTATAGATTATTTATGAAAAAGTATCTAACCCATACAAAAAAATATTATCTTTTTCTTTGCTCCCCTTAATACAATTTAAAATCACAAACAGGCATCATCATTGACTCGCTCAGCATTTTAGTTATTTACGGCGAAAGAGTTGGTTCTTAGACATCGAACTGTTCAAAACAAAAATCACAAGCGATGAAGTCCACGCAAGTCTCCGTAAAACAAGAGTAAACCTATTTTTTGTCGTTGGAGTAGAAACGAAAAGTACTTAGTCACAATAATAAAGATATGTATATATATACACACACACAGGAATAAGCTACAATAGCTACACACGCGCGCGCACACACGCGCGTGTGTGAATCGCTCTGCATCAGGGTTAATTAGATTATTAAAATATGTATGTAAATCTAGTGTAGCTATTATAGCTTATTCCTACACTCCAATGCTTTTTTTTTCTTTTTTTTTTTACAAAATATATGTGCGCTCGGCATTGCCTTCAACATCGCCATACTGCGAATATATCCCACGATTTACCTTTACTGAAATCAAGTTGCCTTCAACACTTCACTCTTCGTTAAAATGTTGCGGTTCACCATTACTTTCATGGCCAAAAGGATTTAACAAAACTAATATCAATGTAGTTGAAAGATTATGCCAATAGTGCATAAATTTCTGCTCTTAATGAGTGAACTTGTAATCATTATAGATATAAAGCGAAATAATTTTTTGAAACGTGTGTAGCGGGAGGTTTTGTAGCGATTATAGCTGTTACTGCATTAGAGGAATGTTAAAGCCACACGCATTATTATCATTTTCAGTAATTCTGTGATTGTTAGGATCTTTCAAAATGTAACAATTAAATTCTGTGTGTGAAAAATAAATATCTGAGAGAGGCACGTGTCAGCTGAAATCAAAGGGTAGTAAAATGGAGCTTCGTTCGTTTTAATTGTCTACTTTTTATTTTTACTTCATGTAGTGTATATATATATCCATTTCGATACTTCTGCGGGCTCGAGAATAATAATATGGTGATAATGACAAATTTATCTTTACGACAAAGGTGCTAGATATGCTATTGTTATTAGCAATAACAATACACCAACAATGGTAACGATGATGACAGTCTATCACTAGTGTCGTCAACACTTCTACTTCGATACCATTATCATCTTGTTCCATACGCTATTATTATTTTGTTATTTCTTTCGACATTATTATCAGAATTACCTCTACCACCACAACAACTTTAAGACTACGTTATAATCATAATTTTCCTGAGCTCACCCGTTTCCACTGGCAGTCTAGATACCAAGATGCCGTTAACAGTATGCAAATTTTATAGACATTGTTAGTCTCTCTTGCAAGGGTAAACAATAAGGGAACTGAAATGGCGCTTATTGATTTACATAAAAGATAGGCAATATTTTATCATTGCAAAGATACACATTTTTTTGCAAAAGTAAAAAAAAATAAAAATAAAAATAAATAAATAAATCTTCATTTCTCTGTTTTTCTTTTATTTTTATTATGTCTTTCTTTAGTCTCTATATAAGATCCTGTTGAATAGGTTTCCTTGCGTTAATTACTTGGAAGATGGTCACAATAGTGCAACATTTCCTAATTTTCTTATTTTTTCTTGTTCTTTCTTGTTCTGTTCTGTTTTGTTTATTAGCGTCTTTTTCTATTTACTTTATTTTATTTATTTATTTATCACTCTGATTTTTGTGCAATTAGTGTTATTATTTACTAATATTTCATATTCGTCATTATTTTTTCTTTTTTATGTTGTTATCGTCGTCGTTACTGTATGACGATGTTGGCGCTTTGTTGCTACAGCTGTTATCCTTATCAAAGCCATATCAGT
>NC_091563.1:28067896-28072896 GCF_042767895.1 Penaeus vannamei
ACGACAAGTACACACACTACCATACATACACACATACGCTTACATAAACAGAAAAAAAAATCGTAATGAAGATTATCCAGTCAGGCACAGTTCGGTCAGCGTGACTGTCAGTTGCTTGGGCTTGTGCTGACAGCCTCCTGACAGCGGCTGATTGTCTGCTTTCCACATAATACCAAGGCTGTCAAGACAACAAGCCGGGCGTTTCAGCAAGTACAGAGAGGTTTTACAACGGTGGCAAAGAAAGAAAAAAGAGAAAATGGGGAAAAAAAAGTGGAGAAAGAATGGGAATAAAAAGAAAAAAAAAGAAGAAATCGTGTTTCGTCAAAAGAAGAGAAAGTAAATGAATTGATACGGTAATAAAAACAATGATGGATATGGATTAATGCGGTATGGAGCATAAATACTGCAATTTCTTCCTCCTTTTTTCATTATATCAGCATTTTCTCTATTCTTTTCTTTTTTCGATTTTTTATATATATTCTTTTCTGCTCGTTCTTACCAAAAACTTTCTTTTTTGTCATTTTCTCCCTCTTCCTCCATCTATTTCTTCTTCTACCTCTTCCCTCATCAAACCTTTTCCCCTTCCTCTTCCTTTTGCTGAAGCTTCCCCTCCTTTTCTTCCTCCTTCAACCCTTTCTCTTCTTTTTCTTTATCCTTCTCATATTTTTACTTCTCCTTCTCTCCCTTCTCGTCTTCCTCCTCCTCCTCCTCCCCTCCACCTTCTCTTCCTCCTCCTCCTCCCCTCCACCTTCTCTTCCCCTCTTCCTCCTCCCCTCCGCCTCCACCTCCTCCTCCTTCTCCTTCTCCTTCTCCTTCTCCATCTCCCTTCTCCTTCTCCTTCTCCTCCTCCTCCTCCTCCTCCGTTTCCTACTCCACGTCCTCCTCCTCCTCCTCCTCTTTCTCCTCCTTCTCCTCCTCCCCTCCTCCTCCTCCTCCCTCCTCCACCTCCCTTCCTCCACCCCCCTCCTCCACCTCCCCCTACTCCACCTACCCCTCCTCCACCTTCCCCTCCTCCCCCTCCGCCTCCTTTTCCCATCCTCCACATTAATTCACTTCTTTTTCTCTCCCTCTCCTTCCTCTCATCTCATTTTTCTTCTTCTTTTTCTCTGTTCTCAATTCGAAGTCCACTTCATTAAAAATCCCCTTTACTAATCAAAACAAATTCTTCTATCAAAGCAAGATTACAAAAAAATACGTAATTGGCACTTTTGATTCGTTGTCGACAAAATCAAAAGGTTGTTGATTCAGTTTGTGTTGCGAAGAGAAGGATATAAAAAAAAGGCATAGGATTGATGGTTTCATAAGTTTTGATAAATCGTAGACATAGGAGTTTGTCGATTAATGACCGTACATCGTAATTCTTATCGTGATTTTTGCCATTATCTTTACAGCTATCATTATTACATTTATTGTTATTATTACCATTATTACTATATCATTATCATTATTACTATATCATTACCATTTTCATTATCCTTAACATCATTATTATCATTACCATTATTACTGATATTGTTATAATTTTTATTATCATAATTTTATTGTCATCGTCATCACCATTATTATCATCATTAATATTATTATCATTATTATTATCATTATCATTACTACTATCATTATTATTATCTCTTTCACTATTGCTATCATTATCATAGCGATTATTGGTATTAGTATAATCACTGTTACTATCATTATCATTATTATTGTGATTATCATTGCTATAATTATCATCCTCATTTTATCATAATTACTATTATCATTTTCATTTTTGTCATTATCATTACTTTACACTATCACTACTTCTCGTACTCTTCATTATCATTATCTTTCCTGTAACTGTTGTTCTTACTATCATCACCATAATAACTATTATCTTCACAATTCATTTATTACTATTAATAGTCATAATAGTAGCAAAACAAGTAGCATAAGAAGTACCATTACTACTGCTTAAACTTTTGTTTTCATCAGAATTATCTTTTTCATTGTTATCATTGTGATTCATTGTGATTGTTATCATTGTTATTACCTGATATATTTACACCCTCGTTGTTAATTATACATTATACAATTACTGTTATTATCATTTATTTTTATCATTATTATTATCAACATCAACATTGTTGTTCTTATCATTATCATTGCAGATGTTATTATTGTCATTATTTTTCGTTCTTGTCATTGCTCTTATCATCTCCATTAAACGTCATTATTGTCATTATCAATACTACTGCTACAACTTCCGCTATTGTTGCAACTCCTATTCTACTACTATCATTTCCTCCTTCATCTCCATTAAATCCTTTTCGCTGTTATTCCCATCATCCCTATCCCCATCATCCTCCCCATCAATTATCCATGCTATCATCATCGTTATACGCCAATACAAAGCGGACAAATAATCGCGATTTTTTCCCACTCACTGGCACTACAGATGAATAAGTGCCACGAGCGATTATCTTGTGGATCTTCATCGTTTATGCTTTTCGAGTGTTGAACCATCTCCCCGAAGAAGAAGAAAAAAATAATGTGGAACAAAAAATGCAAACATGACGAAGAGACGCGTTTTCTGAGATGCGCTGGAACAATAAAACACTTTTCGATACATAATACTCTACTGATCAGAGTCATGGTTCATTGGTCTTTCTTATTATTTTTGTTTGTTTGTTTCTGTTGTTATCAAATATGTGTATTGTAACGCATTCGCTATAGTATTTTGGCATTCAGTAATATGTATGTTTAACTTTCGTTTATGAGAGAGAAAGACGGAGGATAGAGGAGGGAGAGAGAGAGGGAAGGAAAGAGGGTAAGAGAATGATAGAAAGAGAGAAAGAGAGACGCAGGGGGTAGAGAGAGAGAGAGAGAGAGAGAGAGAGAGAGAGAGAGAGAGAGAGAGAGAGAGAGAGAGAGAGAGAGAGAGAGAGAGAGAGAGAGAGAGAGAGAGGGGGGGAGAGAGAGAGAGAGAGAGAGAGAGAGAGAGAGAGAGAGAGAGAGAGAGAGAGAGAGAGAGAGAGAGAGAGAGAGAGAGAGAAAGAGAGAGAGAAAGAGAGAGAGAGAGAGAGAGAGAGAGAGAGAGAGAGAGAGAGAGAGAGAGAGAGAGAGAGAGAGAGAGAGAGAGAGAGAGAGAGAGAGAGAGAGAGAGAGAGAGAGAGAGTTCGAACCAATTAGTCACCCCCCTCTCCTCCCCCCCTCCCCGTCTCGCCGTTGCCAAAACAATTATCCGAACAAACAAAACGGCGAATTCAGCGTGTTTGGAAATCCTTCTCCATCCCCACCATTTCTCCACCGTTTCCTCTCCTCCCTTCTTCCCTCCACTTCTCCTTCCACCCCATTCCCATCCTCATCCACCTGTTTCTTTCTCTTTTTTCTCCTTTGTATTTAAATTCGATTGTCTCCGTATACCTTCCTCCCCCCCCACTTCCCCCAGCCCCTCCTGTAAACCCCCTCCCCCCATCCTTTCCTCCCTCTTTCCCCTATATTATTACGCAATTCCACCCCCCTTCCCCCTTCCTTCCCTCTTACCCTACCTCCCCCTCCCTTTCCATACCCCCCCCCAACGCGTTATCTCTCCCTCCTCCTCTCTTTACCCCCCCCCTCCCCATGCACTCCCACCCGGGTACTCCCCCCCCACCTCTTGAAGATGGCTCCCGGAGTATTGCGTTTAAGGCCCAGAATAGCGCAGGAGGTCGACTGCCGCTCCTGGCAAGGCTTGTTCTTGACTTGACTCGCCTTGAACTGTTTCTCTCTCTCTCTGTCTCTCTCTCTCTCTCTCTCTCTCTCTCTCTCTCTCTCTCTCTCTCTCTCTCTCTCTCTCTCTCTCCTCGCTCTCTCTCTCTCTCTCTCTCCCTCCCTTTCTCCCTTTCTCTCCTCCCCCGTCTCTCTCTCTCTCTCTCTCTCTCTCTCTCTCTCTCTCTCTCTCTCTCTCTCTCTCTCTCTCTCTCTCTCCTTTCTCTCCTCCTTCTCTCTCTCTCCTTTCTCTCCTCCCCTTCTCTCTGTCTCTCTCTCTCCCTTTCCCTCCTTCCCCCTCTCTCTCTCTCTCTCTCTCTCTCTCTCTCTCTCTCTCTCTCTCTCTCTCTCTCTCTCTATATATATATATATATATATATATATATATATATATATATATATATATATATATATCTCCTCTCTCCTTATCTCCTCCCCCGTCTCTCTCTCTCTCTCTCCTCTCTCCTTTCTCTCCTCTCTCCTTTCTTTCCTCTCCCGCTCTCTCTCTCTCTCTCTCTCCTCTCTCTCTCTCTCTCTCTCTCTCTCTCTCTCTCGCTCTCTCTCTGTCTCCCTCTCTCTCTCTCTCTCTCTCTCCCTTTATCTCCTCCTCTCTCTCTCTCTCTCTCTCTCTCTCTCTCCCTGACTCTCCTCCCCCGTCTCTCTCTCTTTCTTTCTTTACATGACCTTATTTGTTCTTGCTTTGGCTTGACCTGATTAGTTCTTTATTTGCTCTTAGCTTGATATAATTAGACTCGAATGACTTGACTTTTCTTGGGCTGACTAGACCTGACTTTATTTAGCTTCACTTAAATTATTCATGACTTGAGTTGACCTCCATGTGATTTTTCTGTCAGGACTTAACTTCACATAACTTGACTTGCACTTGAGTTGACTTAGCCTGACTTGACTTGAGTCGTAATTCTTGAAAGTGTTCCAAAACGCCTTTGAGATATGGTGGTCGAGTTTGTTTGTCTGTCTAAGGGCGGTGGGTGATGTTTGTTTGTCTAGATGGAGGGTTGTGTATGTGCGGATATGTGCGTGTGTTCTTGTGTGGGTTTGTGGGTTTTTGTATGTATGTGTTTGCGTGTGGATATGGGGATATGTGTGTTTGGTGGTTAGGGTAGCATGTTATTCTTTTTTTAATAATGAGCCATATAAGGAAACCGATTTTTTTCAGATATATAAATGCATTTATATATGAATATACATATCCATTCATGAATACATATGTATGCACTGTATTAATACACATGCATAGATGGCTAGCTAGTTTG
>NC_091563.1:28160145-28165145 GCF_042767895.1 Penaeus vannamei
GGGGAGGTCTGTGGACTTGGGGGGGGAGGTCTTTGGACTTGGGGGGAGGTCTTTGGACTTGGGGGGGGAGGTCTTTGGACTTGGGGGGAGGTCTTTGGACTTGGGGGGGAGGTCTTTGGACTTGGGGGGGAGGTCTTTGGACTTGGGGGGAGGTCTTTGGACTTGGGGGGGAGGTCTTTGGACTTGGGGGGAGGTCTTTGGACTTGGGGGGAGGTCTTTGGACTTGGGGGAGGTCTTTGGACTTGGGGGGAGGTCTTTGGACTTGGGGGGAGGTCTTTGGACTTGGGGGGGAGGTCTTTGGACTTGGGGGGGGAGGTCTTTGGACTTGGGGGGAGGTCTTTGGACTTGGGGGGAGGTCTTTGGACTTGGGGGGAGGTCTTTGGACTTGGGGGGAGGTCTTTGGACTTGGGGGGGAGGTCTTTGGACTTGGGGGAGGTCTTTGGACTTGGAGGAGGTCTTTGGACTTGGGGGGGAGGTCTTTGGACTTGGGGGAGGTCTTTGGACTTGGGGGGAGGTCTTTGGACTTGGGGGAGGTCTTTGGACTTGGGGGGAGGTCTTTGGACTTGGGGGGAGGTCTTTGGACTTGGGGGAGGTCTTTGGACTTGGGGGGAGGTCTTTGGACTTGGGGGGGGAGGTCTTTGGACTTGGGGGGGGAGGTCTTTGGACTTGGGGGGAGGTCTTTGGACTTGGGGGAGGAGGGGAGGTCTTTGGACTTGGGGGGAGGTCTTTGGACTTGGGGGGACGGGAGGTCTTTGGACTTGGGGGGAGGTCTTTGGACTTGGGGGGGAGGTCTTTGGACTTGGGGGGAGGTCTTTGGACTTGGGGGGGGAGGGGAGGTCTTTGGACTTGGGGGAAGGTCTTTGGACTTGGGGGGGAGGTCTTTGGACTTGGGGGAGAGGTCTTTGGACTTGGGGGGAGGTCTTTGGACTTGGGGGGAGGTCTTTGGACTTGGGGGGAGGTCTTTGGACTTGGGGGGAGGTCTTTGGACTTGGGGGGAGGTCTTTGGACTTGGGGGAGGTCTTTGGACTTGGGGGAGGAGGTCTTTGGACTTGGGGGGAGGTCTTTGGACTTGGGGGGAGGTCTTTGGACTTGGGGGGAGGTCTTTGGACTTGGGGGGAGGTCTTTGGACTTGGTGGGGGAGGTCTTTGGACTTGGGGGGAGGTCTTTTGGACTTGGGGGGAGGTCTTTGGACTTGGGGGGAGGTCTTTGGACTTGGGGGAGGTCTTTGGACTTGGGGGGAGGTCTTTGGACTTGGGGGGGAGGTCTTTGGACTTGGGGGGAGGTCTTTGGACTTGGGGGAGGAGGTCTTTGGACTTGGGGGAGGTCTTTGGACTTGGGGGGGAGGTCTTTGGACTTGGGAGGGGAGGTCTTTGGACTTGGGGGGAGGTCTTTGGACTTGGGGGGAGGTCTTTGGACTTGGGGGGGGGGGAGGTCTTTGGACTTGGGGGAGTAGGTCTTTGGACTTGGGGGGAGGACTTGGGGGAGGTCTTTGGACTTGGGGGGAGGTCTTTGGACTTGGGGGGAGGTCTTTGGACTTGGGGGGAGGTCTTTGGACTTGGGGAGGTCTTTGGACTTGGGGGGAGGTCTTTGGACTTGGGGGAGGTCTTTGGACTTGGGGGGGAGGTCTTTGGACTTGGGGGGGAGGTCTTTGGACTTGGGGGAGGGAAGTCTTTGGACTTGGGGGGAGGTCTTTGGACTTGGGGGGAGGTCTTTGGACTTGGGGAGGAGGTCTTTGGACTTGGGGGGAGTAGGTCTTTGGACTTGGGGGAGGTCTTGGACTTGGGGGGAGGTCTTTGGACTTGGGGGAGGTCTTTGGACTTGGGGGGAAGTCTTTGGACTTGGGGGAGGTCTTTGGACTTGGGGGGGGAGGTCTTTGGACTTGGGGGGGGAGGTCTTTGGACTTGGGGGGGGGAGGTCTTTGGACTTGGGGGGAGGTCTTTGGACTTGGGGGGAGGTCTTTGGACTTGGGGGGAGGTCTTTGGACTTGGGGGAGGTCTTTGGACTTGGGGGGGAGGTCTTTGGACTTGGGGGGAGGTCTTTGGACTTGGGGGAGGTCTTTGGACTTGGGGGGAGGGGAGGTCTTTGGACTTGGGGGGAGGTCTTTGGACTTGGGGGGGGGGGGAGGTCTTTGGACTTGGGGGGGAGGTCTTTGGACTTGGAGGGGGGAGGTCTTTGGACTTGGGGGGTGGGGTCTTTGGACTTGGGGGAGGTCTTTGGACTTGGGGGGAGGTCTTTGGACTTGGGGGGAGGTCTTTGGACTTGGGGGGAGGTCTTTGGACTTGGGGGAGGTCTTTGGACTTGGGGGTGGAGGTCTTTGGACTTGGGGGACGGGAGGTCTTTGGACTTGGGGGGGAGGTCTTTGGACTTGGGGGGGAGGTCTTTGGACTTGGGGGGAGGTCTTTGGACTTGGGGGGGAGGTCTTTGGACTTGGGGGGGAGGTCTTTGGACTTGGGGGGGAGGTCTTTGGACTTGGGGGGAGGTCTTTGGACTTGGGGGGGAGGTCTTTGGACTTGGGGGACGGGAGGCTTTTGACTTGGGGGGAGGTCTTTTGGACTTGGGGGAGGTCTTTGGACTTGGGGGGGAGGTCTTTGGACTTGGGGGAGGTCTTTGGACTTGGGGGACGGGAGGTCTTTGGACTTGGGGGAGGTCTTTGGACTTGGGGGGAGGTCTTTGGACTTGGGGGGAGGTCTTTGGACTTGGGGGAGGTCTTTGGACTTGGGGGGAGGTCTTTGGACTTGGGGGGGAGGTCTTTGGACTTGGGGGGAGGTCTTTGGACTTTGGGGGAGGTCTTTGGACTTGGGGGAGGTCTTTGGACTTGGGGGGAGGTCTTTGGACTTGGGGGTGGGGGTCTTTGGACTTGGGGGGGGGTCTTTGGGGGGGGGGAGGGGTCTTTGACTTGGGGGAGGTCTTTGGACTTGGGGGGAGGTCTTTGGACTTGGGGGGGGAGGTCTTTGGACTTGGGGGAGGTCTTTGGACTTGGGGGGAGGTCTTTGGACTTGGGGGGAGGTCTTGGACTTGGGGGGAGGTCTTTGGACTTGGGGGGGGAGGTCTTTGGACTTGGGGGGGGGAGGTCTTTGGACTTGGGGGGGAGGTCTTTGGACTTGGGGGGGAGGTCTTTGGACTTGGGGGTGGCGGTCTTTGGACTTGGGGGACGGGAGGTCTTTGGACTTGGGGGGGGAGGTCTTTGGACTTGGGGGGGAGGTCTTTGGACTTGGGGGGGAGTCTTTGGACTTGGGGGGAGGTCTTTGGACTTGGGGGGGGAGGTCTTTGGACTTGGGGGGGAGGTCTTTGGACTTGGGGGGGAGGTCTTTGGACTTGGGGGGGGAGGTCTTTGGACTTGGGGAGGAGGAGGTCTTTGGACTTGGGGGGGAGGTCTTTGGACCTTGGAGGGGGAGGTCTTTGGACTTGGGGGGGAGGTCTTTGGACTTGGGGGGGGGAGGTCTTTGGACTTGGGGGGGAGGTCTTTGGACTTGGGGGGGAGGTCTTTGGACTTGGGGGGGAGGTCTTTGGACTTGGGGGAGGTCTTTGGACTTGGGGGGAGGTCTTTGGACTTGGGGGGAGGTCTTTGGACTTGGGGGGAGGTCTTTGGATTTGGGGGGGAGGTCTTTGGACTTGGGGGGGGAGGTCTTTGGACTTGGGGGAAGGTCTTTGGACTTGGGGGGAGATATTTGGATTTGGGGGGGAGGTCTTTGGACTTGGGGGAAGGGGGGAGGACTTAGAACTTAGGTGTTTGCGGATTTTTTAATGAATGGGTATTGATAATGGGTAGGGAAATTTCGAGTAAATGGAGTTAATGGAATGGGCGATTTCGAATAAATGGGGTTATTGGGTTTGAAACTTCGAATAGATGTGGGTTAATGTGGATTAGAAATAGGCTGGGGGATTTCGGACAAGAGGGAAGGGGGGGGGTAGAACGAAAAATAGGATTTCCTAATAGGGGACAAGGAATGGATGACGAATTTTTAAGGGCGGTTGGAATGGAATGGGAGATTCCTAATGGTGGACTTGGAATAAATCAGGAATCTTTTCAGTAAATTGTTGGAATGGGTTAGCAAAAATTGGACTAGGGGGTAGGGGGTTGAAACAGGCGGGGGGATCTGGAATAGGAGGCGGGGGGAGGGGGAGGGATTTCATAAAGAATGGAATGAGAGGCTGGAATGAGCTGGTATTTTGGAATGGGATTGGGAATCAGATTAGCCAAGGGATCTAGCATAGTGTCTGGGTTATAATCCTCTTTGGTTGATTTCGTGGCTCTGGGGGATTTAGAAGAATAGGTGTAAGAGGATTAGTTATATAATGGGTTATGGATGGTAATGGGTTAGGGTTGACATAGGCCAGAAATCCATTTGCGATTTAATGGAGAAAAAATAGGTGGAGAGAATTACAATGGATTTATGAAACGATGGATAATATGTGTGTAAGTATTGCAATTGATTTAATGGAGATTTAAATAAACATGGTTTTATTGATATCTTCATCAAAAAGGAAGTAATCTCATGAGATAGAAATTTACGGATTAAATATCTTCATTAATTCATTTTCATATGTCATTTAAATATTCATTTATCTACATTTTCATTTATATACTTATTTATTCATCTGTTTATCTATTCACATACTTATTTACTAACTTACTAAGTCCCTCATCAAACTATTCATTAATATTTGCTTCCAGGTATTGGTTTAATTGGGAATATTTCAAGAGACTGAATGTGAGATTAGCATGTAAAGAAAATCTGAAGGACGATTCAGACAGCTTATCAAAGTTGAAACCGGCGTTGATCTGACTTTAACTTATGCAAAAAGAAACGATTAGATATGTGTGAGCGTGCGTGTGTGTGTGTGTGTGTGTGTGTGTGTGTGTGTGTGTGTGTGTGTGTGTGTGTGTGTGTGTGTGTATACATATATATATAGATAGATATAGATAGATAGATAGATAGATAGATAGATAGATAGATAGATAGATAGATAGATAGATAGATAGATAGATAGATAGATAG
>NC_091563.1:28182645-28185145 GCF_042767895.1 Penaeus vannamei
CCAACACGCATTGCAAATCAAGAACTCAAGCAAGTGAACACGCTTAAATACTTAGTAAGCCAAATCACCAATAGCACAGAAATCACAAGTCGTATTGCAGAAGCAACTTCAGCAATAAGTAGACTTACTCATATTCGGGCTAATGAGAACATAAAAATCATGACTAGTTGAGATTTATGAAGGTAATTGCCATATATACGATGGCGACCTGCTTGTGAATCTTAGACAATAGACGCAGACACCGAGAAAGAAAGAAATGCATTTGAAACGAAGCATTTATAAAAATATTGTACATGCCATATATATTACATAGAACAAATAAGAGCGTAAAAAAAACGTAGTACGAGAAAATACAAACCATGAAGCTTCACTGTCGGTAATATAACAAAGGAAGCTAAAAGGGTTGGGTCACGTGACACGCCATAGTAATGAACTGGGTTAAGTACACACAGTAATGCAATGGCGGAGTACCTGGAAATAGAGCGAGAGGCAGACCAAGAGCGAAATGGCTCGGAAATATGGGACGTTCGACGAATATGTGAATACGTGAAGCTATGAGGTCCACATATGATAGGCAGACATGGAATGACCAGGTAACATCAATAGAAGTGCACTGCGGCTGCGAGGCTATGATGATGAATGATGACAATGATGGTGATGAATGATGATAGTGATGATGATAACAAAATAATAACAACAAAAATTATGATGACAATAATAGTAACAATAATGATAATCATGTTATAACAATAATAACTACAAAAGTAATGATAACATTAATGATGATAACAATAACAATAATAATAATAATAACAATAGTGATAATAATAATGATGATAATGATAATAAGAACACCAAAATGATGATGATAATGATAATAATGATAATAATAATGATGACAATACTAAAACTACCACTGCTACTACTGATGATAATAATAATATCAATAATAATAATGATAATCATAGTGATAACAAAAATGATAATAATGATAATCATAGTGATAACAAAAATGATAATAATGATAATCATAGTGATAACAAAAATGATAATAATGATAATCATAGTGATAACAAAAATGATAATAATGATAATCATAGTGATAACAAAAATGATAATAATGTTAATGATATTAATGATAATAATAATAATAGTAATGATAATAATAATAATAAAACAAATATGAAAATGGCAATGATAATAAGAATAACAACAACAATAATAAAGTTGACAATAATAACGATAATAATGATGACAGTAATAATATTATATAAACATTGATAGTAACAATAATATTTTTTTATTATTGATAATAATGATAATTATAAAAATTATGACAATATTAAGAGCAAAGGTGATAAAAGTAATAACAGAAAAATAACAAATAATAATGATAATGATAGTAATAATAGTACTACTATTACTAACAACAAAAACAGCAACAAATAATATCATTATTATTATGGTTGTTGTTGTTATTGTTATAATTTTTTACTATTATCATTATTACTATTATTGTTATTACTATTATTATTATTTGTTAATATTATTTTTTATTATCATTATTATTATCACTATTATTATCGTGATGATGATGATAATCATAACAATAATGATAATATATATTATCACCATTATTGTTATTAATATTATTATATCAATAATGTTAATGCTGATAACACTATTGCATGTAATAATAACAAAAATAATTATTAATGAAGATAATAAAGATAATAACAACAACAATAGTAATAATAATGATGATAATGGTAATAATAAGGATAATTGTAATAAAAACTTCATTATTATAATAATAACAACAATAAAGATAATGATAACAGCAACAACAACAATAATAATAATAATAATAATAATAATAATAATAATGATATTTATTATTGTTATTATTATTATTATTTTAAGAACAATAAGAATTGATAATAATAAAAATTATAATCTTCATTATTATCTTTATCCTTGTTATAATAATAATCATAATGACAATAAAACAATGCTAATAATAACAACAATAATAATATAATGATAATGATATTGATACTGATAATTATGATTTTCATAAAATGAGTAGTAATACAAACAATAATGATGATGGAAAGGATAACAATGATAACAATAATGACAATAATAATATCAATAATAGTAATAACAGTAGTAGTAATAATATTAATGATAACAATGATAATGACAATCATAATGAAAGTATTTATAATAATAAGGAACATAACAATAGCAATAATAATAATAATAATGATCAAATTAATGGCAATACTAATAACAGTAAAGATTATAAAAAACAATAATAGCAATTTTGATAATAATAATGATAAAGATGATAATGATAATAGTAATAATGATAGCAATATCAATAATAACAATTGTTATTACAGTCATTGTTATGATAGTCACCAACACACTTTACTGCCATTCTCATCACTGTAACAAGAATAAAATCACAATAATACAGGACTAGCAATGGCGA
>NC_091563.1:28192645-28200145 GCF_042767895.1 Penaeus vannamei
TATATATATATATATATATATATATATATAGAGAGAGAGAGAGAGAGAGAGAGAGAGAGAGAGAGAGAGAGAGAGAGAGAGAGAGAGAGAGAGAGAGAGAGAGAGATTCTGTCCTTTTCTTTCTCCTGTCCCTCTTCTTCTTTACACCGATCTGTAAACGTACATCCTATCTCCTCACCCACCACACTTACCACACTTAGCATAAAATAAATTCACCTTCCTCTATTAATGAAAAAAAGAAAGAAAACGAAAAAAAAAGAAAAATAAGGATGTCGAGTTCGCAGCGAAGAGGCGAGGCGGCGGCACGACAACAAACGATAAACGATAAAGGCCGCAAATCGTCGTCCATCATGCCATCGACGAGTCTCAGGGTGGCGGAGGTACGATAACGCCCGCTCGCCTGCGCTCCTTACTTTTCGCGCGCCGGAGGGAAAAAAAGACGAGTTTTTTCCTTCTTTTTTTCTTTCTAGTTTTCTTTCTCTATTCATTGTTTGTTTGTCTGGCTATCTATGCATCTATATCTTCTATGTATATATTAATATATCTATCTATGTATTTATATTTCACATATCTGTTTATCTAGCCATCTGTTGATGTGTGCATCTGTCTTTCTGACACCCTACCTTTATTCTCTCTCTCTGTCTATTTATCTATATCTATCCATATCTATCTATCTATCTCCTCCCTCCCCCTCCTATTCCCTACTCCTCTCACCCCCCCTCCCTCTTCCTCCCATTCCCTATCCCTTTCCTTGTCACTCTCCTTCCCATTCCCACTGCTTTTCCCCTCTCTTCTTCGCCCTCCCCCTCGCCCTCTTCTAACTCCCTCCCTCCTCCCCTCCTTCCCCTTCGCTCTTCTTCTCTCTCCCTCCTCCCTCCCTTCCCTCCCCCTCTCTCCCTCCCTCCCCCACGCTCTCCTCTCCCTCCCTCCTTCCCTCCTCCCCCTCCTTCCCTCCTCCCTCTCGCTCTTCTTCTCTCCCCCTACCTCTTTCCCTCCCTCCCTCTTTCCTCCTTACCCCCCCCCCCCCTCTCTTTCTTTATCGCTATTGGTTTTCAAGCGATGGGCCTTATCAGTCAATAGATAGACTGATTGACTACAAATTGGAAATGGGTCGACAAGGAATGGGGTGGGAGTCGGTGTCACCTGCGCTTTTAGTTATAAGGGCGTGTGCGCCTCGGTGAGATGGGGAATATTGGAAATTATATGGTGTGTCTGTATGGGTGTGCGTGTGTGGTGTGGGGTGTGGGAGTGTTTGTGTGTAGGTGTTTGTGTGTGTGTGTGTGGATGTAGATGTGGATGTGGATGCGTGTGTGTGTGTGTGTGTGTGTGTGGATGTAGATGTGGGTGTGTGTGTGTGTGTGTGTGTGTGCGCGTGTGTGTGTGTGTGTGTGTGTGTGTGTGTGTGTGTGTGTGTGTGTGTGTGTGTGTGTGTGTGAATTTATGTGTGTGTGTGTGTGCTCGCGCGTGTGTGTCTACGTATGGGCGTGTATGCCTGTAGGATTATGTGTGTGTGCGAAAGGTACGCGAGTGTGCGTGTGCGAACTCCCGGGTGTGTCTGTGCGTTTGCCCGTGTGTGTGTTTCCGTGTGCGGAGTTATTTGGGAAGCGGAGACTCGCCTTTCCCGTAAGAGAACAAAAGGCAATTTGATCATCTATTCTGAATGTCAATTGTTCCCTGGGCTGTTGTTTCGGAACATTAGGATTCTTGCGTTTACTTTGGTGCTTTGAACAGACCTTTTGTTCCCCTCTCTCTCCCTATCTGTCTGTCTGTCTGTTTGGCCGTGCGTCTATCCTTCTATCTGTCTGTCTTTCTTTTTATCTGTTTGTTGGTCGCATTTCCCTCCATTTTTCATCTTTCTCCATCTGTCTTGACTCATTCTCTCTCTCTCTCTCTCTCTCTCTCACACACACACACACACACACACACACACACACACACACACACACACACACACACACACACACACACACACACACACACACACACACTCACATTCACTTTAATCGGTTTGTGCAGAGAGATATTCATTCATACAGACATACACACACGCGTGTGGGGTGGGGGGTGCACACGCGCGCGCGCACACATACACACATGTATGTATATGTGTGCGTATGTAGATATATATTATTACTATTATTATCATTATTATGTAAACCATGTAAAAGCCTCACTGAAAAATTCGAGAATTATACCACCAAAGGAGTCAGAGCGGGTCAAAACACAGCTAAGAAAGAAAGAAAAGACAGAAAATCATCAGCTATTTACTTCAGAAAGACATATTAGCGAAAATCTTAAAAGCATCAAGTCGTAAAAGTTACAATCTCTAAAGTCAATCTATTCCGAAGCCTGCAAATAACAGTAAAAAAGCATCTAGAAAATCAGAGATGTAGACTATTGACTTAAATCAAATGTCATTGAATTGAAGATTATAGAACTTAGAACCTGGAAACTCTTGCAGGTTGATAAAAATCATGTCAAAACATAAAGAGAGGATGTGAATTATCAGTTGCAATCTTGCATAAGACTGAGGGCTCCAATATCTCTCCGATGCCCAAAGTCTAAATCTAAGTCACACAGGAGAACTTTAATGGGATTGAAAGAACGATCAAGTAATCTTAAGCGTGACTGCAGCAAATAACCACGCGACGCAATACTCAAAATGAGGCCGACTGTAAGAACAAAAACATTTATGAGTAATGTTGTCATATTAAATCCTGTTCACTTATGTATGATGCCGAATTTGGATGAAACTGCCTGGGCCATATTCTTAAGTCGCAATTCAAATATAAGCTCTGAATCGAAGGTTATACTTAAGAGCTTCAGATTATCCACTGAGGTGATTAAGACTCCATTAATCAGCAGACTTGGATGCTGAGGCAACTGCGTTCGAGACTCACAATCATCTCCTTGGGCTTGGCAGGAATTAATTTCATGTCGCATCGAGAATACAGTGAGGCTGGCAGATAGTATTTGCCTGTTTGCCGGAGAAGGAATATCAGCATAGAAATAGAATCATTAACATATACAAATATTTTATTCGCAATTCCGTTTCACATATCGCTTTTATATAAATCAAAGAGTGAAGGGCCAAGAACTACCCTGAGGAACCCCAGAGGACACACGGGAATGTGGGCTAAAACTAGCATTAACATGAACACGCTGTTGGCTACCTGTTAAAAATTCAGTTTAAATTCTTACAGCTTTCCCACCAACATGAACAGAAAGCAATTTAAAAATCAAACATGTAATTAATTAACAATGTCGAAAACCACTAAAATTCAGAGAGAAAAGCCTTGACTCGTGACCCTCATGCATTTCATGCACCAATATAAGCAAGGCATCATTGCAGCCGAGTCAAAAACCAAACTGAGTCTGGAAGAAACGGTTTCAGATATCCAGAAAGACGTTCAAAAACTGTAGACAAAATTGGTATAATTAAAATGGGCCCATAGTAAGTAGGTGAAAACTGCAGTGGACCCTTGAGAATAGGGGTAGCATTACCAAAGCGCCAGCACTTTGAAAATGACCCGTGACGACCTAAAGGCGTAATATTACAGCTAATTTAGGAGCTAATTGTCCATTTAGTCTTTTTAAAAGAAATGGAAACAAACCATTAAGGTTTACTTTAACATATTCGTCTAATTCTGATAACAAATATTTGATTCCAGAGGAGCTAAAAGTGAATTAGTTAAAGCATGGTATTGTGTGATATTAAAGAGGTTCAGTGCTTTCTGCACTTTGTTTTGAATGAAAGCATTTTCATTTTAACATTACTATATTTTCCTCAACTGGATTATATTTAAAACTATTATCAGGTTTCATTAAAGGTAGAATGGATGACAGAGATCCTTTAAGCGTTTGCCACCATTTATGAGGCTGCGACGCTTCAGAGGGAACTTCTTTCAAGTGAGCATTATATTTAGATTTATCCTTCTTATACCCATTATTCGCTATGTATCGCTTGGCAACATACTTCTCCCAACAAGGACGAGCGCGGTTAGTAGACCAGAGATTACAGGCAGTATGCTTGTCCCTATAAGCCTGGCGACTCCGTTCATTAAACCATGATTTATCCTGTAAACGAGATCTAAGAGTTTTGTTGGGTACACCACGTTATGCTGCCCAGTGATAACGTTCAGAACATTAACAGGACAAGGTGCATTATATATATATATATATATATATATATATATATATATATATATATATATATATATATATATATATATATATATATATCCACAAACAATGCTATCAAAAGTACGGTAGACACCAACTCACTTAATTCTAGATTAAGAATTGTATAGTTTGGATAGATTCTGGTATTGGAAAGTCCAGCTGGATCTTACAAGCTAGGCTTAGGTGGTAAGAATTAATTAGCGTGATAGATATTAATTACTCCTCTCACGTCAGTTAATAAAAGATCCAAAAGACTGCTACTCCTGTGAGTTACACCACACACCCAATTGCATCTGAGTAATCTAAAGCAGAAATGCCATGTCGGTTTGTTAGGAACAGAATTCAGCCAGTCTTGGTGGTGAGCGTGGAAATCAACTATGAAAATAAAGCATGATTTTATATTATTCTCTTGAATGGAAATGTGTGATGTCAGTAAACAATCATGCATGTCATCAGAATTATGACTTCTGTAAGACTAAAAATATAGAAATTATTAACTCTCGCAATCAAGTATATATAACAGCCTCATTCATACGTTGTAAAACGATTAGCATCAAAATCATCCTAAGAATATAGACACACAGCCCCCCACACACACACACACACAAACAAACAAACACACACACACACGCACACACAAACAAGCAAACACACACACACGCACACACAAACAAACAAACACACACACACACACATACACATACAGATACACACACAGACACATACTCTACCCACACACACACAAACACATACAGACACTCACACACACACTCATATTTCTATATATTTGTACGACTGTGTGTTTTGTACATATAACCATGTATGTACGTAATTGGATAGTTTGTTTTCCTGTAAATTCCGCTGGCCACAATATTAAATTTAATGAATTGCAGCACTAAGTTTTCATTTCCTGATTACTGTACTGTGGCAAAATGGCCTCATAATTTTTAGTTTCATTTTCATTACAAACAACAATTATGAAATTGATGACACAGATAAAGATAATAGTAATAATGGTAAGAAAAAATGTTATAATACAGAGAAATATAAATTATTAAAACAATAATGATTAGGATCAATTATAAATATTTTTAGTTGATTTTGAAGAGACGTCTGCCAGTTCATTTATTATCTTTTCTAAGTAAAATATCTCGCCAACTGATTTTTCCTTATCTTAGATTTTTTTTTTATATCAATCATTCTTTATCAAGAGGGACATAGGCTGACATCACTGAGTATCTCCTGGATGAGTAAATAAATAAGTATGGGCATTAATGAGTAATCAGCAACTGAGTAATATGAATAAGTCAGTAAATGAGTAATTAGTTGATAGGTGAGTGAATGAGTAAATGTGTAAATGAATGAATACGTGAGTAATAGAATGCATGAGTGACAGAATGAGTAAGTGATAAAAATAGTGCATAAATTAGTATGAGAATACACAAGTATGTGAATGAGTAAGTGATTACACAACAAATTGAGAACGTGAGTAAGAGAGTGCATAAATGGGGGAAAGAGTAAGTAGGTGAGTTAAGAGAGTGCATAAGTAAGGGAATGAGAAAGTAAGTGAGTAAATGAATAAGTGAGTGAAGTAGCAAATTAATAAGTGTATATTCAAAGACCTCCGGATTTTGAGAAAGAGTAAACGTCTGAAGCGACGGTCACACTAGTCTTCTCTGTCCTGGGATCCCTAGATAGCCTTGCCGTTGTCTGGTCAGCTACAACGTATCATTGGTCACACTACACCCAATATCCCTCCGGAGAGAACCATCGCCTCAGTCCAGCGTTCACGACGTTCATGACAAAGTTTCTTGTTTATTTCAATCCATTAATATTCATTTCAAATTCCTGTTCTTATAATCCTTATGAATGGTGTTCCGCAACGGCTCTTTGGCTCTCACTTTATCCAGCAAGGCGTAAATAATTTCTGAAGACCTCCATGTCTTTGGCGTGTTGGAGAGTGTTGATGTTTAGGTTCGTTGGTCAAATGAACGTTTAAATAATTTATGTATAAAAACAAAATTATGAGACCATTGTTTGATTCAATATATCTTATTAATTGGAAGCTAAATTATTTTCAACATGAGATAATAATAGCTTTTTTAGGATTTTAAGTAATGAGTTTACCAGTAATTATATTATAGTTTTTATCTCGGCAATATCTATCCTGGTCTAGCTAGGGGGGGAATACCGACGCATCAATTCCGCGCTGGCTAAGGACTTTCATCTCGGATCCCATTACAGCTTGGGAAGCATCCCGTTCTATCCTGGGATTCTTGGACAGAACGGAGTAATGTGACTGCCCCTTGAAAGGTATGGTTGGGGGGCGGGAGGGGGGGGGGAGCTGGGGCTAAGGAACGTTACTTCCAGGCCTCGCTTGAAGGGCGGGGCGCCATGGAGGGAACATGTGTTTAACTCCTCGGCTGATGAATGATGGCGAATTAGAGTGGACGGGAATTGATGCATCATGTGGGTTGTGGAGGTTGGTTACACTCTCTCTCTCTTTCTCTCTCTTTCTATCTACATATCCATTTTTTTTTTTTTCTTAATTCTTTCTCTGCCTTTATTCTGTTTTCTCTCTCTCTTTGTCTCTCTATCTATTTTTGTTTTATTCTCTCTCTCTCTCTCTCTCTCTGTCTGTCTTTCTTCTATTCTCTCTCTCTGTCTTTCTTCTGCTCTGTCTGTCTGTCTGTCTGTCTGGCTCTGTCTCTCTCTCTCTCTCTCTCTCTCTCTCTCTCTCTCTCTCTCTATCTCTCTCTCTCTCTCTCTCTCTCTCTCTCTCTCTCTCTCTCTCACATATGTTTATGTATACATATGCATGTGTGTATGTATATATATATATATATATATATATATATATATATATATATATATATATATATATATATATATATATATGGTTCTCCCTCTTCCCGTACCCCCTCTCTCCCCTACCCCCCCCCCCCTTTCCCTACCAGCCCGAAACACGCAAGAAACTCGCAAGAAACAGAATGAGAACAGAACAGTTGTTGTTCATCATGAAATCCTTCCCTTTTCCGCTGGGATAAAAAAAGGAAAAAAAAAATATGTACGAACTTCCTCGCAAATTCCGGGCCTTTCTTTCTGCTCTCGTAAACACCAATGGGCGTAAAGAGGAGGAGGGAAGAGAATGGGGAAGAGGAAGAGAGAGGAAGAAAGAGGCGAGAAAGCCGTAAAGATGGGGTGTAAGGAAGAGGAGAGGAAGAAGGAGGGAGTAAAGAAGCTGAGAGTATAAAGAATAGGAAGAGGAGAGGAAAATGGAAAATAAAAAAGTTAAAGAGGATGATTAAGAGGAAGATT
>NC_091563.1:28212645-28217645 GCF_042767895.1 Penaeus vannamei
CTATTATCGTCATTATTATATTTACTATTTTTTTTTAATACTGTTGTTGGTTTAATATCATTATCATCACCATTGTAACCATCATCACATCCATCATCATCATCACCATCATCACTAACGTTAAAATCGCAGTAATGATAAAAATGATAATGAAAAATAATTTCTCACTTTCCATTCTTATGGTAATTCCCCGCGTGCCTCATCTTCCTTGCGTCCTCCCTTCTTCTTCCTCCTCCTCTTCCCCCTTCTCCTTTTCTCCTCCTCTTCTTCTCTTCTTCTCCCTCTTCCTCCTCTTCCCCCTTCTCCTCTTTCTCCTTTCTCCATATTTTCTCTTATTCTTCTTCTCCCTCCATCTCCTCCCCCTTCTTCTCTTTCTCCTTTCTTAATTTTTTCTCTTCTTCTTCTCCCTCCTCCTCCTCTTCCCCTTCCTCCTCCTTTTCTTTCTTTCTTCTCTATTCCCCTTGCCTCCCGTGTTCATTTATAATTCCTTTTCTCCTCTTCTCCCTTTTTCTCCTCTCTCTACCTTTATCTCTTGTTAATCGTATCAGTCCCCCTCTTCCTCCTTCTGCTCTTCCTCCTTTTCTTCGTCTTCTTGCCTTCCTTCCCCCGCCTTTCCCTTTCCCCTCTCCCCGTTTCCCTGTTTCTCCCCTACTCCTCCCCTCTTCCCCCTCTTCCCCCTTCCTTCCTCTTTCTTCCTCCTCTCTCCTTTCCTTCCCCCTGACTCCCCTTTCTCCTCCTATCCTCCCTTCACCTTCTCCCCCCTCTCCTCCTTCCCTCCACCTCATCCCCTTCACCTCCTTCCACCCCTCTTCCCCCCTGCCTCCTTGTCCTCCTATCCTTCCCTCCTCCTTCACCTTCTTCCCTCCCTGACTCTCTTCTCCTCATGTTCCACTTCTCCCTTCCCTTCCTCTTTTCCCCTCTCCCTTTCCCTCCTCCTGCCCTCCCCCTGCCCCCTTCCCCCATCTCCTCATCTTCCACTTCTCCCTTTCCCTCCCTCCTGCCCCTGCTCCTTCTACCCTCCCCCTCTCCCTTCACCTCCTCCCTCCCCCTTCCCTCTATCTCCCCCCACCCCTGCCCCTTCTCCTCCCTATCTCCCCCCCTCGCCACCTTCCTCCCCACTCCCCCTCTCCCCCTTCCCTCCTCCTTTCTCTCTTCTCCTCCCTTCCCCTCATCTCCCCGCCCTCCCCCTGCCCCCTTCCCCCATCTCCTCATCTTCCACTTCTCCTTCCCTCTCCTCCCCTGCTCCCTTCCCTACCCTCCCCCTCTCTCCCTTCACCTCCTCCCCTCCCCCTTCCCTCTCTATCTCCCCCCCACCCCTGCCTCCTTCTCCTCCTATCTCCTCCCTCTTCGCCACCTTCCCTCCCCGACTCCCCCTCTCCCCCTTCCCTCCTCCTTCTCTCTCTTCTCCTCCCCCTTCCCCTCATCTCCCCTTCTCCTCCCCCCTTCCCCTCCTCTTCCACTTCTCGCTTCCTCTGTGTTACTGGGACACGGCACAATGCGTGTACAATACCAATTAGCTCAGGAGCCCTTACGCCCCTCCCCCCACTTTCCTCCCTCCTCCTTCTTCCTTCTTCTTCCTTTTCCTTCGTTCCTCCTTCTTTCTGTTCTCTTAAAAAAATCGCCTTTCCTTTTTTCATATAATTTTCTTCCTTCCTCTTTCCTCCTTCTTCTCCCTCCTCCTTCGTTCTTCCTTTTCCTCTTCCTTCTTTTCTCCTTCTTTCTGTTCTCTTCAAGAAAAAAAATCGCCTTTTCTTTTTTCATATCATTTTCTTCTCAAATTATCATCTATTTATTTTCCAAATTTCATAACTCCTCCTCTACCTACATCTGTTTCCTTCCCCTCCTCTTCTTCACCTCTCCTCCTTCTCCATATTCTGCACCTCCTCTTCCTCCTCCTTCTCCATCACTTTCTTCACCACCACCTCCCACACCACCACCACCACCTCCTCCTCTTCCTGCTCCCTCCTCCTTCACTTCCTCCCTCCTCCTCCTCCTCCTCCCTCCTCCCTCCTCCTCCTCCTCCTCCTCCTCCTCCTCCCTCCTCCTCCTCCTCCTCCTCCTCCTCCTCCACCTCCTCCTCCTCCACCTCCCCCTCCCTTCCTCCTCCTCCTCCTCCCTCCTCCTCCTCCTCCCTCCTCCTCCTCCTCCCTCCTCCTCCTCCTCCTCCACCTGCCCCCTCCTCCACCTCCTCCTCCTCCACCTCCTCCTCCTCCTCCCTCCTCCTCCTCCTCCTCCTCCCTCCTCCTCCTCCTCCTTCCTTCCTCCTCCCTCCTTCCTTCTCCTCCTCCTCCTCCTCCTCCTCCTCCTCCTCCTCCTTCTTCCTTCCTTCCTTCCTTCCTTCCTTCCTCCTCCTCCTCCTTCCTCCACCTCCTCCTTCCCAGCGACGCCCGTCTCCTTAAAGCTGAGTTTACACGTGGAGGCGCCGTTGCCAAGCGAAGCGAACAAGGAAGGAGGAGGAGGAGGAGGAGGAGGAGGAGGAGGAGGAAGAAGAAGAAGAAGAAGAAAAAAAAAGAAGGAGGAGGAGTAGGAGGAGGAGGGGAAGGAGAAAGATTTTTTTTAAAGATATAAAAAGTTAACAAGATTAAGAAAAATAAACTAAGCGGTCAATAAAGAATAAATGAAACAGAACGAAGAAAAATCCAATTATATATATATATGTATTTCTTAGTCAATCAGTATTGAAGAAAAAAAAAAAATTATGAAAGTAAAATATACCGAACAAAGATGGAATAAAATCAGTATTGTATAATATGAAAACGCATAATTAAAAATAATGAAAATGGAATTAAATGGATATACCTAAATAATAATTAAGAATTCTGACATAGAAAAAAACTGCAGAATGAAAGTAGCAAAATAAGTACAAAAAGTTGCTTTCAATTAAGAAAATTATTTTTGAAAAAAATTATGTATCTGAACTTATAAAAAATGAAGAAATCAAAATAAACGTAGAGACAAAAGAACAAAACAACAACAACAACAAAAAAGAAACGATTAAAAAATAGACAACGAGAGACAGCAACATGCAAATCAGACAAAACAGACAGAGGAATGCGAGACAGACGCGAGACACAAGGGAGGGGGAGGGGGAGGGGGAGGGGGGAAGGGGAAAGGGGAAGGGAGGAGGGTAAGTAGGTCGTGTTGGCAACAATGGTGTTTCCCACTGAAGCCGGCTCCTCGGTATGGATTTTGGGAACGGGGAAGTGCAGTGTAGCCAACTCCTCTCTCCTCTTCCACTTCTCTGCCTATTCTGTTTCTTTCTTTCTCTCTCTCTCTGTCTATCTGTCTGTCTGTCTGTCTGTCTGTCTCTCTTTCTCTCTCTTTTTCTCTCTCTCTCTTTCTCTCTCTCTCTCTCTCTCTCTCTCTCTCTCTCTCTCTCTCTCTCTCTCTCTCTCTCTCTCTCTCTCTCTCTCTCTCTCTCTCTCTCTCTCTCTCTTCTCTTCTTCTTCTCTTCTCTTTTCATATTCGTTTTTTCCTGTTTTTTACACGTTTTTAAATGTTTTCCTTTGCCTCTCTCGTTTAGTCTTTTATCCTCTCTTTCTCCCCCTCCTTCATTTTCGTTATCCTTTTTCCCTTCACCCTGTCCTTCACTTCTCTCCCCTTCCTCTTCTTCCTCTTCCCTAATCTTTTCTCCTCTCTTCTTCCTTCCCTTCCCCTCTATTCCCTTCCCTTTTCCCCTCTTTTATCCTTCTCTTTCCCCACCACCCTCCCCTACTTTGCGTTTCCCTTTTCCCCTCGTTTACACTTATCTGCTCCTACCACCCTCACCTCCCTTCCCTCCCCAGCCCCTCCCTGCTCCCTCCCTCCTCCCTCCCTTCCCCTCCCCCGCTCCCCTCCCTTTCCCCTCCTCCCTCCCTTCCCCTCCCCGCTCCCCTCTCTCCCCTTTCCTCCCCTCCCTCCCCCGCTCCCCTCTCTCTCCCTCCCTCCCTTCCTCCCCCGCTCCCCTCTCTCCCTCTTTCCCCTCCCTCCCTCCCTTCCCCTCCCCGCTCCCCTCTCCCTCTTTCCCTCCTTTCCCACACCGGCCTTGAGTGTGTTACCAGGACAAGTATGGTTTGGTTAATCTTGTTTTTCCTCTCTTTCTCTATTGCTTTTTCTTTTCTTTTTTATTGGAGGGTCTTTTTTCCCTCTTACTTTGTTCTTTTGTTTACTTCCTGTTATCTTTATTGTTTTTTTTCTTACTTTTTTCTTACTTTTATCTTTCTTTTTTATCTTCTTTTTTATTTTCTTCCGTTCATTCCTTCTTTCTATTTCTATTTGTTTCATCCTTTTTTTTCTTTCTGTCCTTCTTTTTGTCTTTCTTTCATTCCTTCTTTCTTTTCTTCTTTCTTTCTTCTATTCTTTCTTTTCTTCTTTCTTCTATTCTTTCTTTCCTTCTTTCTTTCTTTCCTTACTCATTTTATTTTTCTCTTTTGGTTACTTTGATTTGTTAGTCATTATTCCATTTTAGACTTATTTCTTATACCTTATAATCCTATTAGTTTATTTTATATAATATCTGGGTTATGTCTCTCTCTAATCTTCTCTGTTCCTCTCTCTCTCTCTCTCTCTCTTTCTCTCTCTCTCTCTCTCTCTCTCTCTCTCTCTCTCTCTCTCTCTCTCTCTCTCTCTCTCTCTCCCTACCCGTCTATCTATCTATCTCTATCTATCTATCTAATTAACTATCTAGCTATAAATCTATTTATCTATGTATGTGTGTCTGTATCTGTATGAGTGTGCGTCTGTGTATGTGTCTGTATCTGTGTGAGTGTATGTCTGTGTGTGTCTGTGTATGTATATCTAAAATGCGAGTAAAATCTTTCCTCTTCGTTTACACACCCGCAGCCGCCCACCCCCCACCCCCACCCCCACCCCCACCCCCCATATGCACGCCCCTCGCCCTCCTCTTCTGCACACGCCCAACACCTCACACACACCTCGAATTTCCACCCTTTTTTCTCTCTAAATTAACTCTCCACATGCCTTACACACGCCGGATTTCCCACACTCAAATTCCCACCTAC
>NC_091563.1:28250145-28262645 GCF_042767895.1 Penaeus vannamei
TATGCTTCCGATGTTATTACCTCTCACCTCCCCCCTCTTTTCCCTCCCCTCTCCCCCCCCTCCAACGATCAGATGCCATCTCCCCTCCCCCCCTACTCTTTTCCCTCCCCCCCCCCCCCTCCAACGATCAGATGCCATAGAAAGTTGTTTATTCGAATCGGTGGTTGGGGAGGAGGGGGGAGGGGGTATCTTTAGGGGGATGGGGGATGGGGGGGCGGTTGAGGAGGGGGAGGGGAGACGTGAGAGAAAAGGGGGAGGGGGATAGGGGAGAGGGATAGGAGAGGTAAGAGGAAAGGGGGAGGAGGTTAGGGGTGAGAGGGAAGGAGGAGGGAGATGGGAAGGTGAGGAGGAAAGGGGGAGGGGGAGGGAAAAGTGAGATGAAAAGGGGAGGGGGAGAGGCGAGGGGAGGGGGGAGGTAAGAGGAAAGGGGAGGGGGATAGGAGAGGGGAGCAGAGAAGGGAAAGAGGAAAGCGAGATGAAAGGGGGAGGGGAGAGGAGAGAGGGAAAAGGGAGGTGAGAGGAAAGGGGAAGCGGAAGGGGAGTGTAGGTGAATATAGTTAATTATTTTGATACTCTATAATAATTTTAGATTCATATTTTAATTATAACTTTATGGAGCAGGTGGGGCGTATATGATCTAATTAACTAATTTTATAGGTAAGTGATTGTTAATTGCACAAACTGGTTGATTGTCTATTTTAGTAGGATAGAGGAATTATTTTATCTGTGATTGATATTATTGTCGAAATTGTTAGATTAAAGAGAATTAACTATCACGATGATATGAGGTGATGTTAATTTCAATGATTGTAGTGATTGTAATGACAATGGTAATGCTGATGCTAATGGCAGTGTCGTTTATAAACAATATATTATCAACAATGGTAATGAAAATGATAACATAATGCATGAATGAGTAATGAATATAATAATGATAATGAAAATGGCATTGATTGATGAGAATTATCATGCTAGTAGTAATGGTTATATAAATGACAACATTAAAAATAGTAATATTAATTATAATATTAACAATGATAACTATCTTCCTTTCTCTCTCATTGTCCTCCTTTACTCTTCCTGTTTTACCTGTCCCTCTTTTTGCTTCTCTCCCTCTCTCTTTCTCCCCATATTTTATTTTCCATATCTTCTTACCCTTATTTTTATTGTACCTATTCATATTCTCTTCTCTCTATATATATATATCTATCTATCAGTCAGTCTCTCTCTCTCTCTCTCTCTCTCTCTCTCTCTCTCTCTCTCTCTCTCTCTCTCTCTCTCTCTCTCTCTCTCTCTCTCTCTCTCTCTCTCTCTCTCTCTCTCTCTCTCTCTCTCTCTCTCTCTCTCTCTATCTCTGTCTCTCTCACTCGCTCTCTCTCTCCGTCCCTCTCTCTCTTTCTTTCTCTCTTGCTCTCTCTCTCTCTCTCTCTCTCTATCTATCTATCTATATCTCCCTCCCTCCCTCACTCTCTGTTTGTCTGTCTCTCTCCTCTCTCTCTCTCTCTCTCTCTCTCTCTCTCTCTCTCTCTCTCTCTCTCTCTCTCTCTCTCTCTCTCTCTCTCTCTCTCTCTCTCTCTCATACCTTTCATGAATCTTCACCCCTGTTAATTTCAAATTCTACATTTTCTATCTTTGTTTTCCTGTGTTCTTGTCTTAGTTTTTGTTGTTGTTGTTGTTTTTTTTTTTTGTTTTTTTTTTGGTTTGCTCTCTCTCTCTCTCTTCTTTCAACGTACATTATCTTCCTCCTTATAATCTTTATCTTCCTTTTCCACTTATTTCCCGAATTATTATTTTTTTCTCTCATTTTTTGTCACTTCCTCTCTACCTTTCTCTTTGATTTATGTTATCTCCCTAGATCTTTTCACTGTTTATCTTTATGTCTCTCTTCTCACTCCTACTTTTCTTTCATTTCTCTTCTCATTTCTGCTTTCCTCCCTTTGCTGATCTTTCAACTTCCTCTTCCTTTCATTTTCTGATCACTTTCTCTCTCTCTCTCTCTCTCTCTCTCTCTCTCTCTCTCTCTCTCTCTCTCTCTCTCTCTCTCTCTCTCTCTCTCTCTCTCTCTCTCTCTCTCTCTCTCTCTCTCTCTCTCTGGCTCTCGTATTCTCTCTCTCTCTCTCTGGCTCTCGTATTCGTATTCTCTCTCTCTCTCTCTGGCTCTCGTATTCTCTCTCTCTCTCTCTCTCTCTGGCTCTCGTATTCTCTCTCTCTCTCTCTCTCTCTGTCTCTCTCTGTCTCTCTCCTCTCGCTTCATCTGTGATCTGTCTTATGCCTCTCTTTCTTTTTTCTTTCTCGTCCTTCCCTTTCTTGTTCTCTTTTATCTGTTTCTTTCTTTTCTCTCTTCGCTATCTCCTTTCTTGCATCTCCTAGTCATCCCTCGTTCATCTCAAGTTATTTGTCTTTATCTCTGTCTCCTCCCTCTTCTAAATTGTATTTATTCCTTTTCATTTTTTTCCTCTCTTGTCCTTCCTCTTTCGCACGTCGTCTTCTCTCTCTCTCACTTCTTTTATCTACATCATCACGTTTTCCTCTTCTCTTTCTCTCCCTCTCCTTCCTCCTTCTTCCACCACATCATCCTTCTCTATCTCCCCCTCTCTCTCTTTCTACCTTAACGCTTCTCCTTCTCCTCCTTATCTCCCTCTCCACCTCCTTTCACCCCATGTTATCCTATCTCTCTCAATCTGTCTCTCATCTCTCTTTCTGCTTCATTTCTCCTCCTCCGCATTATTTCCTTCTCTTCGTCTTTCTCTTATCTCTCTTTTTACCTAATTTCTTCTCCTTCTTCTTATCTCCCTCTCCTTTTCTTTCTCTTATCTCTCTTTCTACCTCATTTCTACTCCTTCTTCATATCTCCCTCTCCTCTTCTCCCTTCTCTCATCTCTCTCTTTCTACCTCATCTCCCTCTCCTCCTCCTTTCACGGCATGTTTTATTATACTATCTCTCTCTATCTGTCTCTCATCTCTCTTTTTACTTCATTTCTCCTCCATTCTCTTTATCTCCCTATCCTCCTCTTTCTCTTATCTCTCTTTCTACCTCATTTCTTCTCCTCCTTATCTCCTTATCTGCCTCCTTTCGCCTCGTGTTATAACGTACTATTTTTTTCTATCTTTCTCTCATCTCTCTCTCCTACCTCATTTCTCCTCCTTCTCCTTACCTATCTCTCCTCTTCTCCTTTCTCTCATCTCTCTCTCTTTCTACGTCATTTCTCCTCCTTCTCCCTATCCCCATCTCCTGTCCTCCATTCTCACATCTCTCTCATTCTACCTCATTTCTCCTCCTTCTCCTTACCTCCCTCTTCTCTTCTCATTTCTCTCATCTCTCTCTCATTCTACCTCATTTCTCCTCCTTCTCCTTATCTCCCTCTCCTCTTCTCCTTTCTCTCATCTCTCTCTCTTTCTACGTCATTTCTCCTCCTCCCTATCACCATCTCCTGTCCTCTCTTCTCACATCTCTCTCTCTTTCTACCTCATTTCTCTTCCTTCTCCCTATCTCCCTCTCCTCTTCTCCTTTCTCTCATCTCTCTCTCCTTCTACCTCATTTCTCCTCCTTCTCCCTATCTCCCTCTCCTCTTCTCCTTTCTCTCATCTCTCTCTCGTCCTACCTCATTTCTCCTCCTCTTCCTTATCTCCCTCTTCTCTTCTCCCTTCACTTCTTGTTATCTTCTCATTCCACTTAAGGGTTAAATCAACACCCCTTTCTTGGAGTTTTTAATCGTTTGTACAGTTGTTCTGAGGATGACCTACGCTCCTTGAAGTGAGAGGAGGGGTATGGAGGGTAAGAGGGGAGGGGAGGGGGGAAAGGGGTGAGGGGAGGAGGGGTAGGAGGGGAAGAGAGGGAAAGGGGTGAGGGGAGGAGGGTAGGAGGGGAAGAGAGGGAGGAGGGAGGGGGGTAGGGAGAGGAAGAGAGGGAGGGTAGGAGGGGGAAAGGGGTGAGGGGAGGAGGGATAGGAGGGGAAGAGAGGGAGGAGAGGTAGGTGGAGGAGTAAGAGGGGTAAGGGGTGAGGGGAAGGGTGGTGGGGTTGGTGGAGGAGTTGGGGAAAGGAGGGTCTGTGGGTGGAAGACGGTGGGGATGGTAGAGGGGTGAGGGTAGTCGGGGGAAAGGGGTGAGGGGGTGGTGGGGATGGAGGGGGAATTGAGGGAAAGGAGGGTGGGTGGGTGGAAGACGTAGGGAGGGGTAGAGAGGGAGGGGAGGAGGGTTGGAGGGGTTGGTGGAGGAGTTGGGGAAAGGAGGGTGAGTGGGTGAAAGACATAGGGAGGGGTAGAGGGGGTGAGAGGGAGGAGGGGTAAGAGCGGGAAAGGGGTGAGGGAGGAGGGTGGAGGGGTTGTAAGGGGTGTTTGGAAAGTGAGGGAGAGTGGGTGGAAGACAGAGTGTTAGAGAGGGAGGGGATAGGACGGAGAGTTTGGGAGAGGAGGGAGAGAGGGAGGGTGGAAGACGGAAATTTAGGAGAGGGTGAGAGGGAAGGAGAAAGAGGGAAAAGGAGAGAGGAAAGAAGGATGGGAGATGGAGGGGTGGGAGGGTTTAAGGCTGAGGGAAGGGAGGGAGGTGGGGGGGGGAGACAAAGAAGAAAGAGGAGATGGAGGAGGCGGAAGGAGGATTTTGGGTTGAGGGAAAGGAATGAGGGAGGATTAAAGAAGAAATGTTAGAGAGGGGAGGGAGGGGAAGAGGGGAGGTGGAAGAAGTGTGTGTGTGGGGGGGGTGGGGGGGGGAGGGATGTAGATTGCTCAACCCTTTTTGCCTCGGTTCCCCTTGTCTCTCACATATCAGTCTCCCCTCTTTCCTCTCTCTCACTTTTCTCCCTCCCCTCTCTTTTTTCTTATCCCTCCTCTCTTTATTCCCTTTCACTTCACACCTCGTTCTTGTCAACCCTCATTTCTCATCCCCTCAACTCACTTCCCTTTATCAACCTCTACAACCCTTTCCTCTCCCCTTTCAACCCTCTCCTCCCCTTCCTTCTCTTCCCCCCTAGTTTTCCTCCACTTCTCCCTCTCCTTTCCCCTCTCTTTTCATCACTCATCCCCTTCCATCCCCTTTCATCCACCCACACCTCCCTTTCACCCTCTCACTTCCCTTTACTCATCTCCCTCTCCCTGTCGCCCTCCCACTTCTCCCTCTCCCTTCCCCCTCCCTTTTCTTTCCCATTCTCATCCCGCATTTCCCCTCATTCCCCGTGCTTTCCCCTTCCCTTCATCTCTTCCCTTTTCCTTCTTTAATCCTCTTTCATATCCCTTTAACTCTTAAAAACGCATCTCCCCTTCGCCTCCCCCCCTCTCTTTTCAACCCCTTTCATTTTTACTCCCCTTTCTCATCCCCTGTACCTCCCCTTTCTCTCCCTCCCTCCCTAACCCTCTTCCCTCCCTCACCCTTACCCCATCCCTCCCTCCCCTTACCTTTTCCTTGCACCTTACTCCCTCCCTCCCACCCCCATTTCCCCAACCCTTCCCTTTTCAACCCTTTACCCCCCCCCCTTTTCACACCGGTACCACCCACTTACCCTGCCTCCCTCCCTCCCACCCCTTCCTTTTACAACCAGCAACCCCCACCCTGTCTCATCTCCCTTACCCTCCCTCCCTCCCTCCCTCATCGCCCCCCACCCCTTCCCTTTTCAACACTCACCCCCTCCTCCCATCTCGATCCCCTTACCCTCCCTCCCTCCCTCCCTCTCTCCCTCATTACCCTCCCCTCCCTCCCTCCCTCCCTCCCTCCTTCCCTCTCTCCCTCCCTCCCTCCCTCCCTCAATCCCTCCCTTCCTCCTCCCTCCCTCCCTCCCTCCCTTCCTCCTCATTACCCCCACCCCCTTCCTTCCCTTCTCGACCCCCTTACCCTCTCTCCATCCCTCCCTCCCTCCTTCATTACCCCCCACCCTCCATTTTCAACCTTCACCCCCTCCTCCCGTCTCGGCCCCCTTACCCTCCCTCCTTCATTACCCCCACCCCTCCATTTTCAACCTTCACCCCTCCCCTCCCGTCTCGGCCCCCCTTACCCTCCCTCCCTCCCTCCCTCCCTCATCGCCCCCACCCCCTTCCCTTTTCAACCCTCACCCCTCCGTCTCATCCCCTTTACCCTCCCTCCCTCCCTCCCTCCCTCATTACCCCCCTCATTACCCCCTCCCACCCTCCCTCCCTCCCTCCCTCCCTCCCTCCCTCCCTCCCTCCCTCCCTCCCTCCCTCCCTCATTACCCCCCTCCCCTCCCGTCTCAACCCCCTTACCCTCCCTCCCTCCCTCCCTCATTACCCCCCACCCCTCCCTTTTCAACCTTCACCCCTCCCCTCCCGTCTCGACCCCCTTACCCTCCCTCCCTCCCTCCCTCATTACCCCCCACCCCTCCCTTTTTCAACCTTCAACCCCTCCCCTCCCGTCTCGGCCCCCTTACCCTCCCTCCCTCCCTCCCTCATCGCCCCCCACCCCCTTCCCTTTTCAACCCTCACCCCTCCGTCTCATCCCCTTTACCCTCCCTCCTCCCTCCCTCATTACTCCCACCTCCTCCCTCCTCCCTCCCTCGACCCCCTCCCTCCCTCCCTCCCTCCCTCCCTCCCTCCTTTTCAACCTTCACCCCCTCCCCTCCCTGTCTCGACCCCCTTACCCTCCCTCCCTCCCTCCCCTCATTACCCCCCACCCCTCCCTTTTCAACCTTCACCCCCTCCCCTCCCGTCTCGACCCCCTTACCCTCCCTCCCTCCCTCCCTCATTACCCCCCACCCCTCCCTTTTCAACCTTCACCCCCTCCCTCCCGTCTCGACCCCCTTACCCTCCCTCCCTCCCTCCCTCATTACCCCCACCCCTCTCTTTTCAACCTTCACCCCTCCCCTCTCGTCTCGACCCCCTTACCCTCCCTCCCTCCCTCCCTCATTACCCCCACCCTCCTTTTCAACCTTCACCCCCTCCCCTCCTGTCTCGACCCCCTTACCCTCCCTCCCTCCCTCCCTCATTACCACCCACCCCTCTCTTTTCAACCTTCACCCCCTCCCTCTCGTCTCGACCCCCTTACCCTCCCTCCTTCCCTCCCTCATTACCACCCACCCCTCTCTTTTCAACTCTTCACCCCCCCACCCTCCCGTCTCAACCCCCTTACCCTCCCTCCCTCCCTCCCTCATTACCCCCACCCCTCCCTTTTCAACCTTCACCCCCTCCCTCCCGTCTCGACCCCCTTACCCTCCTCTCCCTCCCTCCCTCATTACCCCCCACCCCTCCCTTTTCAACCTTCACACCCCTCCCTCCCGTCTCGACCCCCTTACTCCTCCCTCCCTCCCTCCCTCATTACCCCCCACCCCTCTCTTTTCAACCTTCACCCCCTCCCCTCCCGTCTCGACCCCCTTACCCTCCCTCCCTCCCTCATTACCCCCCACCCCTCCCTTTTCACATCAACACTCGCCAGACTGGGTGAAAGATTTGCAACATTCAACATTGCCTGTCAGCCTGCAACGCCCGCGTGAGGGTTGCATTAGCGTTTTTCCCCTCTCCCCTCTTTTTTCCCCTCCCTTCCTCCCCTCTCTCCTCCCTCCCTGTTCTACTTTTGTGTTTCCATTAGGGGGGAGGTATGGGGGACGGGGAGAGAGGGGAACGAGGAGGGGAGAGAGGGAGTGAGGGGAAGTGGGAGAGAAGGGAGTAAGATGAGAGGGGAAATAGGAGAAAAGGAAAGAGAAGTAAATGAGAAAGAGAAAGAGAGAGATATTGAGTGAGAGAGTGAGTGAGAATGAGGGAAAGAGGGGGAGAGAGAGAGAGAGAGAGAGAGAGAGAGAGAGAGAGAGAGAGAGAGAGAGAGAGAGAGAGAGAGAGAGAGAGAGAGAGAGAGAGAGAGAGAGAGAGAGAGAGTGAGAGGGAGAGAGAGCGCAAAAGAAAGTAAAGATTGGAGGAAATATAGGGAAAAATGACGTCAAAATAAGGAAGACAGAAAGAAGAAATAGATAGAAGAAAAGGGGAGAATGAAATAACAATAATAAAAACACAAACAAGAAAGGGAATAAACGCCACAAGAAAGAGCAAAAGAGAAGGGAAGAAAAGAGAAAGAAAGAGAAGATGCAAAGAAAGGACAAGAAAGAAGACAGAGAAAAGGAGAAAAACAAGAAAATAGAACCAAGAAAGGAGATAGAGGCTGCAATAGAGAGGAAAAAAGGAAGAGAGGAAAAAAGAGGGGAAGAAATGGGGGGTTTGTGTGGGAAATTTGCCAACTGAAGAAGCCAGGCCCGGGTCATGAAGTCACACTGTTGTTTATGGTGATGGCGGAAGGAGGGGGGAGGGAGGAGAAGAGGCGGGAGGGGAGGGGAAGAGGCGGGAGGGAAGGGAAGAGGCGGGAGGGGGAGGGGAAGAGGGGGATAGGAGGAAGGAGGGAAGGAGGGAAAGAGGGAGACCGAGGAAGAAGGGAAGGGGAGAGAAGGAGAGAGAGAGGGGGAAGAAGAGAGGAGGGGGAAGAAGAGAGAGAGGGGGGAAGAAGAGAAAAGAGGGGGAAGAAGAGAGAGAGGGGGAAGAAGAGAGAGAGGGAGAGAGAGAGAGAGAGAGAGAGAGAGAGAGAGAGAGAGAGAGAGAGAGAGAGAGAGAGAGAGAGAGAGAGAGAGAGAGAGAGAGAGAGAGAGGTGGAAGGGAAGGTGGAGGATCGAGGGAGAGAGAGAAGCAGAAATGAGAAAGAATGCAAAGTGGAATGAAATAAAGAGGGAGACGTCACATTAAAGTGACGAAGAGAAAATGAAAGATAGGAAAAAATGAATAGAAATTAAACCAGAAAGCGGAGAAGAAAATGAATAGCAGAGAGAAAAAAAGGATTAGAGAGAGAGAGAAACAAAAAACGATTGTGAAGAACTTCTTAAAATCAAAACCAAAGACAAAAAAAAGAAGGAAAAGAAAAAAAGAAAGAAAAAAGGCTAATCCATAAGAAAATAATAATGATAAAGGGAAGACAGCCAATCCAGCCCCTGCCATACATTTGGCACTCCTAATGGCACTGCCCGAGAGGATGGTGGCACCATGACGAATGCCAAGGAAGCTAAGTAACCCTCCTACCATTCCCCCACCCCCTACCCCCAAGAATTTCAAGGCCCCCTCGCCCTGCCCCTCCCCCTCTCCCCCCCAGCTCGTACCCCAACTCACGCGCCACCTTTCCCCACCCTCCCCTCCCTCCCCCTTCCATTCCGCCCCCCTTCCCTCCCTCCCCTCCCCCCTCGTACCCCAGCCCCCACACACCCTAAACCAAACATCCTTTCACGCCCCCTCCCTCTCACTCCTCCCTACCCCCCTTACCCTCACCCCTTCTCTGACCCCCGTGTAACGCCCACTACACCCCCTCACCCCTGTCCCCACCCATCCCTGACGACGCCCGTGACAGGAGGTTCTGAACTCATTTCTTGTCGTGTTTACTCTGTGACCTTTTTCTCTTTGCACTCTGTATATGTTTTGTTCTTTTTATTCTCTTCCTTCTTCTTTTTCTTTCGTTTTCACATTTCTTAATGTCATGATTATTGTCATCATTATTATCATTACAATTTGTAGTATCTTTAATATTACCATTACCATTGTTATTATCAACATTTTCGTTATTCCTGTCATCATCTTCATTATCATTATCATTATTATTATAATTTTCATCATCATGATTATCATTATCATTATTATCGTTATTGTTGTTGTTGTCACTATTATCATTATCATTATCATCATTATCATTACTACCATTATTATTATCATTATTGTTATCATTATTAGCATTATTCTCCCTTCTCCTCTTTCTCCTCCTCCTCCATCTCCTCCTCCTCCTCCTCTGTATCTGTATCGAATCAATCTTTACGCTGTTCACCCCTCTTGTCTATTGCAACTTCCGGCAGAGGGGATGAAAGAGAGAGGGGGAGGGGGGAGGGAGGGAGGTAGGGAGGGAGGGAAGAAAGGAGGAAGTGAGAGAGTGAGTGTGTGAGAGAGAGAGAGGGCGGATGAGGAAGAGAGAGACAAAGTGAAAGAGAAAGAGAGAGATGGAGGGGGGAGGGAAGGAAGGAAGGAGGGACTGAGAGAGAGAGAGAATGAGTGAGAGAGAGAGAGCGTGTCAGAGATGAAAGATGCGTCAGGGATGAGGAAGAGAGAGACAGAGAGAAAGAGAAAGAGAGAGAGAGAGAGAGAGAGAGAGAGAGAGAGAGAGAGAGAGAGAGAGAGAGAGAGAGAGAGAGAGAGAGAGAGAGAGAGAGAGAGAGAGAGAGAGAAGGATGAGGAAGAGGTAGACAAAGAAAGAGAGAGAGAGAGAGAGAGAGAGAGAGAGAGAGGATGAGGAAGAGGAAGACAAAGAAAGAGAGAGAGAGAGAGAGGATGAGGAAGAGAGAGAGAGAGAGAACCCCCCCCCCCAATAACAGTTCCCTTCACCGCCAATCAATTTAATTCCAAGGGGAGACGGAGAAAGGAAGGGGAGAAGCGAACAGATAATAATAAGAATAGCACGAGTGGCCAAAACGTAAAGAATGAAGGAAGGAAGAGGGGGAAATGCCAAATGCAATGAGAGGAAATTGAATAAGTGAAAATTGCAATATCGGGAAAGGAGAGAGCTGATGTGAAATGTACATATCGGGGATAATAAAGGAAAAATAAAGATAAAATATTCTGACGAAAGGCAAATATAAAAGATAATTCCCAAAAGACAGAGAAATAATGATGATAGTTACAATAATACCAATAGTAATGATTGCTATAATTAGAAGTAGTTGTATTGTAATTAATATCATTATTGTTCTTGTTATCATTATTACTATAATTTTATCATTATCATCATTGTGAATATTGTCATTATTGTTATCATTGTTATCATTTATATTTATTCATTATCATTATCATTATTGTTATCATTGTTATCATTATTGTTATTATCATTATCATTATCATTGTTATCATTATCATCATCATTTTTCTCATAATTATATTTGCTATTATTGCTATTGTTATTATTCTTGTTCTTATTTCCAGTCTCATTTTTGTCATTATTATTATCATCATAGTTATTATTACCATTATCATTATCAATGTTATCATAATCACAACCGTAATCGTTATTATAGGTCATTATCATTATCACTGTTGTTATTCGTATGCTGTTTATTACTATCCTCGTTTCACTGTTATTATTAGTAGTAGTAGAATTTGTAGTTGTTGTTGCAGTTATAGCATCAATAATAGTATCAAAATTATCATGAGTATATTCATGTCTTGAACGATAGTATCGCATTACCTTAAGTCAAATAAAACACTAAGATATGATATCTCATTCGCAGAGGTTTTAGCTTTGAATAAAAGATCCTATATATTTCCATGATAAACGGCGGAGGGAAAATACATAAACATGAACATCTCCTTCCTAGTCTATATACTGGCGGAAATCATACCACTTATATCTCTTCATCATATTTTTTTTTTCTATTCCTCTTCCTCCCTTCACCCCTTCCTCATTCAGTATGATCCACCTCCCCCCTACCCCCGTCCCCCTTCTCCCATTCGCTTCATTCAACATACATCACATGTATTCCTTCTCCCTCTTCCACCACTTCCCCCACCCCACCTTCTCTTCCTACCCCCCTCCTCTCTCTCTCACCTATTGACCCCTCCCCCTATCTCCTACTCCTTTCCCTCCCTTTCCTACCCCCTCTTCCTCCTACCCTAACCCCTCCCCCACCTACTCTTCCTATCCCAACCCTTTCCCTTACCTCTTAACCTCCCCCCCTTTCCCATTCCCCCACCTTTAGCCTCCCTTCCCCCCAATCCTCCCTCCCTCTCCCCTTCCCTTACCCCCTCCCTCTACCCCACATCCCCTCCCCCTCCCCCTCCTATCATATGAGGGAAACGGGAGAAGGAAATGGAATATGTTTAGGCTATCCGTGCACTTAAAGTCGCCTTTTCCATGATTATTAAATGAAGTCATAAGCCTTACGGGTGCGGAATGGGTCTTTGGAACTGAGAAATGGTTGTCTAGAGAGAGAGGTAGAAAGAGGGAGGAAGAGAAGAGGGAAAAAGAGAAGAGAAAAGAGGAGAGAGGGATATGTAGACGAAGGAGAAGGAGAATAAAGAGACGAAAGGAGAGAGAGATAAAGAAAGAGAAGAAGAAGGAGGAGGTGAGAAGGAAGATGGAGAAGGAGAAAAGGATGGAGAGATTATAAGATAGAGACTGGTGAGAAGACAGAATGAGAGGAAGAGGCGTGAGACGAATGGAGAAGGAAAAAGCGATGGAGAGAAAAGGAGAACGAGGGATAGAGAAGAATTAGAACGGTGGGGAAAAAATGGAGAAGAAGAAGGGGAAGGGGAGACGGAGACGAAATAGATAAAAAGAGGGATAAGGGAAGGTGAAAGAGGTATGGAAAAGGTAAAGAAAGAGAGGAGGAGAAAGAAACAGAGAAGAAAGAGGAGAGTGAAGTGAAGAAGAGGAGAAATGGGAGAAATGGGGAGGTAAAAGACAAGGAGCTGAAGAGGCGACAGAAACGGAGAAAGGTGAGGGAGAGGAGATAGAAGAAAAAAGATAGATAGAAAGGAGGAGGAGTAGAGATAAGTAT
>NC_091563.1:28265145-28267645 GCF_042767895.1 Penaeus vannamei
CTAGCTGTTCAGATGCCCCCCAAAAGATAGTTCATTTAACGCAACCGAACCTATATACGTGTTGAGTGCCACACGCAATTACACAGGGCCAAATCCGGTCTATTTTATGAGAGCCAATTTCGGAAGGGAAAGTGGAATGTGCAATTTCGTGTTTTCGTTCTCCCTTTCTTATTCTCTTTCTCCTCTTCTTTTTTTCTTAATTCCTGTCTTCTTTAGTTCACAGTGTGTGTGTTTATGTGTATAGGTAGATAATTACATACATACGTAAAAATAGAGAAAGAATGAGAAGGGGAGAAAGAGAGAGAAAGATTGAGAGAGAGAGAGAGAGAGAGAGAGAGAGAGAGAGAGAGAGAGAGAGAGGTAAATACACTGCTAGATCGATAGAGAGGAAGATATATAGACAAGAAGATAGACAGATAGATAGATGAATCGAGTGTCTGACAGAATTAAATGAATAGATAGAGAAAGAAAGTTATCTAGATAAACAGACAGATAGGTAATCAAATAGACAGCAAGAAAAGTAGACAGACAGATATCTATCTATCTATTGTCGCTTTCACGGGAAAGTAGTCCATATGTCACGATTATGAGATAAGAAACAGATAAAAAGCTACAAAGATGACGATGACGACAAAACCAGGGTAAATATGGGAAAAAATAGAAAGAAGAAAAATGCGAAAAGGGGGAGAGAGAGAGAGGGGAAAAAAGCGAGACAAATGAAGGAAAAGAATTAATGTAGAAATGTGGGCCATGTAATTTCTTTGCCGAGATTTGGCACGAGAGAGAAAGTTGGGGGAGAGGGGTGGGGGGTGGGGGGGAAGAGGGGAGAAGAAAGAAGAGGGGAACGTAACGGGGGAAGAAGGGAAATGGAGGATAATAGTCATAATAACGACGGTGGGAATGTTAATAATAGTAATAAGGATGATGATAATAATGATAATATATGTTATTTCATTCATGGTTGTTATCGTTATTACCATAATTATCTATAATACTTATTCTGCTACAGATGTTGTTATCATTATCATAATCATATTAATCATCAACATCTGCGTCATCGCTATTATTGCTAATATTCCCTTCATTAATTTAATAACCACTTCCAAAAAAATATGTATATGGTGGTGAAGTTATTTTCACTTCACCAGGGAAGGAAAGAGGCATTAGCCTTGATGAAAAACATGTCATTTCACATCTTAATATATCATGTCTGCAGTAATGCATTATCAACGGGGTGACACGTAACTACTTTGAAAAATGTCTTTTTCGTTTTCTCTTTCCTTTTTTTTCGCTATCTCACTCTATATCTTTCTTTTGATTTTCCTCCCATCTCCTATCTCTCTCTCTTTCTCTTTCTCTTTCTTTCTTTCTTTCTTTCTTTCTTTCTTTCTTTCTTTCTCTTTCTTTCTTTCTTTTTTTCTTTCTTTCTCTCTCTCTGTCTCTCTCTCTCTCTCTCTCTCTCTCTCTCTCTCTCTCTCTCTCCCTCTCTCTATCTCTCTCTCTCTCTTATGCACACACACACATGCGCGCGCACACACACACACAGAGGCGCGCGCGCACACACACACACACACACACACACACACACACACACACACACATATATATATATATATATATATATATATATATATATATATATATATAGATAGATAGATAGATAGATAGATAGATAGATAGATAGATACATATATACACACACACACACACACACACACACACGCACATATATATATATATATATATATATATATATATATATATATATATATATATATATATATATATATATATATATATGCAGTGCCACGCTCCCTCCCACACAAATGCCATAAGCAATCTATATTTATCAAACATTCAATAGATTTTCTGATCTCGTTTTCCTCATTCATTTTTTATAGTTAAGGAAAATGAACTAATTTTCCACTAAAGTCAAAATACTTTTATTTATTTTTTTTTTTAGAAATGATCTGCACTTCTATATTCAGCAACTTTGACATGTTTTGCTCACTCACATTGCAGTCATCATTTCAATGTTTTCCTGAAAAAATATTTCTTGGCCTCAGACGTCAGCATGGTACAAATTAATCAGAAACTTCATCTGACAGAAAAAAAAATCTTTTGATCCCTGTCATGACTGTTTTTTTTTTTTTTTTTTTTTTTTAATAAATAGTTCAGGGTTCTTACGGGTATAAGATGATGAAATTTAAGACATTTTTAAGACTTTTTAAGACTCATACCAATTGCTTTTTAAGACTTAGAGTCACTTGTCGTTGAATGCATGCTATTTTTACACAGCCTCTCAGATAGATTGCACTCTAGAATTTTTTTTTTCTTATTATTATTATTATTATTATTATTATTTCTTTCTTTCTTTTATTTAATTTTATTTTTTATCTATTTATTTTTTTATTTTTTCATTTGTCTTGGGCAAATTTAAAACATCTTAAGACCTGTGGCAGAAAAAGCTCCGTTTTTTAAGACTTTTAAGGTCTTCGAT
>NC_091563.1:28272645-28280145 GCF_042767895.1 Penaeus vannamei
GAAGAAAGGGAGAGAAGAGAAATTGTATTATCCCTAATGCAGTAATTCTCTCTCCTTGCTAAGATCTCTCCTAAGATCTTAATTACCAATGTTAATGTACAAGAGCCAGGAGAGAGTAGGGGAGATGGGGGGGGGGGAAGCGGGGGTTTAAAAGGAAGAGGAAAAAGAGAGAAGAAAAGAGGAAGGAGATAAAGGTTAGAGAAAAGAAGAGAATGTGGAGGAGAAGGAATAAGAGATAGAGGATGTGGAAGAGGGGGAAGTGGAGAGAGGAGAAGGGAAGTGATTCAGAATAAATAAAGACTGGAAGAGGAAGAAGTGGAAAGAAAAGAAGGAAAGGAGGTAGAGATAAAAAATGTAGAAGAGGAGAGTTGGAGAAACGGGAAAAGGGAGTGGAGTGGAGAGAAGAGAAGTGTGGACGAGGAGGAGGTGAAGAAAAGGGAAGAGGAATAGGCAGAGAGAATGAAAGTGGGAGAAAGGAGAGGATGGAAAAAGATTGAAAGCGGAGGTAGAAAGAGTAGACGGAGGGAAACAAAATGGAAAAATAATGATAATTCATAGAATGAAATAAGCGAGAGATAGAAAAGAGAAGGGAAGCGGGAGAGAGATAGAGAGAAAGAGAAAGAGAAACAGAGACAGATAAACAGACAGAGCAAAATAGACAGACAGACAAAGAAAATACTATTTCATGAAAACGAAGACTCTCATATCTGTACTTACTGTGTACATGAGTACGTGGGTGAACTGTGCGCATGTACGTGTCTGTGTACGTACAAATAAGTCAGTCCACTCTCCACTACTGTAACTTTTCTCATATGACTGGCAGGTACTTTACGTGAAAAAACACTTTATTATTCACATATGCACGCCTCTGTGTGTGTGTGTGTGTGTGTGTATATATGTGTGTGTGTGTGTGTGTGTGTGTGTGTGTGTCTGTGTGTGTGTGTGTGTGTGTGTGTGTGTGTGTTTGGAGGAACGTGTCCATAATTAGTTTGATGAAAGGTGACAGCTTTGGCAGAAGGGTACTATTATAAATTGCAAGGTGGAAAAGGGGGGGAGGCTTTGGGAGGTGGGGGGGGAGGACATGAAGATTGGAAAGGGATAAAAAGTGGAGGAGGCTGTGAGGAGGAGAGAGTAGAAGAGAAAGGGAGTGAAAGCGAGCGAAGGTTAAAAGAAAGATAGATAGATAGACAGAGAGATAAATAGAGAGAAAACGGAGAGGGGGAGGGGGCTGGCAGACAGATAGTCAGGCAGACAGACAGACAAGAATTATAGAGTAGAGAGAGAGAGAGAAAGAAGGAAAAATAGAGAGAGAGACACAGAGAAGAGAAAGCACTGAGACAGAGAGAATTATAAACAGTGACGATAAGAGAAAGAGAGAAACGAACAAAAAGACAGAGATAGAGAAGGAAGGAAAGCAGAGACCACGGATTTAACGCAACGGAAATGACACGGCAAAGTATTCCTATAAGAAGAGAATGATATACATAATTTTCATCCTTAACCGCCCCTCGCGCCATCAAAGGAGAGAGGAAGAACGGGAAGAGCAATAAAATCAAAATGAAATAAAATCGAAGTAAAGTGAAGGTAATGGGAATCTCTCTCTCTCGCTCTCCCTCTCTCTCTCTCTTTCTCTTTTTCCTTCTCTCTCTCTCTCTCTCTCTCTCTCTCTCTCTCTCTCTCTCTCTCTCTATTTATCTCTCCCTCTCTCTCTCTCTCTCTCTCTCTCTCTCTCTCTCTCTCTCTCTCTCTATATATATATCTATCTCTCACTCCATCTCTCTCCGACTCTCTCTTTCTCTATCTGTCTGTCTCTTTCTCTCTCTCTCTCTCTCTCTCTCACTCTCTTTATCTATCTATCTATCTATCTCTCACTCCATCTCTCTCCGACTCTCTCTTTCTCTCTCACTCTCTTTCTCTATCTATCTATCTATCTGTCTGTCTATCTCTCACTACATCTCTCTCCAACTAACTATTTCTCTGTCTGTCTGTCTGTCTGCCAGTCTCTCTCTCTCTCTCCCTCTCTCTCGCTCTGACTATCTATCTATATATCTATCTCTCACTCCATCTCTCTCCGACTCTCTCTTTCTCTGTCTGTCTCTCTCTCTCTCTCTCTCTCTCTCTCTCTCTCTCTCTCTCTCTCTATCTATCTATCTATCTATCTATCTATCTATCTATCTATCTATCTATCTCTATCTATCTATCTATCTCCCTCCCCCCTCTCTCTCATTCAGAGCCCCATTCTCGCTCGCTAAAATTAATCTACTTCTTGTAGCTTGAGGCCTTTTATTCGTAATTAACCTTTCTCTATTCTTGGCGTCTTGCAGAGAGCAACGAGAAGGCGGAAATTGAGACACGAAGTTCGTTTACATTGCTGGAGTAGTTTGCATGAGGGAACAATACTTGCGAGAGGGATTTTTTTGACGCAATTCTTAGACTTGTTTGATGCTGTATTTGAAAGGAGACGGAGAGGGTTAATTACTTTTTTCTAGCCCCTGTAGTGAGGTTTCTTTGTCGTTGGGGGGGGGGGAGGGAGTTAGGTTTTGGGGTCGGGAATGGAGGAGGGTTTTGGGAGATGCATACACACACGCACATACATGCACGTACATACAGACACGCACACACACAGTCAAATAGACAGAAACACACACGCACGCACACACACACAGACACACACACACACAAACGAACGAACAAATAAATGTTACAAACTCGCCCAATTTACACTTGTCTGTATAATTCAGTGCATGATATTTTATTTACTAATTTATTTATTTTCGGAGGCATTGCATTATGAGTGCAAATGAATGCATACCGTCTGAATGTGTATGCATCTGTGTTATATAACCCTTACTTGCAGTTGTAGTGAATAAAGCCTGACTAAAATCCTGCTGGATGTTACCCAGTCTTTCATCAGTTTCCGTTTTCTACCTCCAAAATCCGGATTTTTTTCTAACCCTTTAATAACAAGAGCACAAAAATGCGAAACATCTGGAATAGGGCAGACTCGTATGGAAATATCGAATTATAGATTGTATGTGTTTGTGTGCGTGTGTTCGTGTGTATATAAACTTCATAAACAGGTGAAATTTTAACTCCTGTTGTCGGAGTTTCTTGAGACCTAGACGAGTCGCCGGTTCGAAACCTCGCTCGTGACGAAGCACTAAGCGAAACATTCTGGGTCTCGAAGCGTCGATTTGTGGGCATCAGCGAACACGTACGAAGAAATAAATGCATCAGTGGAGCTTCACCTCAAGAAATGTTGGTCCAAACACATGTGTGTAGTCTGTTGAGCAGCTATCTCGCGTAATATATTGTTTTATAAAGCAAGGCAGCTGTAGCATGCAGCTTCCGGGTGTCACGTCCGAACTCAGCCGGCTTCGAAGCGTTTCGGATCAGCTCTTTGTTATGGGAAGTGAGAAAAGGATGTTGCAATCCCAGGGTGATTCTCAATGTCAAGACCTACAGAGAGAGAGAGAGAGACAGAGAGGGAGGGAGAGAGAAAGAGAGAGAGAGAGAGAGAGAGAGAATGACAGAGAGGGAGAGAGAGGAGGGAGGGGGAAGCGAGAGATGGAGACGGGGGAGAGAGAGAGAATGACAGAGAGGGGGGAAGGGGGGAGGGAGAGAGGGAGAGAATGAGAGAGAAAGAGAGAAATGGGGATTGGAGAGAGAGAAGAGAAAGAGAGAGACAGAGAATTCACAATTAACCCGTATTTCAGTTAAAACCAAACGCATGTTCTCTCTCTCACTAACAGAGAAAGAACATGCGCTAAAATGAACGCACACTCGAACACGAACCAACAAGAACCAAACGCAGCTGAACAACGAAGGCCATTTGTAAAGAGTTGCAACGAAATATTCATGGCATCCTCCAAAGAACTCGGATGCCCCGGGGGTTTGATGCCGTTCCCGGGTCCGTTAATGCACCCTCGCGCTGGTCAGTCACTCCACCCGGAGACTGCAAAGGAAATGACGCCGGAGTAAGACGAGGAGAACCGGCAGCGTGGAATGGGAAATCCGATGAAAGAATTTTTGAAAATGTTCACCGGACTCGTCGTGAACTGTCGTCGGTTTTGGGGAGGACGAAGTGGCAATAGTTTTTCATTGAGGAATATTTAAATTGATTGGTAAATCGCAAGGGATTTGATTGTTTTTGATGGATAGATTGAAAAAGATGAAGAAAAATGGCTGATGTGCATGAACCTGTGGGAATAGAGAGAGAGGGAGAGGCAGAGAGATACAGGTAGAGGGAGAGAGAGAGGCAGGCAGAGTGAAAAGAAAAAAGAAAAACAAAAAGACAACCAGACAGGCAGAGACAGCGACAGACAGAGACAGGAACGGAGAGAAAAGAAAAAAAAAAGAGAAAGAGAGAGAGAGACAGGCAGAGACAGAGACAGCGACAAAGAAAAAAAAAAGAAAAAGAGAGAGAGACAGAGACAGAGACAGCGACATAGAGAGAAAGAAAGAGATACAGACAGAGACAGCGACAAAGAAAAAAAAAAAGAAAAGAAAAAGAGAGAGAGACAGAGACAGCGACATAGAGAGAAAGAGAGAGAGGAGAAAGAAAGAGAGACAGACAGAGAGAAAAGAAAAGAGAGAGAGAACCTGAAAATCCCAAATCGCGGATAACGGATATGAAACTGATAACTTTGACTTGGAAGATGTTACTGAAGATTTCAAAAATTTATTATAAGGAAAATATACACTGAAACCTCTCATTTACCCATTTTATTTCTTTTAATTCATTTTTCATTGTTTTTCTTTTTGGTAGATATGTAAGCATTATAGCATTATAGTATAAATAATAATAATAATGATAATGATAATGATAATAATGATAGTGTTCTAATGATGATAATGATAATGATGATTATGATAATGATGATGATAATAATAATGAAAAGATAAAATGAAATTGATGAAATGATAATGATAATAATGATAATAACAATAATAACAATAATGATAATTAAATAACAGTAATTGATGATTATCATTATCATTGTTGTCGTTATTCTTGTCACAGGAAATTCATTAATGGAATTACATTACGCAACAGGATGCAAACAAAAGCAGAGCTAGGTATTTCATGATGAAATCTGCCCCGAGACTTAGCATACGCGTCGTGATGTGCGCTAAAACCTTTTTCAGGAATAACTATAAATATATCCCCATTTGTTTTGTGTGTGTGTGTGTGTTTTTTTTTTCTTCTTCTTCTTCTTCTTCTTCTTCTTCTTCATTTCTTTCGTGTGTGTTTTTCTTCTTCTTCTTCTTCTTCTTCTTCTTCTTTTTCTTTTTCTTTTCCATCTCTTGGCCTATTCCTATTCCTCTTCGCCTTTCCTTTTTTTATCTTTGTTTCCTTCCCTTCCCACCTTTCTTGATTCTTCTCCCATCTCTTTTACTCTTCCCTTTTATATTTTCTTTCTCCTTCTCTCCTCTCCCTACTTCTCTTTTTTTCCTCACTCTCTCTCCCCTTGCTTTTCTTTCTTCCTCTCTCCTCTTCCTCCTTCATTTTTCCTCCCCCATTCCCCTCTTTTCCTTCCCTTTTCCTTCTTCATCTTTTCATTTTCTTCTTCCTCTCCCTGCTTACTTCTTTATCTTTGTACCTTTTTTGTTTTTTTTTCCTTCTTCCTTCTTCCTCTCTTTTCCTTATCCTTCCTCTTGTTTATCCTTATATCTTTCTCTTCCTTTGTCCCCCTTCCTTTCTTCCACTCTCTTTCTCTGCTCTTCCTCCTTCTCCTTCCCTCTCTGTTCTCCCCACCACTTCTCTATCTCCACCTCTTCCCCTCCCTCCCTCCCTCCCTTACCTACTCACTCTTTCATCTTTTCCTCCATTCCCAAGTCCTATTTCTCCTTTCCCTTTACTATATCCCTTCTTTCTCTCCTTTCCCCAACCCTTCTTCTAACTCTCATCCTCCCCTCTCCCGTCTTCTCCCTTTCCTCCTCTCCCCTTTCCTGTCTTCTCCCCTTTCATCCTCTCCCATCTCCTCGTTTCTCACTTTCCTCCACCCTTCTCCCTCCATCCCCTTCCTTTCCTTCAAGTCCTTTTACCTCCCTCCCTCTCCTCCCTCCACTCACCTCCTCCACCCCCTCCTCTCTTCCCTCTTCCCCCTCACCTCTTTCCTCGCTTCCCCTCCTCCTCCTCCTCACCTCCTTCTCCCTCCCCCCTCCTCTCCCTCTTCCTTCTCGCATCAGAGGACAGACATATAGATATAAAAATGAACCAATAAGACTGTCAGAGGTAGAGACAGCTGGCGATGCGTCAGTCAGCAAAGATTTGACTTATGGCTCGAAAGGATGCTGCAGTGGCTGGGATGGAGAGGATTTAGGGAGATGGGGGGGGGGGGCTGGGGGAGGAAGATCTAGGGGAAGGGGGGCAGGGGGAGGAAGATTTAGGGGAGGGGGACTGAGGGAGGGGGGTTGGGGGAGGAAGATTTAGGGAGGAGCGGGACAGGGGGAGGGGGAGCAAGAGTTTGGGGGAGAGGGACCGGGGGAGGAAAAGCTAGGGGGGAGGGGGACTGAGGGAGGGAGAGGAATATTTAGGGGAGAGGGGGACCGGGAGAGAGAGATCTAGGGGGAGGGGGGCTGGGGAGGAAGATTTAGGGAGGAGCGGGACAGGGGGAGGGGAGCAAGAGTTAGGGGAGAGGGACCGGGAGAGAGAGATCTAGGGGGAGGGGAGGCCGGGGGAGGAAGAGTTAGGGGGGAAGAAGGAGGGAGGTGGAGGGCGGAGGTGAGTTGGGTGATGATGGGAGGGAGAGAGAAGGAGGAGGATGGTTGGGTGGAGAAAGAAGTAAGGGGGATGAGGGGAGAGGAGATAGGGGGGAGGGAAGGAAGGGGGTTCAAGGGAAGAGAGGGGAGGGAGGGGAATGGGGCGGGGGTGAGGGAGGGGAAGGGACAGAGAGGGGGAGAGAGGGAGTAAACTAGAGCAGGAAAGTTTAGGAGGAATGTGCAGAGTGAGGGAAAGGAAGAGCGAAAAGGAGGTATCATATATTAAAAAGTAGGTGGAGAGAGGGAGGAACGACCAAGACGAATGTGAAGAGAAAAGAACAAGAAAGGGGGAAAGTGCAGATAGGGAGATAACGACAGAAACATGAGATATAACGAATGTAAAATGAGAAAGGGAGGAAGAGGAAAAACTCTTAAAGAGGCGAACAAGTGTGCATAGAAGGGGATGAGAGTCAGAAAAGAAAATGTACAGGAAATTAAAGAACATAAAAGAATAAGAAAACATAAACAGAAAGAAACAGTAAACATTAAAACCAAGATGAAATAGCAAATAACAAAAAAAAAAGGAAAGAAAATGTATCCTTCAAGCTGACATACATATGTGTATATATATATATATATATATATATATATATATATATATATATATATATATATATATATATATATACATATATATATATATATATATATATTATCATATATATATTTATTTATTTATCTATTTATGTATATATATTTCATCAAGAATATATATACGTAGGTAGGTAGCTGATT
>NC_091563.1:28312645-28317645 GCF_042767895.1 Penaeus vannamei
ATGTATGTATATATATATATATATATATATATATATATATATATATACATATATATATATGTATATATATATAAATATATATATGTATGTATGTATGTATATATATATATATATATATATATATATATATATATATATATATATATATATATATATATATATATATATATATATATATATATATATATATATATATATATATACGTGTTTTACATGTATGTTTGTGTGTGTGTAAGAGAATTAAAAAAAGAGAAGAGAGAGTATATATCTGTTCACCTGCATTTTTCTACGTACATGTACATAAGTTCGTGACTCCATGCCTCTACACTCACACAAACATAACCATATTAAACACACACAAATAGTCTCTTCAGACCTCCCAGCGACCAGGGGAGACTGCAGTAGTTTTGATGCTCACGGAGACGTACTTGTTGGAAGCGGGAGTCTCGGCTCTGGGGCTTCTTGACTAAGGGAAATTTCGTGGGTTCTTATCGCGTGCCAGATGTTTCCTAACTGTTAAGTGCTGTGACGGAGAGGAAGAGGGAGAGGGGACGGGCTTCCTCTACTGCCAGGCGGAAGTTGGGGAGAGGGGGAGGGAGAAGAGGGAGGTGAGAAGAGAGGGGAGGAGGGAAGATGGTGGTGGAGAGGGAGGTAAGGAGAGAGGGGGAGGGAGGGAAAATGGTGGTAGAAAGAGAGGGGAAGGAAAGATAGGTGGTGAAAGAGAGGAGAGGGAGGTGAAAGAGGGAGAGAGGGGTGAGGGAGAAAAAGATGGGATGAGAGAAGGGAAAAGGGTAGTGAAGAGAGGGTGAGAAGAAGGAGAGTGAAAAGAAGAAGGGGGATGGGGAAGGGAGAAGAAAGAGAGAGAGAGAGACAGACAGACAGACAGACAGACAGAGACAGAAACATATGAAATATATCAAACTTCTTCTCTAAAACAAAAAAGAGAAAAAAAAGGAAAAGAAAAAGTATATATAAAAATGACATCAACTTGTAATGATATTTGAGAGAAACTCTTGAACTCCTGAACATGCTCATTATAGAATAAGTATATAACATCTTTTCAAAACATCAAACGAGGACTTTATAGAAAATATCATGTAATTTTTTATGAAATTTTATGTAGACCTGTACGTTGCTTTCGGATTTCACATACTTACATACATACCTGCATACTTACACGTGTGTAGTTGCTCACATACACACGCGCGTGGTTATCTAAACATACATATGCACACACGCACATACATACATCCAAGTCCATACACACCTTTACATTTACACACACACATACGCACACACACATCCACACACACACACACACACACACACACATACATCCACGCACACACACCCATGCCCACATCCACACACACACATACTTACCCCCTATCCCTTAACCCCCACCCCCACACCCCCACCCCCAAACAAAACTCCCCAACTGCTGCCACGGAATGTACCATTAACCTTCACCCCCCCCACCCCCACCAACACCCCACCCCTTCACCCCCTTCTCCTCCCCACGCCATCCCCCCCACCCCCACCCACCCCTACAACATGCCCGCTTTCGTCAGGGGTCATTAAGGAACTCATCATACCGGCGGGGAACTCGCGGGGAAGGAGGGAGGAGAAAGAGGGGAAGGAGGAGGGAAGGAGGAGGCGGAAGAAGAGAGGGAAAGGAGGAGAGCGGGAAAGAGCAAAAGAAAGAGAGAGGGGGAGGGGAGAGGAAGGGAGGGAAGAGAGAGAGAGAGAGAGGAAGGGAGAGAGAGAGAGAGAGAGAGAGAGAGAGAGAGAGAGAGAGAGAGAGAGAGAGAGAGAGAGAGAGAGAGAGAGAGAGAGAGAGAGAGGTAGAGAGAGAGAAATAAAGGCAGACATAGAGAGAGACAGAGCGAGAGAAATAAAGACAGAGAGAGAAAAAAAGAGAGAAAGAGAGAAAGAAACAGACACATAGATTGAGAAAGAGAGAGATGAACAATAAACAAACCGAAGGAAAGGAAGAAAAAAATGAAAACAAAAAGACAGACATATAGAGAGGCAACCCCCACCCCACCCCACCCCCACCCCTTCCCTCCCCAAAGAATGTCCCGCAGAGATGGGGAATGTTGAGCGAAATTGTTGGCGTTTTTTTCTTCCTCTTCTTCTTCGTTGTCATTTGTTTCTCTCTCTCCTTAGCGTTTTTTCTTCTTCTACTTCATTATCGCCTTCTCTCTCTCTCTCTAGCGGATTTCTTCGTTTCCTTCTTCGTTATCATTTCTGCTCATTCTCCTTAGCGTTCTTTTTTCTTCTTCTGCGGCTTCGTTATCGCCTTCTCTCTTTCTTTAGCGGTTATTCTTCTTCTTTGTTATCATTTGTTTCTCTCTCTCCTTAGCGGCCTTTCTTCCTCTTCGTTATCCTATCATAGCGATTTTTTTTTTTTTTTTTTTTTTTTGTCTTGTTTCGTGATCATCTCTCTCTCTTTAGCGTTTTTTTTTTGTTGTTGTTGTTGTTGTTGTTGTCTTTTTTATATTTCGTTATCATTTTCTTTTCTCTCTCCTTAGCGGGTTTTCTCCGTCTTCTTCCTTATTATCTTCTCTTTGTTTCGTTAGCGTTTTTTCTTCGTCTTCTTCTTGTTATAGTCTTCTCTCTCTCCATATTGGGTTTTCTTCTTTTCTTTTTATATTCTATTGTCATTTCCTTCTCTCTTCCCTTAATTTTTTTCTTCGTCTTCTTCTTCATCTTCTTCGTTATCATCTCTTTCTCTCTCTCCTCTCCTATAATAGTAATAATAATGATATTAATGATAACAAAAAATATATATATAAAATGATGATGATAACAATAATGGTAATGATAACATTGATAACAATTATAACAATCATATAGTAATAATGATAATAATAATGATAATAATAATAATGATGATGATGATGATAATAATAATGATAAAAATAATGATAATAATTATAATAATGATAAAAATGATAATGATAATAATAGTGATAATGAATATATATATATATATATATATATATATATATATATATATATATATATATATATATATATATATGTATGTATGAAATGGTGATAATAACAATAATGATAGTTATAACAATAATAACAGCAATAACAGTTATAATAGCAATATCATTAATGATGATAACAATAATAACGATAATGAAAATAATCATAATAACGATACAATTGATAATAGTAATAGTAAAAACAACCATAATAATATCAAAAAATATTATAACTATGGCAATATTATTAGAAACAGTAATTTTAACAACAATAATATCAATGATAATGATGATATTAGTAATAATTATGATAATAATGATTATGAAGATGATGATAGTGATAACAGTGATAAATTACATTAATAACAGTTATAATGATAATGATAATAATGCTAGTAATAACAATGATGATGATGATGAAAATGATGATAGTGGCAACAAAGAAAATGAAATAGTATCAATAACAATGATAATGATAATGATGATAATAATAATAATGATAATAACGATAATTATTATGATTACGATTATAATGGCAATAATAACAATCATACTAATAGTAAGAAAGAAAGAAAGAAAGAGATGAGAAAGGAGAAGCAGAAAAAGAGAAAGAAGAAAGAGAAAGAAAAACTAAATGAAAAAAGACGAACAGAAAGAAGAAAAAGAGAAAGAAGCAAAAAAAGAAGAGGAAGAAAAAGAAAAAGAAGACAAATCCTACTTCTTCACATTATCTTCATCACAAAAGGAACATCATAATCATCATTATCAAACGCGAACACCTGCTTCCCCGTAACCATTTTCAAACGAACATTTTTTTACTCATTAAAACAGAAAGAGAGAGAAAAAAAAAAACGAAAAAAAAACACGAAAACAATAATGGAAATAAGGCACAGAACACACAATGATAATTATATTGTTAGAGCGCAAAGGAAGCTCAGTTCCGCCCACCTTTTAAAGAATTTGTTTTGATGATGTGTAATTACCTGTTTTTCATTCATACCAAACACAGGTAGCTTCGTTCTGCTTAATGATGACGAAGTTTGGGAAAGGAAACGAAAATTGTGGAATGTTTTGAGAAAGAGAGGGGTTGGGAGAGAAACAAAGAGAAGGGGAGAGATGGAAAGGAAGAGAGGGGGAGGGAAAGAGAGAAAGAGAGGGTGAGGGGAGAGGAAGAAAGAGAGGGGGAAGGAGAGAAAGAAAGAGAAGGTGGGAGACGGGGAAAAGAGAAAGCTAGTGAGAGAGAGAGAGAGAGAGTGAGAGAGAGAGAGAGAGAGAGAGAGAGAGAGAGAGAGAGAGAGAGAGAGAGAGAGAGAGAGAGAGAGAGAGAGAGAGAGAGAGAGAGAGAGAGAGAGAGAGAGAGAGAGAGAGAGGTTGTTATTATTCATAGAATAAAAAAAAGAAGACATACGTATGTTTTCGCGCCATTTTTCAGATTGACGTAAATTATCCTCATGTTTTAAACGTCACAAGAAACCTGCATTTAAGAGCGTGATGCGTCTGTTTTTTTGTGTTTTGTGTGTGTTTTTACCTCATTTTGCATATGTTTATATGTGTCCCCTGTCTCGGGTAATGCGTTCATAAGTCAGACTACAAAGCGAGTAACGAAATGGACTTCCTGAGGTATTCCCACCCGGTTCTAGGGCGCTCTTTAATCCCGGGTTATGTAGTAGAGTTTGACATTCTTGCCGTCGATTGCTTTTATTTCTCGTTAATGATATTGCGGTTCTAAATATTTACTGAATATCTATCATTTCTTTTTTATCTGGACTTGTGTTTTTCCTTTATTCGGATATAGGAAACGTGTATCTTTCTTTTGTAGATTCCGTTTTATGTCCTTTGGGAAATGTAGTCAACAATAAAACAACAAATGTGATATCGCGTCTCCAATCAGGCTTTAGAGGCTCCTTAAAACCGGGTTGCATAGTAGATATTCTCGTAGATCCGTCTCGGTAAGTTGTATCACATGTTCAATATTTGCAACAGCCTTTTGCTATAATATTT
>NC_091563.1:28325145-28327645 GCF_042767895.1 Penaeus vannamei
GAGAAGGAGAAAGGGAGGAGGGGGGAATGGAAGGGAAAAGGGGAAGAGAAGGAAGAGAGAAAGAGAGGGGAATAGGTGATGAGAGAGAAAGAAAAAAGAAGATGAAGGGAGGATAGACGAAGGAGGAAGAAACAGTGTAAGAAAGGGTTAAGAAGGAGCAAGGAATAAAGGAACAAAAGAGAGAGAGACACTGGAGGGATGATAAATGCAGAAGAGTAAGAAGACGGTAGGATGTAAAAGAGAATATAACGACAGCAAAGAGGGAAAAAGAGAAGAAAGAATGAGAGGAAGGGAGAGAGCGAGAAAGGAGAGGAAAGGAGAGCGAGACCAAAAGACGAATGAGGGAAGGAGAGGGAGGGAGAGCAATAGAGGAATAAAGGAGGGAGATGAGGGGGAGAGAGAGTCACTTTGAGGGAGGAGGAAAAGAAGCAGTAGGAGGGAGGGGAGGAAGAAAGGGAAAGAAAGGGAACAGTATTTATGATGACCGTCATGATTTAAAAAATCTAAAAAACATATATTTCTCCTTTTTATTTTCTCTCTCTCTCTCTCTCTCTCTCTCTCTCTCTCTCTCTCTCTCTCTCTCTCTCTCTCTCTCTCTCTCTCTCTCTCTCTCTCTCTCTCTCTCTCTCTCTCTCTCTCTCTCTCTCTCTCTCTCTCTCTCTCTCTCTCTCTCTCTCTCTCTCTCTCTCTCTCTCTCTCTCTCTCTCTCTCTCTTTCTTCTTCCATTACTCCCTCTCTTCCATTACGCTCCCTACTGTTGCCTCCCACTCCCTTTCCTCCCGTATACCTCCCTCTCCTCTCTCTTCTCCCTTCCCCCGTTTTCTCCCCCTCTCCCTCTCCCTCTCACCTCTTCTCCCCCCCCTTCTCTCCCTCTCCCTTTCCCTTTCACCCACTCTGCCTCTTCCTCTCACCCACTCTCCCTCTCCTTCAGCTCCCCCTCTCCCTCTCCCTCTCACCCCTCCCTCTCTCTCCCTCTCACCCACTCTCCCTCTCCCTCTCACCCCTCCCTCCATCTTTCTCCCACCACCTCTCCCTCTTCATCTCACCCCCTCTCCCTATCCCTCTCCCTCCCTATCCCTCTCCCTCCCTATCCCTCTCCCTCCCTATCCCTCTCACCCTCTCTTACCCTCCCTTCACCCCCCCCCCCACTCCCTCCAAACGTCCGAGATATCTTCACAAGAAAATAGAGCTTAGAAGTGAGCATCCATTCCCAAAAGGAAGAATCAGACGGCTCTATATAACGAGTTTAACAAGTTTAGCGAGCAGTGGCCGTGTTATGGAACCCTTGCTCGCTCTTGGGGGATATGGGGGGAAGGGGGAGGGGGAGGATGCGGGGGGAAGGGGGAGGAATGGGGAGACGAGAGGGTGTGGGAGGGGATATGGGGGGAGGAAGGAGAGGAAGGTGGGGGAGCAGGGGAGGAATGGGGAGGAGAGGGTGTGGAAGGGGAATGGGGGGGAGGGAGGGAAGGTGGGGGAGGAGGGGGGGAATGGGGAGAGGGGAGGGTATGTAAGGGTAATCTCTTCCCTCACCCTATTCACCACCACTTCCTTGGTATCCCCTCCTTGAATTCTTCCATTCCCTCCAATCCCATTCCTTCCCTACTTCCCTCCTCCCTCCAATCTCCCTTCCCTCACCCTCCCTCCAGTCTCCCTTCCTCTCCTCTTCCTTTTATCTCCTCCCCGCCCCTCTCCCCTATCCCTTCACCCTTCTCCCCTCCCTCCCTACTCTCCCATTCCCTCCTACCCCCTCTACTCCCTCTCTTCACCCATGCTCTCCACACCTTCCTCCCCATCCTCTCCCCTCACCACCCTGACTCTCTCCTTCCCTCCCCTACCCTCCTGTTCTACGCCCCCCCCTCTTCCTCCCTCCCCTCACCCTATGCTCTTCACACCTACTCCCAACCCCCTCCTTCCTTCTTCCCTCCCTCTCTCTCTCCTTCCCTCCCCTACCTTCTCTTCTATCCTCGCCAACCTTCTCCCTCTCCTCACCTATGTTTCCAAGACCCTCCTTCCCATCCCCTCCCTATTTCTCTCCTTCCTTCTCCCATCCCCCATCCCCTTCTTTCTCCCATCCGTTTTCTCTCTCTCTTTCTCTCCATCTCCCATCCCCTTCCTGTCTACCTCCCTCCTCCATCCGCCCGTCCCCTTCTTCCTCCCCTCCCCTCCTATCCCTCTACCCCCCCCCCCACCCTCCACTCTCCCAAGCACGCAATCAACACCCCGTCCACGACCTCTTCAGTGCCGTGAGGAAGACTCGTTTAGGCGGTCGTTCTCGAGTCGTCTGCTCTCGACGACCCGCCGGCCAGCTGTCTCGGGCGGTTTTGGGCTAGATTTTGGGCTGGGGGGGTCGTTTGGGGGGTGGATGGCGGGGGGGGGGGGAAGGAAAGGGGTGGGGTAGGGAAATTGAAGAGGTGAGGAGAGGGGATGAGGGAGAGAGGAGGAGAGAGACAGAGAGGAGTTGGGAGGGAGGAGGAAGGGGAAGAGGAAGGAAGGGAAGAAA
>NC_091563.1:28332645-28335145 GCF_042767895.1 Penaeus vannamei
TCCTCCGACCCCCCTTCTCCCTCTTCCATACAACCCTCTTCTCTCCTAGTTTCTTCCTTTATTCTTCTCTCCCTTCCTCCCTCCTCCATTTCCTCCTCATGTCCCTTCCTCCCTTCCCCTCTTCTTACTTTTATCTCTTATCTCCCCCACTCCCCCATTCTCTCCCTCCTTTTATCTTTTTCGCTACTATCTTCCTCCCCACCCCCATCCCCTTCCCCTCTATACCCCTCCCCCATCACGTCCTCCCTCCTCTTTCCCTCTCTCCCTTTTCTTCTTTCTCCCCCACCCCTATACCCACCCTCCTTCACCTCCCACTCATCCTCCTTTCCTGCCTCCCTCCTACCCTCCTATCCTTCCTCCCTCCTTCCCCATTTCCTACTTCCCTCCCATACCCCATCCACTCTCACATCCTTCCTTCTTCCCTCCTCCCATGCCCCATCCTTTCCCATCCTTCACTCCCTTCCCCCATTCCCCCCTCCCTCCTCACATCCTCCCCTCTCACCCTCCTCCCTCCCTCCCTCCCTCCATCCCTCCCTCCTTCCCTCCATTCCTCCCCCTCCTACCCTCCCATTCCCCATCCCTTCCCTCCCTCCCTCCCATCCCTCCCATCCCTCCCTTCCCTCCCTCCCTTCCCTCCCATCCCTCCTTCCTACCCTCCCTCCCTTCCCTCCCTCCCCTCCCATCCTCCCTCCCTACCCTCCCATCCTCCCTCCCTACCCTCCCATCCTCCTCCTCCTACCCTCCCATCCTCCCTCCCTCCCTCCCTTCCTACCCTCCCTCCCTCCCTCCCTTCCCTCCCTTCCCTCCCTCCCTCCCTCCCAAGACAAGACTCCCAAGAGAACGACGCGACGACTTGTTATTAAATCTCCTTCGTTGGTTCGTCGGTGCAAATCTACTTGTGTCGCGGGCAGAGACGCTGAGGCAAATACAGCTTTTTGTCCTCTCGCTTTCTCTCTTTCCGTCTGTCTGTCTGTCTGTTCTGTCTATCTGTTCTGTCTATCGTTTTTTTTTTTTTTTTTTTTTTTTTTTTTGTGTGTGTGTGTGTGTGTGTGTGTGTGTGTGTGTGTGTGTGTGTGTGTGTGTGTGTGTGTGTGTGTGTGTGTGTGTGCGTGTGTGTGTTGGTCTTCTTATCTGTTGGTCTTCGTCTCTGCTTATCTCTGTTAATGATGATAACGACTGATATTATCATTGTTGTTATTATCATCGTAAATGTCATTGATATCATCATCATTATTGTTGTTATTTATGTGATCGTTACAATTTTTTATCATAATCATTAACATTTTTGGTAGATTTATTATTGTCAATATAGTTGTTGTTGTCATTATTATGATCACTGTTATTATCATCATTTTTATCATTGCTGTCATCAGCACCATTATCATTTTATTAATCCATAAGTATTGTTATTTCTTATATTGTTATTGTTATATTTATTACTATCACTGTCATTATTATATTTATCATCATTGTTATTACCATTATAATTATCAACATTATCATAGATATGATCCTCATTATCATTAACATTACCATCATCTTTTTATCATCACTATTATTGCCATTATCATTATCATAATAGTAAAGAATACATCAATGATAACATTAATAGCGATTATAAAAAGGATTTTCAACGGTCTTGTTCGAAGTATCTTGCGCTAGTCGTCGTGATCTAGCGAAAATACGCTACAATCAAGCAAACTTCTGTTAATGAAGCTACTCTAAGGATTATGTTGCAATACACACCACGTGATGTTGCAAGGATGACCGGCACATACCCCTGCAATGACAGCGTGATGCAACGCCACAGGAGTTAATCCTGCCATTGCGCGCTAGATCCCAGCCTCCAAAACTAGCACCCTGCTAACTTTAGCAGTAAAGCGCATTCTTTTTCCGGACAAATGGCCAACTCTAGCAATAATTACACTTTCCTGACAATCATACTGCAATGGCAACAACAACAACTGCAACAACTGTAATCCAGGCTAAGTTCTACTCATAAACAGGAGAAGGGAAAGTCGCAGGCCAGTAATTCAACTCCCGACGCTAAACTAAGCTAAAACCGCTAAAAATCGGTCATTTTAGCGGACTGAGCGGAAGTGAACGTAGCGCGAGGGAGAAGGAAGGGAAAGAAAGCAAAAGAGAGAGGGGGAGAGGACGAAAAGATAGGAAAGGGGTAGGGGAAGGATGAAGAGGAAGAGATGGAGAGAGGGGGTGATGAGAGAAGAGATAAGGAAGGAAGGAAGGAGAGAGAGAGAGAGAGAGAAAAAGAGAAAGAAAGAAAGAGAGGAAGAGAGAGAGAGAGAGAGAGAGAGAGAGAAAGAGAGAGGGGGAAGAGAGAGAGGAAGTGAGAGTACTATGAAAAAAGGAAAGAGACAGAACCAGTAAAAGAGAAATAAAAGCAGGAAGAGAATACAAAATAATAATAATAATAACAATAACAATAATAATAACAACAATGAAATAAATATATCTTAAAAAAAGAAGGGAAAAGCAACGA
>NC_091563.1:28345145-28347645 GCF_042767895.1 Penaeus vannamei
ATAGAGAAAAAGGAAGAGAGGAGACTGGAGAAACGAGGAGGCATGTGAAGATAAAAAAGAAGAAATGAAAGGAAGAATGAAAAAATAGGGACAGAAGGAGTAGCAAAGAAAGGACTAAAAAAGAACTTGGAGAGGCGAGAGAAACAGAGAGAGAGAGAGAGAGAAAGAGAGAGAGAGAAAGAGAGAGAGAGGGGGGGGAGAGAAAGAGAGAAAGAGAGAGAGAGAGGGGGGGGGAGACAGAGAGAGAGAGAGAGACAGACAGACAGACAGACAAACAGACAGACAGACAGACAGAGACAGACAGACAGAGAAAGAGAAAGAGACAAAAAAAAAGAAAGGAAACGATAGAGAATAGACGGAAGAAGAAGGGAGGAGAGAGGCGTAACATACGAGAGGAGGGACCGGCCGCCTCTCAAAGCCTGCATCGGGCGGGCGGGAGTGCATGTAGGCGAGGCAGAAGGAGGTGAGTAATGAGGACACACTCAAGGATGCGTGCGAGAGTTAGGAGGGAGGGAGGGAGGGGAGGGGGAGGGGAGGGAGGAAGAGAGGGGGGAGGGAGGGAGTGAGGGAGGGAGGAGAGGGGGAGGGAGGGGAGGGAGTGGTGTGATGGGAGGGAGAGAGGGAGGGGACGGTGGAGAGTGGTTGGAGGAGAGGGAGAGGGAAGGAGGGGAGGGGAGAGTTAGGAAGAAGGGAGGGATGAAGGGAGGGGAGTGGAGGGGGAGGGAGGGAGGGAGGGAAGAGAGGAGAGGGAGTGGTGGGAGGAAGGGAGGGAAGGGAGAGTGGGGAGTGGGATGGTGAAAGGGAGGGAAGGGGAGGGGTAGTGGAAGAAAGGAGGTAGGGAGAGAATGGGGAGTGGGGTTGAGGGGGAGGAAAGGAAGGATGGGGAGTGTAATGGTGAAAGGGAGGGAAGGAAGGAGAGAAGGAATGGAGGGGAGTGGGGTGGAGGAGTGGATGGGGAATGAGGAAGGAGGGGAGGAGGGTGGGAAGTAGGAAGGAGGGAAGGAGGGAGGAAGGGGAGGACAAGGAGTAGGAAGGAGGGAGGAAGGGAGGGAGGGGAGGATGAGGAGTGGTAGGAAGGGAAGGAGGGAGTGGGGCGGAAGAAGGGAAGTAGTGAAGGAGAGGGAGGGAAAGAGAAGAGGTAGGGGGAGTGAAGTGGAGGGAGGGAGGAGGGGGAGGAGGAAGTGAGGGCAGGGGAAGGAAGGAAGGGTTGGGGAGGGAGATGAGGGAGTGGGGATGGCCAGGGTGAGGGAGGGATTGAGGAAAGGAAGTGAACAAGAGGAAAAGGGGAAAGAGAGAGGTGAAGCGAGGGGATGGAAAAGGGAGGAGGAAGGAATAGGAAGGATGAGGAGAGTAGGTGGATATGAAGGAAGATGGAGGAGAGGGAAAAAGATAGGTGAAGGAGAGGGAGGAGAGGAAGAGATAGATGGAGGAGAGGAAGAGATAGATGGAGGAGAGGGAGAGATAGATGGAGGAGAGGGAGAAGGACAGGTGGAGGAGAGGGAGAAGGATAGGTGGAGGAGAGGGAGAAGGGTAGATAGAGGAGAGGGAGAAGGATAGGTGGAGGAGAGGGAGAAGGATGAATGGAGGGAGAGAGAAGGATAGGTGGAGGAGAGGGAGAAAGATAGGTGGAGGAGAGGGAGAGATAAATGGAGGAGAGGGAGAAAGAAATGTGGAAGAGAATGGAGGAGAGGGAGAAGGATAGGTGGAGGCGAGGGGAGGAGAGGAGTGAGTGCAGTAGGGGAGGAGAAGGGTTAGGATTGTGGTGGGGGAGAGGAAAAGGAGGGAGGGGTGGGAACCTAGGAACGAAGGAAAAAGGGAGAAGGGGGGATAATAGAAAGAGAAGGAGGGGAACGAAGATGAAAGTGGAACAGAAAAAAGAAAAAGAATAGAAAAAGAAAATTACGTTAACAAAACAGAAAACAGAATAAGACGTAAGACGTAAAAAAACAGGACCTGGCAGACATACGATGAAGAAAATGCATGAGGAAAATAAATCCATAAATGAATATATCCAACAAGATGTAAAAACAAACAAGTAAAACATTTTCCCCGAATCCCACAGACTTGAACTACTGATCACAAAACAAAACAAAAAAGTATATATAATTATGACAATGATAAACCTTTCAACAAACGAAAAAAAACAACCCCCTACCAATCCCTCCCCCCCAACCTCTACCCCCACCCCAACACCACCCCCTCCCTCCCTCCCTCCCTCCCCCACCACCCCTCCCAACCCTCCTCCCTCCCCACCTCATCTCACAGACCGTCACGCCCCTGTGCAAACGGCCGCCCGCCCTCCTGCACGCCCGCGGGAGAGCCTAGGATATGAGCAATGATAGTTTCACAGTTACAAGTCGTAAATACTAATTATTCTGTCCGCCGCGTATGTATCCGGGAGTTATTGTACATCTGGCATCCCGACCCCCTGCCGAGGGAGGAGATAAAATACCTGGACTATTTCGCATCTTGGCTCTCTTCTTCTTCTTCTTCTTCTTCT
>NC_091563.1:28350145-28355145 GCF_042767895.1 Penaeus vannamei
CAGATAAACAAACAGATAGACAAATAAATAGATTGTGATAGTGATATCATTAATGTGAGTAGTTACAATGAATGTACCAATGCCTGTGATCCAGACTATTATTATTATTATCATTAACATTCTCATCATTAAAAATATTTTTATCATCATCATCATCATAACAACAATAACAATAACAATGATAGCGCTAACAATAACGTTAATAAAAATTATAATAATGATAATGATGATTATGATAGTAATAATGATTATAATGATTATGATGATGATGACGATAATAGTAATAATAATGATAATAATAATAATAGTAACAATAATAGTAGTAGTAATAATAATAATGATAAAAATGATAATGATGATAATAATGATAATAATAATACTAATAATAATAATAATAATAATAATAATAATAATAATAAAACTAATAATAATAATAATAATAATAATAATAATAATAATAATAATAATGATGATAATAATAATGATAATGATAATAATAATAATAATAATAATAGTAGTAGTAGTAGTAGTAGTAGTAGTAGTAGTAGTAGTTATAATAACAAAAATCATAATGATAACAATAACACAATCAATGGATTTGAACATCAATGTCCACTACTTTAACTTTTACATCTAACTCTAAGAAGAAGAAGAAGAAGAAGAAGAAGAAGGAGAAAAAGAAAAAGAAAACAAAACAAGAACAAAAACAAGAAGACAAAGGAAGAAGAAGAAGAAGAAGAAGAAGAAGAAGAAGAAGAAGAAGAAGAAGAAGAAGAAGAAGAAGAAGAAGAAGAAGAAGAAGAAGAAGAAGAAGAAGAAGAAGAAGAAGAAGAAGAAGAAGAAGAAGAAGAAGAAGAAGAAGAAGAAGAAGAAGAAGAAGAAGAAGAAGAAGAAGAAGAAAAAAAAGAAGAAGAAACGCACAAATGACCATAACTAACATCTTTTCAGGAAGGAACAGAGCCGTGTCATCGAACGGCTGACCTCGCCTCCTGTGGATTGGCATACCACGCGACAGTCTTGCTTGAAACTGAGTAAGGGGTTTGTTGGGATCCCTTTGGGGTCACTTCACCCCTTTTCCCTTTCTCTCCCTTCCCCCTTTTTTCCAATTCTCTCTTCCTCTCTCTTTCCATTTCCTTTCTCTTCCCTCTCTCTCTCTTTTTCCTCTCCCCTCCCCTTTTCTCCAGTTCTCTCTTCCCTCCGTTTCCATTTCCTCTCCATTCCCTGACTTTCCTTTTCCTCTCCCTTCCCTCTTATTTCCTCTATTTCCACTCTCTTTCCATTTCCTCTTCCTTCCCTCTCTTTCCTTTTCCTCCCCCTTCCCCCTGTTCTCCAATTGTCTCTTCCTCTCTCTTTCCATTTCCTCTCCCTTCCCTCTTATTTCCTCTCTTTCAACTTTTCCCCTCCTCTCTCCCTCTTTCACCCTCCACCTCTCGAATACTCTCTCCCCCCTTTTTTTACCTTCTCCCTCTCCTTTTCCTTTTCCTTTTCCCGCCCTGCCTTCCTCTCTCACTACCAAACATTTCTTATTTTCACTTCTTCCCTCTTGCTTTAAGCCCTACATCCCTCCCCTCTGAATTTCCCCTTATCTCTCTCTAACCTACACTTTCTTCGCTCCCTTAATCTCCCTTCCTCACATTTCCTACGTTTCTTTTCTTCTCTTATGTCCTCTTCATTTCCCCCTCCCCATCTCCCTCCCTTTCTCCCTCTTTTTTTTCTCTGAGTTCTCTTCTTTTCCCTTTTTCCCCATCTCCTGTTTCTTTTCAACCCCTCTCTCCTCCCTTTTCCCCTTTTCTTCACTTACGTCTTCTTCATTTCCCCTTCCCCATCTCCCGTTTCTCTTCAAGACTCCTTCCCCTCCCATTTCCCCTCTTTTTTCTTCTCTAAGTCCTCTTCTTTTCCCCTTTTCCCCCATCTCCTGTTTCTTCTTGAACCCCCTCTCCTCCCTTTCTCCCTTTTCTTCTCTGAAGTCTTCTTCATTTCCCCTTCCCCATCTCCCGCTTCTCTTCAAGCCCCCTTCCCCTCCCTTTCTCCCCTCTTTTTCTTCTCTAAGTCCTCTTCTTTCCCCTTTCCCCCGTCTCCCGTTTCTCTTCAACCCCTTCCCTTCCCTTTCCCCTATCTTATTTTCTTCTCTAAGTCCTCTCTATTTCCCTTTCCCCCCATCTCCCTCTTGTCTTTCAGCCCCCTTCCCCTCCCCCACCCCTTATTTTTTTCTCTCTATTGTCCTCTTCTTTCTCTCCCTTCTTTTCCTTTCCTCTTTTAAAATTTCTTCTTGACCTTTCCCCCTCGGATAGTTGGGTAGATAATAAATATTATAAATAGATAATGAATAATAAACCTTATGGTTCAAATATTTCAATACGATGTATAGTGCTTATGGCAATGAATGCGGAACATGCAGGTTTATAATGTAAGTAGTAGTAGTAATGGTAATGATGATAATGATAAAGATAATTATAATGATGACAATATTGATAATGATGATAATGATAACAATATCAAAAATAATAATGATAATGGCGGGATTATAATGTAAGTAGTAGTAGCAATGGTAATGATGATGATAAAGATAATTATGATGATGACAATACTGTTAATGATGATAATAATAACAATATCAATAATAGTAATGATAATGATAATAATATTAGAAATAATGACAATAGTAATGATAATGAAAATAATAATAATAATAGTAATAACAATAATAATAATAATAGTAATAATGATAATAATGAAAATAATAATAATAATAATTATCATTATAGTAATAATAATAATAATAATAATGTGGGGTGGGACTCTTATGCCTGAAGTCATATTCCATGACAGGAAGTCGCTTCATAAATACTAGAGAATCGCTCACACACACACACACACAGATACACACACACACACACACTCACATACGCACACACACATATACAGTCTCACATACACACAAACTCACATGCATACACACACACACACATACATACGCGCGCGCACGCGCGCGCACACACACAGACACAAACACAGACACAGACATACACACACACTCACACACTCACACACACTCACACATGCACGCACCTTATCAAAAATCTAAATGAATCCTATTCTAACAGTTATTATAATCAACATCTTTATTATTATAATTATAATTGATGTTGCTATTGTAATTATCATCATTATCATTCTTCGAGACGAGTTCACTGCATTATGAAGTAGTTGCACCGTTAGTTTATGCAAATTTACAGTTCACAATATCCGAAGGGGGGGTGGTAAGAGGGAGAGTAGGAGGCGAAGGAGAAAGAAAGAAAGGAAGAGAGGGAGAAAGGGATAGACAGGGAAGAGAAGAGAGAAAGGGATGGGAAGGGAGCTTAGAGAAAAAAGAGAGAGGGAAGAGAGGAAGAGGAAACAGAAGAGAAACGGAGGCGAATTAAAGAGGAAAAGAGGATGAAGTATAGGAAGCGAGCTCAGAAAAAAGGGAAATGGAAAAGGAGGGGAATAAGCGAAAGAGATTAGGGATTTTAAGGAGCAAGAGAAAGGAACTGGCAGAGAGAAGGAGTAAATTTTGGAGGAGATGGCAGAACGGAAGGGGAGACGAAGAAGAGGAAGAGGCCTCACTTGTAATAGAAATTATATTGATAACAATGATGATGATGATGATGAATATTTTATCATCACTATCAATATTTTCATCATCATTTCTATAATTTCATTATCAATAGGATTATTGTTCTTATCATCATCATTATTATTATCCTTATTATTATCATTATATCTATCATTATTGTTGTTCTTATTCAATCATCATCACTACTGCTACTACTACGATTAATGATTTTCATTATTGCTATTGCTATAATTTTTGTTTGTTATTATTATCGTTATCATTATTATTATTGGTATCATTATCATTATTACTAATACTACTATCATTATCAATATCATATTATCATTATTATCATCATTATCATTATCATTTTATTATTACCATCATTATCGGTATCGTTATAATCATTATTATCATTATCATTATCATCATCATTATCGTTATCATTATCATTATTACCATTATCATTATTATTGTTATCATTGTTTCTACTATTATTACTTATCATTAATGCTGTTATTCAATAATAGCAATGATAACAATGATGATAATACAACTCATGACACAAGAGATAATAAATATGGTAATACTAAAAACTATCATATAAATGATAATAATAGTAACAGTAACAACAATGAAAATTATATAAATGATGTTAACAATGTTACTGACAGTGATATTATCATTGATATTATTATTTCACTGATGATGATATTGCTAATAATCATAATAACAATAATAATGATAATAATGATAATGAAAATAATGATGATAATAATGGTAATAACAGTAATCATGATGATAATAATAAGAACAATAGTAATAATGATAATGATAGCAATCATCATAGCAATAATAATAATGATAACAATATTGATAATGATAACAATAATGACAATAACAATAATGATAACATTGATATCAGTAATAATCATAATATCAGTGATGCTATGAATGTTATCAATATCAATAAAATCATTGATTAAAGTAATAAGGGTAATAACAGCAATGACAATAATAAGTATAATATTTATGATCATTAGAATAAAAGTTTTGGAAATAATACATTTATTCTAATGATAATGATAATAAGATAATAATCACAACAGTAATAGTGATAATATTGATAATATAAATAACAACAACAACAATAATGATAATACAAATAGAAATAGAAGTACGGATGATGGTAATGATGATGATGATAATGATAATGATAATGATGATGATGATGATAATGATAATGATAATGATAATAATAGTAATAATAATGATTATAACAATAACAATAACAACAACAACAATAATAATAATAATAATAATAATAATAATAATAATAATAATAATAATAATAATAATAATAATAATAATGATAATAATAATAATAATAATCACAATCTAGAAT
>NC_091563.1:28380145-28383385 GCF_042767895.1 Penaeus vannamei
TGGTGCCAAGGACACAGCTCTTGCCTCACTCCTGAACTAACAGGGAAGAAAAGAAGCTCTAGAGCAGGCCCCCACCACACTTTACAGCACTTTCAGTACCAGTATACAGGCTTGCTATTAGTCCAATAATCCTTGTTGGTATTCCTTCTCAGCCTCAGGATCTCCCAAAGTGACTCCCCGATGCACCGTATCGAACGCATACTTCTTGAGGTCGGTATGTAGGCTGCAAGCAGCCCACGCCCGAATTCACGACGGCGCTCTACAATGACTCGAAGCGCGAGGATACGGTCTGTGTGGACTTACCAGGAGTGAATCGGATTGCTCCAGTCTCTGGTGCCTCAGTCAGATGGCCTCTGATACGTCTCAGAAGGAATGTGGGCGAGAACCTTGCCTGGTCTAATACTGAGCAGTGATGATGCCTCGGTGATTGTTGCAGTCCCACCGTCCCCTTCCCCTTCCAGAGAGGGATGACCACACCCTCAACAGGTCAGGAGGAACGGAACCGGACTGCCAGATGTGGCCAGGACAGCCATGTAACCCTGTGCCATAGGTTCACCACCAGCCTTTAACAGTTCAGCTGGGCTATGCCGCAGATACCAGCTGCTTTACCACTCTTCAGCTTGAAATCGCCCCCTAACTTCAGTTAGAGGAGGGTCCTCACTGATAGGTGGATCTGGCAGCGGGATCTCGACACTACCCGCATCCAAGTTAACTGTTGGTGGGTCAACCTGGTACAGCTGCTCAAAATACTCAGCCCAACGTCCCCGCACCGCAACAGGATCTGAAACGATCTGACCACTTACTGAGCTGTGAACTGCTGTCACCTGTGAAGAGGGCTTGGAGTTCAGCTTTCAGGGCTTGGTATGCAGGACGAAGGTCATTTACTAAGAAAATGGCCTTCTACCTCCCTCTGCAAGACTCCTAATAAACTGTTCCTTGTCCCTTCTTAACAGGGACCGAGTTCTGCTTTTATGAGAACAGGTGCAATTCCCTGATCCCCTGTCAGGCGAGCCGCACGACATGCATCTGTGGCTTCCAGTGTCTCCAAGCGAGATGGGAATTCTGTACTGCTCTCGGGCGTACACCAATCGTATCTTGAGCTGCATCAAGCGTTTCCACGCTTAAAGGTATCCCACAGAAGAACAGGGTCTGTCAGACTGCCAAGCACTGCGAAATGATCAGAGATTGCCTCAGCAAACCCGCTTGGGCACACTCCCCTCTCCTCAGCTCTGTCCAAATGAAACACCCTAGGGTGATCATTTGACCGCTGGGGGTTTTGAAAGTGGACTCGGAGGGTAGCCACAACCAATCTATGGTCAGTACCACCAGAACTCAGCACTCCTGTACACCCTGCAATTCTTGAAGGATCCTCCAACGAAAGTGCTAACAAGTAATAACTGGTCGATCTCCTTGGCTACAGCGTTACCCGCATCACTGTACCATGTCCAGCGATGAGGGTCTGGGCGCTGGTACCAGGAGCCAGAAATCCTCAATTTCTGGGACCTAGCAAAGTCCCGGAAAAGGAGGCTATTTTCGCTACCGGCATCAGCTCCTGAACCATGGGGACCGACAGACATCTCATAGCCAGCTCGATCACAGCCAGATACCGCATTGAAGTCGCCCAGAATAATGCGAATATCTCGTCGGGGACATCTGTCTGCCACAGATGTAAGTTTGGCGTAGAACATCTCTTTCACGTCAGCCAAGTTTACAAACATCGGTAGGAGCGTACACAGCCAATAAAGCATGAAGCCAAAAGAAAGCTTAAATCTCAATACCATTATACGCTCACATCAACAGGAGTAACCTCTACTACCGAGGGCTGGAGTCTGCTGGAGACGGCAATGGCTACTCCCTGGAGATGGTGGCCATCGCTGCGGCCCGACCAGTAATAGGTGTAGCCACCACACAGGTCGTGCCGCTGCCAGGCCTCCCTCACCTCCGAGAGAAGCAGCCACCTCAACTCTCAGCCTCCCCAGTTCCCTCGACAGTAGAGGCAACCGATCATCCTGACGCAAAGAACGGACGTTTCCAAGCCCCCTACCCTGACTTCCCGCCTGAGGTTCAGCCTCTGGCAGTCGCTCCTCGGGTGGATGCCACCTCTGCCACCCCCACTGACGTTGCCCCATATAAAAGGGGTGGTGGGCTGCGTGCCCCATCATCCACCTGTGGGGTTCCCGAGGGCTTTCCCCCACAAGCTTCACTCTGGGCTGGCGGCCACCAGAGAAGCAGGCGAGACGGGTAGTCCCCGTTCCCAGCCTGCGCTCCAGCAGTAAACGCCCTCCCCAGCAGGGCCCCAGTCCGCTCTCACTTTGCTGGGTGGGGAGGGGCTTTTCCCCTCCTCCCAGCCTCTCCCATTTATATGTTTTACTGCCGATTGGTTTATATCTGGGGGGAGGAGGACTGGCAAGGCCCACCTCCCCGAGCCTCCATTTACCCCAGGGGGCTAGGGGGCAGGAGTTGGTACAGGGCCAGGGCGTGTCCACACGCCCCGGTGGGCCATGGCCCTGAACCTCTGGGGCCCCCTGCTGCTCCGAGATCCCCCTCAGTTTAGCCTGGAACCGCAAGGTACCCAGTTTCCATGGGTGGGCCACGAGGAGGCACTGCAGGGGAGTCTCGATGATGGAGAGGCTATGCACTGGCAGGGGAGGCTTATGCAGAGCTGCTCCCTTTTCGCACAGGGCTAGCCAGCAGGTGGCAGCTGTGTTTGTGAAGGCATGCAGAAGCTCTTAACACTAACTAGACTACTACACTCCATCGCTTCACACCACCCTGCGCATGAAGCACGTCCACCCATATATATATATATATATATATATATATATATATATATATATATATATATATATATATATATATATATATGTATATATATATATATATATATATATATATATATATATATATATATATATATATATATAAATATATATATATATATGTATATGTATATGTATATATATATATATATATATATATATATATATATATATATATATATATATATATATGTATATATATATAAATATATATATATATATATATATATATATATATATATATATATAAATATATATATATATATATATATATATATATATATATATATATATATATATATAAATATATATATATATGAATATATATATATATATATATATATATATATATATATATATATATACATATGTATATATATACATATATATATATATATATATGTATATATATATATATATA
>NC_091563.1:28406385-28416385 GCF_042767895.1 Penaeus vannamei
ACCTCTGTCCAAAGGGAAAAGAATGGCCAAATTCTTGTTAAATTTTCGTTTTTTATTTTTATTTATTTATTTTTTTTATTTTATTTTTTGTTGTTGTTGTTGTTGTTGTTATTTGAATACGTCTAGATATTATTTGAATACGTCTGCATGTGTATGCGTATAAGGGATATACTCGGTTGTATGTATACATATATCTACATATGTATGTATGTATTGCGTATACATATCTATTGTATACATGAAACTATCCACACTCTATATCTCCTAGACTTTACGTTTATACACGTATCAGGGTTTATTTTAACATTTGTGATATTAGATAATACAGTATTATATCTTTTGAGTCACGACGGATTATCAAAATTATAATGTTTAATTTGCTTCGAAAATTTGGCCCCTTTTGGATCTCTCTCTCTCTCTCTCTCTCTCTCTCTCTCTCTCTCTCTCTCTCTCTCTCTCTCTCTCTCTCTCTCTCAGTCTATCCTTTTCCTTTTTCTTTTCCTTTTCCTTTTCCTCCTCATTTTCCTTTTTCTTCTCTTTCTCCCTCCCCCTCTCCCTCTCCCTCTCCATCTTTGTATTTGTCTACCTCCCTCCCTCCTTTTCTCTCTCGACCTCAGTCTGCCGACGGTTGATAACTAATCTGTGTATGTGTGTGTGTGTGTGTGTGTGTGTGTGTGTGTGTGTGTGTGTGTGTGTGTGTGTGTGTGTGTGTGTGTGTGTGTGTGTGTGTGTGTGTGTGTGTGTGTGTGTGTGTGTGTGTGTGTGTGTGTGTGTGCGTGCGTGCGTGCGTGTGTGTGTGTGTGTGTGTGTGTGTGTGTGCTTCCCCCTGCTGATTTCCTTTACTTATCTCCCTTTCTCTACCGCTCTCTCTTTCTCTTATGCTCTTATTATACAGTCCTTGCACTTATTCTTTTATAATATTGTTTATGTACAAGATAACTCATTCTACCGTATCTCTTAATTATTTCTAATATATTTCTACAATAATTCATCTACCGTCAAAGACTAACTTATCTGCAGTTCAGTGTTTAGTCTTACATGTCACTAATAACAGTGTAATGTCATACTCATGTCATGTCGTGTATCTAAGCGGAAATGATAACAGCCACAATAAGACAAGAAAATGAACGTTTATCTTCAGTGCGAATACAACAAACTAGTAACGAATTATGATGGTCTGAATGTTATGAATAGAGTTAGGGTGAGAAGGAGGTAGATAGATAGATAGATAAAGATGGAGATATGTAATTAGAGAGAGGTAGAGAGACGAAGGGGGGTAGGGAAACAATGTTGATAAAGACAGATAGATAGACAGACAGAGATGGAAATATATATAGATGATAGCAGTGAAGTAATGATAATAACAATGATAGTAATAATGATAAAAATATAATCATAATCGTAATAACAATAATGATAGGAATGTTAGCAATAACAGCAATGATTGTAATAATAGTAATAGTGATAACAATGCTGACCAAAATAATTTTTTGATGATGATGATGATAATGATAATAATAATAATAATGATAATAATATTGATAATAACAATAATATTGATGATAACAACAATAGTAGCATTAGTGATAATGATAACTGTATAAAAATAACAATAATAGCAATGGTTATAATGATAACAGTAATAATAATAGTAATGATAATGATGATAAAAATGAATGGAATGATAATAATAATGGAAATAATAATGATAATGATAATAACAATAATGATAGTAATAATAATAATAACAACATTAATAAAAAAATAGAATGAAAACAATAAAAATGAAAATAATTATGATGATACTATTAATTATGCAGACAGTAAAATAATAATAATTATAATCATAATGATAATAATGACAATGGTGACGATGATGATAAATATAATATTGCTGATAATGGTGACAGTAATGATGGAAACAATAAGAATAATGGAAATATGAAACTAGAATGATGATAACAATAACATCAGTAATGACAATGACACTAATAATAATAATAATAACATAGCAATGATAACCATGATAGTAATAATGATAATGATAACATATTTGATAATGATAATGATAATGGCGATAATAACAATGATAATAATGATAATCATTCTCATCATTACTGTTAATATCATAATGATAATAATAATAATAGTAATAATCATGATAACGATAATGATAAAAAATATTAATATTAATGATAATGCATATGATTATAATAATAATAATAATAATAATAATAATAATAATAATAATAATAATAATAATAATAATAATAATGATGATAATGATAATGATAATGATTATAACAATAATAACAATGATAATATTAAGGACAATGATTATTTTTAATTTATAATTGCCACAATGACAATGATAATGAAAATTATAATAATGATAATAAAATTATAATAAAAGTAATACTAATGAAGAATGATAGTAATAATAATGATGACAATGGTAAGGATAATACTAATGGTTATAATTTTATAATGATGATGGTAATATCAATGGTAGAAATAAGAAGAATGATAAATAATGTCATCAATTATATAATGATAATGGCAAAATAGCAAAAACACCAATTATAATGATAACAATAGCAATAGTAGTAGTAGTAATAATGATGCTAATAATAATAATGGTAATAATGATAATTATAATTATGATAACAATAATGATAATATTAATAATAATGATAATGACAAAAATAATAATTATAATAATTATAATGATGATCATAATTATAATAATAATGATAATGATAATAATAGTACTAATAATGATGATAGTAATAATAATGACGATAATAATAATAAGAAGAATAGTTATAATGATTATAGTAATAATAATGATAACAACAACAATAATAATAATAGCAATAATAATAATAACAATAATAATGATAATGTTAATAACTATGATAATGATAATAGTGATAATAAAAATAAGAAGAAGAACAATAGTAATAATAATGATAATAACAATAATGATGATGATGATAATGATAATGATAATAACAAAAATAATGATGATGATAATGATAATGATAATAATAATAATAATGATAACAATAAGAATGATAATCATCATAATAATAATTATTATAATGATAGTAATAATAACAATAAAGATAATTATAATTATAAAACTCCTAATCATCAAGTAATAATAATAACAATATGGATAATTATAATAAAAGAAATAAAACTCCTAATAATAATGATGATGATAAGAACAATAATAATAATAATGATAATAATAATAATAACAATAATAATAATAATAATAATAATAATAATAATAATAATAATAATAATAATAATAATAATAATAATGACAATAATAATAATAATAATGATAATGATAATGATGATGATGATGATGATATTAAGAACAATGATGATAATGATAGTTATGATCAAGAAACCTATAGGCAGGTATGAGCACTCAGTCGGCCACTTCTGAGCTAATCCCCGTCATATCAGCTTTATTCACTGCAAATAGTAGATATAAGTCTTAGGCCCGTACTTTAAAACCTTTCGCCAGGGCTGGCGTTCGAACCTCCGAGTGAGGGAGGCCTTCCTTTGAAACCCGACGTTCGCCAGGGCAGGCGAAGGGATCGCCAGGCGCTAACATCTTGCATTCCCGCTAAATCTAGCGCAAATTTGTTTACATCTGCAGTGCACGGTAACATAACCTAAACTTAATTATCAACTTCGAGAGAAGACGAAGAAGTTGTTTCCGCAATAGTCTCATTTTATACTATAAAAAAGGAGTTAAAATTTAACTTTATGCTCTAACAAAGTTGAAAACTTTATACTATAACAAAATTAACTTTATATTTCATGCTATACTACACTTTATACTATAACAAGGTTAACTTTATGGCCCGTACTTTTAAAACCTTTTGCTAGTTCTGGCGAAAGGTTTCGCCGGGCGATCCGGAATTTCGTACCGTTAAAAGTTCGCCAAACGAAACCTTTCGCCAGCACTGACGAAAGGTTTTAAAAGTACGGGCTTTATTTATTTTTCTCAGATTTTTTTTTTTTTTTTTTATTATTATTATTATTTTTTTTTGCCATAGTTATTACCGAACCCCTTTCTATCAAATGTACTGAAAAGTACTTGCCTTAAAATATACAAATTGTTCGGGTCAAGAAAGGGGGCGCAGCTAATGACGTCACTACGTATAACCAGTGAGAGTTCGCTGTGATATATAATTATTTTTATAGATTATTCGCTGTAGCTGTAATTATCAGAATTAAAACCAAAATTCCCCTTTTTTATTTACTAGCCGTCAAAGTACTCCAGGAAAAATACCTATTTAATTTTTTTGAGTTCAATAGGCTGAATGGAAGTGGACCTACCTAGTTATATGTACCTTGGTTATAATGATAATGATAATAGTATTAATAGTGTTGAATATGATAGCAGTAATATTATATCTTATGAAAATGATGGTTATCCCTTTTATCATAGTAAGAGTAATAAGAAAAATAACATTAATAACAATGATAATGAAAACAGTGCTAGTAGCAATTTAAACTAATAAAACTAGTGACAACAGTACAACAAACTGGGAAATTAATGCATTATGTGGCATGATATATGAATTAAAGAAAGAGTGAATTGATAATGCAAGTATTTTGGATTGGAACAAAAATGACATTTTTATAAGTATACTAAATATTAATACTTAATATATTAAGTATTAATACCGTAATTTCCGTCACTGCTATTACTATCATTACGATCGCATTCATAACCATCATAATTTTAGCTGTATCAATAATAATGACTATAGTATCAACGAAAATTATTTGTAATACTAAACAGAGAAAACATAACACAATATGCGCCAGTTAAATGGTATGCATGTACAGTGTTTTCCCAGTGAGCTTCAAGTTTAATCACTTTGCTTCGATTTTCGTTGTTCGCTGATGCATAACACCTTCATTAAGCTGAAAGGTAAACAGATGCAACTGGATAAGAACAGATGTTTTTTCTTCAGTTCTGCGTTGACGTGTTGCAAGGGTCTTTCTTCTGGTTTGACCTGAGCTCTTTGGACGCGTGACCTGTTTCAGAAGTGAATAGATATACTATCGGCATTTTCACTTTCCTTTGTTTCTACTTCCACTTTTTCGTTTCGTTTGTTCTTATTCTTTCTCTTTGTTTTTTTTTCATCTTTTTCCTTTCCCTCTTCCTTTGTCTTCGCATTTTTTAGTCTTTCCTATTCTGTCTACATCGTTTCTTTTCTCTTTTCGTCTTACCTCTTCCCACTTCTTTTTCTTCTTTTTCTTCTACTTCTTTTTCCTCATTTTCTTCTACTTATTTTTCTTCATCTTCATTTTCTTCCACTTCTTTTTCTTCTTCACCATCATAATCATCTTCTTCTTCTACTTCTACTCTTTTTCCTTCTTCTCCATCTTCTCCTTCTCCTTCTTCTTCTTCGTTTCTTTCTTCTTCTTCTTTCTTTTTCTTCTTCCTCCTCTCCATCACTATTGTCATTATCATCATCTTCTTCTACGTATACTTTTTTACTCCTACTTCTCCCATTTCTCCTTTCCCCAAACTCCTCAACCGCTTTGCCTTCTTCCGCTGCGTCTATTTTGCTCCATTTCGTTTCTGAGTCGAAGAACTGTAGCCCATGAAGCGATGTATATTACACAAAATTTCTCTTGCTTGAACTTCAGTCGTAAATCTTTTCCCCTTCGCGTCTGTTCTTTACAGAATTGTTCTACGTGTGTGTGTGTGTGGAGGGGGGGGGGGGTGGCTGAGTGTGTGTAGGTGTGTGAGAGAGAAAAAGGTTTTCATGACTATTTACAAAATAATAGGGTTGGATCTTCTTCTTGTCCTCATCCTCCTCAACTCCTTCCTCTTCCTACTCTCCTTCCTCTCTCACTTAATCCTCATCCTTCCCCTTCACCCTCCTACCCTTCCTCATCCTCATTCTCCTCATTCTCCACCATCCTCATCCTCTTTCCTCCTTTCTCTCTCTCTCCATCTCCTTTCGTCCTCCACTCCTCAGACTACGAAGCAACCGCACCAAAAACAACAAACAAAATCTATCCATTTAGCCTCACTCAAACGACGAGCTTCTTGTAATATATTCACTGTCAGCCAACTATTGTCTAAGATGTATCCTTATGCAGCATGCGAGAGCCCGAGGCGTATTTACCAACAGCAAGAGGGGAGCCAAAACATGAGAAATAAGCTGTCAGATTGAGGGGGGAATAAATGAAACGTACTGTGGCGTCGTCTGCATGGAGGGAGGGAGGGAAGAAGGAGGGAGAGAAAGGGAGAAAGGGAGAGAGAGAGGAGGGATAGATAGATAGATCAAGAGAGAAAGAGAGAGACAGAGAGAGGAAGGGAGAGAGCGATATAGATATAGAAAAAGAGAAGTAGAAAGGGGGGAATAAAGAACAACAGAGGTCGAGAAAGAGACATAAACAAGAGAGAGAAAAGGACAAACAAACAGAGAGGAGACAAAGACAGAGAGCAGCTCAAGAGAAGCAAAATAAGGCCCAGAGGAAAAAAAAGAAAAGAAAAAGAGACCGAGACCGAAAGAGAGAGAGAAAAACAGATAAAAGAGAAACACGCAGATATTCCAACTAATAAACAGCAAGAGGAGGACGGGAGACACCGGGAGTGTAACGCGGTATCCCTTGACAACGCGAAAATCATGCAATACATAACATAACTTAGCAAGAGCAGCCGTTTCATATCGCTCCTAATACGACGTCGGATTCAGGGGCGAGCTCTCAGCATCAAAGGTACAGTAGATGCTTGATGGAGACGATCCGAGTTATCATGGAGGGAGAGAGAATGCGTGGGAGATGAGGGTGAACGAGAGGCGAGGGAAAGGCGGGGATGAAGAGGAGAGGAGGGGAAGAAGAGGAAGAAAAGGAGAGAAATAAGAGAAGAGGGGATGAAGAGGAGAGAAGAGGAAGAAAGGGAGAGAAATAAGAGAAGAGAGGATGAAGAGGAGAGAAGAGGAAGAAAGGGAGAGAAATAAGAAGAGGGGATGAAGAGGAGAGAAGAGGAAGAAAGGGAGAGAAATAAGAGAAGAGGGGATGAAGAGGAAGAAAGGGAGAGAAACAAGAGAAGAGTATTGAATGAGTTGAATAAGGAGACAGAGAGAGGATTGAAAGGGACAAGACGAAAAGGGAGAAATATATGAATTTTAAAAATAAGAAGACTTGGAAGGAAATGAGGATGATTGAGAGGAGAGGGAAAAGTGCGGATGAAGAGGAAGAAAAGGAGAGAAATAAAGGAAGAGCACTGAATGAGCTGAATATGAAGAACACGGAGACAGGGAGAAGACTGAAAGGGACCTGGAGGAAGGGAAAAAATATGAATTTCAAGAACAAGAAGACGTGGAAGGAAAAAGAGAGAAAGAGGAAGAGACGCAACTCCGATTACAGGAATGAAGCAAAGCGCGTTTTTGTCTAATTCAATTATTATTATTTGTGAGGCAACGAAATGAAAGCATTTGATATACTGAAAGTGCGAGCAGAAATAGTCAACGCGACAGACAGAAAGAGGGAGAAGAGGAGTGGAAGGAGAGAATGAGGAAGAGGGGAAAGGGAAAGAGAGAAAGAGGGGAAAGGGAAAGAAAGAAAGGAGGATATAGAGGAAGAGAGAAAGGAGGATAGAGAGAAAGAGGAAGAAGGGAAAGGGAAAGAAGAGAGAAAGAGGAAGAGGGGAAAGGGAAAGAGAGAAAGAAGAAGAGGGAAAAGGGAAAGAGAGAAAGAGGGAGAAGGGAAAGAAAGAAAGGAGGATAGAGAGAAAAAGAAGAGAGAAAGGAAGAACCGGAGAGAACCTGAGCTAAGAAAGAATGATAGAGAAAAGGAAGGATCGAAAGGGAAGGAGAAAAAGTCGAAGAAATGTAGGAAAAGAGAGAAAGAGGGAAGGACAGATAAAAACAGCACTAATATTAATAATAACAATATCCCGAGAGAAAGACTGCCAAAGAAGGATGAAGAAAGAGAAAGAGGGAGGAGAAAATCACGATAATGAAAGAAAAGAAATAAGCAATATCTCATCATGAAATACTTTTCCAGGCGACGCAAATCAATGGAATTAATGTCATTAATTGAATTTAAAAATTATGTTCCCCTAAAAAAAGAAAAAGAAAAATGGATAAATAAACAAATAAAAAGAAACGAAAAAAACAGTAGTCGAATGGGAAAAAAACAAGGAAAGTATGATAAGATGTTAATTGGCAAATTATGTAAATTACTATTTCTCTTCCTCCTCTATCATTCTTGATGAATAAGAAAAATTGTGGAATAGCATGTTCTTTCCCCAAGTGACGGATATGTGTTCTCTTTTTTGTTCACTTTCCAAGCAACTTCTTTAATATTTGTCAGTTTATTTGTTTATCTTTCGATCTGTCCATTAAATACTTGATCTATCTCTCTCTCTCTCTCTCTCTCTCTCTCTCTCTCTCTCTCTCTCTCATCTCTTCTCTTCTCTTCTCTCTCTGTCTCTCTCTGTCTCTGTCTCTCTCTCTCTCTCTCTCTCTCTCTCTCTCTCTCTCTCTCTATCTCTCTCATCTATATATATATATATATATATATATATATATATATATATATATATATATATATATATATATATATATATATATATATATATATATATATATATGTATATATATATATATATATATATATATATATATATATTATATATATATATATAATATCTCACTTTCTCTCTCTCTCTCTCTCTCTCTCTCTCTCTCTCTCTCTCTCTCTCATCTCTCTCTCTCTCTCTCTCTCTCTCTCTCTCTCTCTCTCTCTCTCTCTCTCTCTCTCTCTCTCTCTTTCTCTCTCTTCTCGTCTCTCTCTCTCTCTCTTTTTATCTATTTATCTATCTATCTACCTCCACCCCTCTCCCGGTGATTTCTATGTTTCCTTTCTCCCATCTTCCCTTCCCCTCTCCTCTCGGTCCGTATTCCTGCTTCCCTCCTTCGTTCTTTTATTTACATCGCCCCTCTTCATCGATTCTTTCTTTTCTCTGTTATTCCTTCCCTTCCATACGCGCGTCCTTCTCTTTGTCTGTCCTTCTCCCTCTTCTATTGACTTTTTTCATTTTATTTTTCCTTTTTTTCTTCTATTCATCCCTTTCTTTTTATTCCTTCTTATTTTCCTATCCCTCCTTCCCTTTTCTTCTTTTATTCCTCTTTCTCCTTGTTTTATTCCTCCTTCTCACTAACATTTTATTCGCTTTTTTATTCCTCCTTCTCCTCCTTATCTTCCCCCCTTTCATATTATTTCTCCTCCTCCTCTTCTTTCTTTCCCTTCGCTTTCTCTTCTCTCTACCCTCTACTCTTCTTTTCTTGTTTAGTCCCTCTCTATTTCTTTTTTTTTCTCCTCCTCTTCCGTTCTTCTTTTACATTCTCTTGCCCCTTCTCCTGTTTCTCCTTTGTCCTCTCTTCTTTTTGTATTATTCTTTTTCCTCTTCACCTTTCTCTCCTGTCGTCCTCTCTAACTCTCCATCCTCTTCGTCCTCCTCTTCCAATACTACTATTCCCTTCCTCTCCCCTCCCCTCCCTCATCCCCCTTTCCCTCCCCTCCTCTCCCTCCCCCTCCCTCCCTCCTCTCCCTTTCCCTCCCCTCCTCTCCCCTCCCCTCCTTTCTCCTTCTCTCCCCTCCCCTCCCCTTCTCGTCCTTCTCATCGCCTTCGTCCTCCTCTTCCTTCTTCTCACCCCTCCTCTTCCTACTCCTCTCCCTCCTAATCCTCCTAATCCTCCACCTCTTCTCCTTTCTTCTCGTCTTCCTAATCCCCCTCTTCTTCCTCTTCCTCTCCTTTCTTCTTGTCCTTCCTCACCCTTCTCATTCCATTTCCTCTCTCTCTCTCTTCCGCTCTTTTCTATCTTCTCCATTCTCCTTCATCTCCCTCGTCCGTTCATATGTTTCCATTTCTCTAGCTTTCACCAAACCCGCCATCTCTATCCACCTCTCCTCTCCTATATTCCCCCTCTGCTTTCTCTCT
>NC_091563.1:28428885-28431385 GCF_042767895.1 Penaeus vannamei
AAAGAACTAAAGGAGAAGGAAAGACAAAGATTAACAGAAAATTAAGAGAAAGATGGAGAAAATCAGCAGAGAAGGAGGAAGAGAGAGAAAGGGGAGGGAGAGTAAGTGAAAGACCGAAGAGGAAGTCATGAGAGACAGAAAGAGAATGAGACACAGAGAACGAGAGAGAGAGAGAAAAGAGAAAGAAAGAGACACAGAGAGAAAACGAAAACAAGAATGAGAAAGAGAAATAGAGGCAGAGAGCGAGAGAGGAGAGAAAGAAAAAGGCAAAGACAGAGACAGTGAGAACGAAAACAAGAAAGAGAAAAGGACACAAAGAACGAGAGAGATTGAGAGAAAGACAACAAAAACAAGAGAGAGAAAGAGAAAAAGAGACAGAGAGAAAACGAAAACATGAGAGAAAAAGAGAAAAAGAGACATAGAGAACGAAAGATAGTGAGAGAAAGAAAGAGACAGCGAGAGAGGGAACGAAAGCAAGAGAGAAAGAGAAAAAGAGACAGAGAAAGAGACCGAAAACAAGAGAGACAAAGAGAACAAGAGACACAGAAAGAGAGACGTGGTAACTCTACCGAGAGATTAATTTGCGTCTACGATCTGCCATCCCGTCATGGCGAGGGAGACCGGAAATTGATGTTCGTCTGCCGATGCGATGTTTTGTTTTTTTTCTTTCTTTCTTTTTTTCTCTCTTTCTTTTTTATTTTTTTCTCTATCTCTTTTTTTCTCATTTTTTTCTCGCTCTTTTTTTATTCTCTCTTTCTTTTTTTTCTTTTTTTCTGTCTCTCTTTTTTTTCTCTCTCTTTTTTCTCTCTCTCTTTTTTTTTTCTCTCTCTCTTTTCATTTTTTCTTTTTTTTCTCTCTCTTTTCTTGTTTTCTTTTTTTCTCTCTCTCTCTTCTTTTTTCTTTTTTTCTATTTTTTTTCTATTTTCTTTTTTTCTTTTTTCTTTTTTTCTCTCTCTCTTTTATCTTTTTTTCTCTCTCTCTTTTCTTTCTTTTTTTTTTCTCTCTTTTTTTTTCTCTCTGTCTCCTTTTTTCTATTTTTTTCTCTCTCTCTTTTCTTTTTTTCTCTCTTTTTCCTTTTTTCTTCTTCTCTCTCTCTCTTTTTTTTTTTTTTTCTCTCTCTCTCTTTTCTTTTTTCTGTTTTTTTTCTCTTTTCTTTTTTCTCTCTCTCGCTTTTCTTTTTTCTTCTTTTTCTCTCTCTTTTCTTTTTTCTCTCTCAATCTTTTCTTTTTCTTTTTTTCTCTCTTTTCTTTTTTCTTTTTTTCTGTCTTTTCTTTTTTCTTTTTTCTCTCTATCTTTTCTTTTTTCTTTTTTTCTCTATTTTCTTTTTCTTTTCTTTCTCTCTTTCTTTTCTTTTTTCTTTTTTCTCTCTTTTCTTTTTCTTTTTTCTCTATTTTCTTTTTTTCTCTCTCTCTTTTCATTTTTATTTTTTTTTCTCTTTTTTTTCTTTTTTTTTCTTTTTATTTTCTTTTTTCTTTTTTTCTCTCTCTTTTCTTTTTTTCTATCTATTTTCTTTTTTTCTCTCTCTTTTCTTTTTTCTTTTTTTCTCTCTCTCTTTTCTTTTTTTTCTCTCTTTCACTTTTCTTTTTTTTCTTTTTTTTTGGGGGGGAGGAAGGAGGGAGGGGGTATTTGTGCTACAAGCTTGTTCTCATCCACACCCTGACTCTTGTGAATGTATGTACGTGTTTTTTTATGGAATTGTTGTTGTTAATGATATGTTATCGTTGCTGTTGATGTTGTTGGTTTTGTTATTGCTGTTGTTTGTTAGGATGATATATATATTTCTTTAGTTATCATCAGCAATGCCATTATTGACATCGTTTTATTATATAATCATTATTAGTGTTTTCATTGTCATCATCATCACTACCACTGTTTTTATTATATTGCTGGTGTCGGTTTTGCTGTAGTAGTAGTAGTAGTAGTAATAGTAGTAGTAGTAGCAGTAATAGTAGTAGTAGTAGCAGTTGTAATAGTAGTAGTAGTAATAGTAGTAGTAGTAGTAGTAGTAGTAGTAGTAGTAGTAGTAGTAGTAGTAGTAGTAGTAGTAGTAGTAGTAGTAGTAGTAATAGTAGTAGTAGCAGCAGCAGTAGTAGTAGTAGTAGCAGTAGTAGTAGTAGAAGTAGTAGTAGTAGTAGAAGTAGTAGCAGTAACAGTAGTACTAGTAATAGTAGTTTCATCCCATCATAATCTTTTCATTAGCGGTTGCACCATAAGCGCCTTTATTGATTTCCTCCCCTAGAGTTTAAAATGACAAGCGGCGCATCTCTCGCCAAGGGGCAACTCATGCAACTGGCCCGGAAAACACAATTTGAATTTCCTCAGACGAAACCATATTTGATAGAGCCAATACCAGGGTTTCTCCGACTTTCATGTCACTTTGCGAGAGATCGGTGCTGTCTGGTCGAGCGGCCCCGGATTCAAACGCAAGACGGAGGCAGTTGACAGATGCTCGATAATCCGCATAGAAATCGGGCTGTTGCAAGTTCCCCAGGGTGATGTT
>NC_091563.1:28436385-28446385 GCF_042767895.1 Penaeus vannamei
GAAGGAATTGAATATGTACATGTTGCAACGCTCTTTATCAATGTCACTAAAGATTACATTTCAGAGAAAGAGAGGAAAAAATAAAAGAATTGTCAATTTTTTTTTTTTTTTTTTTTTTTTTTTTTTTTTTTTTTATAGATGGACGGGGGCTATGTTTAATCATTTATATGTTTTGGAATTCATTTATTGACCTACATATATCTGTCTATCTACTGGCTTATCTATCGATTTTTGTCTGTTGACTTTTACATCTGTTCATTTGCCTTGTTATCTATTGCATATTTTGTCCATCTCTTTATTTCCATTATCATAATTGTCTGTTTATCCGTCTGCTTATCTATATATCTATACACTTATCTGCTCATGTATCTATTTTTCTAGCTACCTATCTAAAATCTAGCTTGTTATCTGTAAGATTAGAGATTCAGAATTATATTTTATTATCATTATCAGTGATAATAGAAATAGTAGCAGTGGTAGTAGTAGTAGAAGTGCTGATAGCAGTAGTAGTAATAGTTGTAGTAGTAGTAGTAGTAGAAGCAGCAAAGTAGTAGCAGTAGTTGTTGTTGGTGGTGGTGGTGGAGCAGTAGCAGTAGTAGTAGTAGTAATAGTAGTAGTAGTAGTTATTATTGTAGTAGGAGTAGTAGAAGTAGTCATAGTAGTAGTAGTAGTAGTAGTATTGCTTGAGGTAGGGGAGGGGTCAAGAATCATTAAAACCTAATTTCTTAAAGAATTTACACATATTTAGCAGTCCTGCAGAACACTAGACTACTCCATTCACTGAACATGGACATCATTATTATCATTACACCACAGCTATAACAACCAGTTAAAATGACTATACCCAGCGCTAACTATTCTCACTCAAAATACTATCTGTGTTGTCATCATTCTTACCATGGTCATAATTGTATCATTACCATCATCATTATCCCTGTTAGAGTCATTATCATTATTGCGATTAAGTTTATTTTCAATATCTTTATTATCATGTTATATTCCATTAGTTGATTTCTTTTTTATTTATTTACCACTCCCCAAGTCTTTGCTGCATTCTCACTCCATTCCCACCTCTCTACTTTATCATTGTCTGTTCCTCCTCCTCCCCTCTTCTTTATCATTAGCGGCTCCTCCTCCTCTCTTCTTTATCATCATCCGCTATTCTTTCTCCTGTCTTCTTTATTATTATCCGCTCCTCCTCCTCCCCTCTTTATCATCATCAGCTCCTCCCCCTCCCCTCTTCTTTATTATTATCCGCTCCTCCCCCTCCCCCTTCTTTATCATCATCCGCACCTCCCCCTCCCCTATTTTTTATTATTATCCGCCACTCCTCTTCCCCTCTTCTTTATCATCATCCGCCACTCTTCCTCCCCTCTTCTTTATCATCATCCGCTCCTCCCCCTCCCCCTTCTTTATCATCATCCGCCACTTTCCTCCTCTCTTCTTTATTATCATCCGCTCCTCCCCTCCCCTGTTTATCATCATCCGCTCCTCCCCCTCCTCCTTCTTTATTATCATCCGCTCCTCCTCCTCACCTTCTTTATCATCCGCTCCTCCCCTCCCTGTTTATCATCATCCGCTCCTCCCCCTCCCCCTTCTTTATTATCATCCGCTCCTCCCCCCCCTGTTTATCATCATCCGCTCCTCCCTCCTTCTTTATTATCATCCGCTCCTCCTCCTCACCTTCTTTATTATCATCGGCTCCTCCTCCTCACCTTCTTTATCATCATCCGTTCCTCCCCTCCCCTGTTTATCATCATCCGCTCCTCCCCTCCTCCTTCTTTATTATCATCCGCTCCTCCTCCTCACCTTCTTTATTATCATCCGCTCCTCCCCTCCCCTCTTCATCATCATCCGCTCCTCCCCCTCCCCCTTCTTTATCATCATCCGCCACTTTCCTCCTCTCTTCTTTATTATCATCCGCTCCTCCCCTCCCCTGTTTATCATCATCCGCGCCTCCCCCTCACCTTCTTCACACCTCCTTGAACCGAATTCACGTTAACAAACGTAGAAAAGGCCTGAATGAGAATGAATGCCTTCACAATACAAGAAATGTATTTAACTGGCACTGTATTGTGAAGACATTCATTCTCATTCATACCTTTTCTTCGGACCTGCTTCCCCTTCCCACTCCTCTCCCTCTTCCCCTTCCCACTCCTCTCCCTCTTCCCCTCCCCACTCCTCTCCCTCTTCCCCAGCCCTTAGACCCAGTTTTCAGTTTTTTTTCTCTATTTTGAAAAAAAAAGATGTAGATAAACATAATTTGTAATTCAGTTGGTTAATAGTTGAATAGATGAAGCGTGAGATAAGAAATTACTATTATTTTCATTATCATCATTATTATCATTGTCATTATTATCATCATTATTATCATTTTCATTATTATCATTATTATCATTGTCATTATTATCATCATTATTATATTTTTCATTATTATTATCATTATTATCATATTATTATCATATTATTATCATTATTACTATTATCATTATTATTTTCATTACCTCCGCCAAAGAGGTTATGATTTTGGTCGCGTTGGTTAGTTTGTTTGTACGTTGGTTAGCAGGATAAATCAAAAAAATATGAATAGTTTTTTTTCTGAAATTTTACCAAAAGTGTGTCTTAGTCTAACGTAGATTCTTACGATCCGGATTCAGGAATTTTCAGAATTATTGCGTCATTTCTCCTGTTGTTTTGCCTCCGTCAAGGATCTGATGTTAACGGACGTCACCTGTGTACTTTGTTATTATTACTATTATAAGTATTGATATCATTGTTATGATTATTATTATTGTTGTTGTTATTATCATCCTTTATCATCATCATCATTATCATTATTATCATTATTATCATCATTGTTATTATCATTACTGTTATTATTACTATCATTATTATCATTATTATCATTATTGTTAGTTATTACTATCATTATTATCATTATTATCATTATTGTCATTATCATTACTATCATTATCATCATCATTGTTATTATCACTATTGTTATTATTATTACTATCCTTATTATCATCATTGTTATTATCACTATTGTTATTATTATTACTATCATTATAATTATGATCATTATTATCATCATTATCACCATTAATATAGTGATAATGATACCAGGAAGGAAAGCATATCGAAGTAGAAAAGAAAGTAGAAATAGAAACATTAAGAAGAGAGCGTCAAAACGAAGAAAAACTAAAAAGATATAATATTTAAATTAACGAGTAAACCACAGAAGCGAATACACGTAAATAGTCGAAGATGAAATATGCCAATGACTTCTTAAAAAAATAATAATAAATAAATAAATAAATAAATAAATAAAATAAATAATAATAATAATAATAATAATAATAATAATAATAATAATAATAATAATAATAATAATAATAATAATAATAATAATAATGATAATAATAATAAAATTTAAAAAAAGCGGAACAAACAAAGACTATAGGGGTCGAGGTCATAAGAAGGTAATTAGAAAATTGCTCTTTGTAATTAACATGCACAGAATGATACGATAAATGGGGACACAGTGAAAAGAAAAAAAAATGTTATTGATGGTATTTTTATCATCATTATCATCATTATTATTATCATTGTTATTATCATCACTCTTGCTGTTATTGCTATAATCATTATTATTATCACCATTGTTATTATTATCATTATTATTATTTTTTATTATTATTATTATTATTATTATTATCATTATCATCATTGTGTTGTTCTTATTATCATTATTATTATCATCATTATTGTTGTTTTGTTGTTGTTTTGTTGTTATTGTTGTTATTGTTATTATTGTTATTGTTGTTATCATTATTATTATTGTTATTATTATTATTATTATTATTATTATTATCATTATTATTATCATTATTATTATTATTATTATTATTATTATTATTATTATTATTATTATTATTATTATTATTATTATTATTATTATTATTATTGCCATCATTACCATCAATATCATTATTATCATCATCGTTATCATTATCATTATTATCATCATCGTTATCATTATCATTATTATCATCATCGTTATCATTATCATTATTATCACTTGAAATTTCAATTATCAATGAAACCTTTTTTTAAGGTGCAGTTTCCTTTTTAGAATTCAGTAAAATGTAAATTTACATAATAATTTAAAATATTTCACTTTGATAAACCATAAGTAAGTTTTACAAATATAGAGAAAAGGCGAACGACAAAATTGAATTTGAAATTAAAGATATTATTACATATAAAACGAAAAAATAATGATTAGTGGTTAAAATATCAAAGGTCATATAGCACTATGGTTAAGTATTGTGTTAGAAAAAGGAAGCAACTTGAATGTCACTAATATTATATATCATAACAGAGGAATCTGATTTTCTTTAGTATTGCCATGTCTTTTTTTCATTTATTTTATGAATTATTTGTATAATCATTATATTTTTATGACATATGATGGTACTTATTATCCTTATTATTATCACAAGTCTTATCATTATTAGAGTTTTGTTATGATTAACAGGAACTTCAAAATAAATGGAAAAAATATACATACATACATATTTTTCCTTTCTGTTATATATCTATCTATCTGTCTTGTCTATTAATGTATTTTTCTTAATCATTCATTCTATTTATTCGTTTTACTATAATACAAGAGCGAATTAAAGGGAGAGGCTTTCAACGGACATCACGCGAGGAATAGTACATTGTAGGGAAATAGTAAAATAACCTCAATATTTAAATGTATGATTCGAAGCCTATTCACCGAAGCGCACACTATAAGCTAGTTTAAGACAGACAAGCGGTTATTTTAGGACAATTTTATATTTTCTTCGCATTATTATATCTTACGACTGAGGACATAGAAAATGTAATCTTATTGTTATAATGACGCTGGTGATTATAATAACGGTAATGTACAGTGATAACAATGACATTAACAGTATTGGTAATGATTATAATTTTGATGATATGTATAACAATAAATACTTCCCATCCAACAACTACTCGAATTCTAGCCTTCTCTCTTTCTCTCTCTCTATCTATATTTCTCTCTTTCTCTCTCTCTCTCTCTTTTGTAGGGAAATAGTAGAATAATTTCATTAATGATATATATGAGACTTGCAGCTTACTAACCGAAATGCACACTAAGATTTAATACACACAGACAAGAAATCTGGTGATAATCTTATGAGATTAATTACTTAATTCTATCATGCTATTATATCTTACGACTGAGGACATAGAAAATGTAATCTTGATGTTATAATGATATTGGTGATTATAATAACGGTAATGATACAGTGGTAATAATGACAGTAACAGTAATAATTATGATTTGAATGATGATATGTATAACAAGAAGTACTTCCCACTCGACAAAAACATGAGTTCTAGTCTTTCTCTCTCTCTCTCTCTCTCTCTCTCTCTCTCTCTCTCTCTCTCTCTCTCTCTCTCTCTCTCTGTGTGTGTGTGTGTGTGTGTGTGTGTGTGTGTGTGTATGTGTGTGTGTGTGTGTTCGTGTGTGTGTGTGTGTGTGTGTGTGTGTGTGTGTGTGTGTGTGTGTGTGTGTGTGTGTGTGTGTGTCGCTGAAAAATAGGATCTGTTTCTGAACATTACACAATCATTCATACAGACACGAGAAATGCCCAAAAATATGGCTATGCTTCCCTGATATACACAGATCCAGGAATAGGTGTTTCACTCGAAAACGCAGATTTAAAGAATTGATGCAAAGGGTTCATAGAAACACTTTGGTGAAATGATGATAAACCGTCAAGATGAAAAAAAAAATTATACTAATATCACTCTCTTTATGGGAAAAGTAAGTCCATCTCCCAAGTACACCGCAGCGTTACAGGAAGTACAGGTGTCGTAATCATGATAATACCCAAGTCTGCCTGCGTCCTGAGTTGCAATTATAATTTCCTCACTACATCCGGGAATCTGCTTATTGTAACCGTGGTGTTAGGTGTCGTTCCTGTACCATTGGGTCGGTTGGGGTGGGGTGGTGGGGGGAGGGAGTCGTGTATCTGTGTATGGTACGTGCTGTGTGGTACGTGTCGTGGTCCCTCCTTGTGGGATATAGGTGCGAAACTGATATACTTGAGAGAAGGTAAGACGATCATATGTCCTCGTGTCGGTTGGTGAAGATAATGGTTTGTTTACTTTATATGGGGGATGGAGGTCGGTCAAGGTAACGGGAGAGGCGTAGGGGTTGAGGGAGGGAATGAGGAAGATGGTAGGGAAGGCGGAGGAGGAGGAGAAGGAAGAGGTGGAGGTGAGGAAGAAAATGGGGAAAGAAGGAGGAGGAAAAGGGGGGGGGGAAGGAAACAGGAGAAGAAGGCGAAAGAAGAGAACGGAAACGAGGTTAACGGTAATGTAAGAACAAGGAATAAGAAATGGAAGAGAAATAGGAGGAAAAGAAGGAAGGGGAGGAGGTCCAGGTCAAGAGGGAGACAAGGCCAAATATGGGAGACATGATGAACACGCCCTCTGGAGCCGCAACATATGGGAGGGCGGAGCTTACGTGATCAGGGGGAGGGGGAGAGGGGGCAGGGAGGAGGGAGCGAAAGAAAATGTTAGGGGAGGAGGAAGAGGGGGGTGGCGGCTGGTAGGGGGAGGGGGGGATAGGTGGTAAAAGAAAGGGGTAAAAGAAAGGAAGGGAACTGGAAAAGGGAGAGGAAAACTAAAGGAGAGAAAGAAGGAGGGAATCCGAACGGGAATGAGTTGGCAAAAGAAGGAGGTTAAGGAAGGGAAGGGCGCTTAGGGAAGGAGGGAAGCGAGAGGAGGTCGAATAACTTGACGCAAGGTGCATTGTCGCTCGCCATTAGTGCTGCTCCGGCGCCCCCACCCGTCCGTCGGCGACTGAGGGCGGGGGGGAGGGGAAGGAGGAGGAGGAGGAGGAGGTGAGGCGGGGTGGGGGGGAAGGGGGTGGTCGGAGCAGAGGGGGAGGGGAAGGAGGAGGAGGCGAGACGGGGGGAGGGAGGGGAGGGGGAGGGGAAGGAGGAGGAGGCGAGACGGGGGGTGTCGGAGCAGGAGGGAAGGGGAAGGAGGGGAGGAGGAGGAGGAGGAGGCGAGGCAGGTATGGGGAAGGGAGGCGATGAAGGGGTAATTACAGGACATTAGCTGGGACTTCCGTGGCGATGTAGGGTCCGAGAAGGGGCCAGGGACCGTACCCGGAGTGAAGGTGACTCCATACATCCTCCCCTACAATGATCCCCCCCCTTTTCTTATATAATCTCCCCCATCCTTCACCCCCACCCCCAACTCCCCCCCCCGAGACCCATCCATTTATTCTCTTGCTACCCCCCCCCACTCCCCTCCCTCCGGTAACCCATTCCCCCAAGTCATCCTTTCCTACCTTCCCTACCCACTCCCTCTCTCCCTCCCTCCCTCCCATCGCCTCTCCTTCCTCTCTCCCTTCCCTCTCTCTCCTCCTCCCCCCTCTCTCCTTCCTTCCTCCCACCCCTCCCCCTTTCCCTCCCTCCCTCCCTCTCTCCCTCCTCCTCTCTCCCACCTTCCTTCCTCCCTCCTTCCTCCCACCCTCCCTCTTTCCCTCCCTCCCTCCCTCTCTCCCACCTTCCTTCCTCCCTCCTTCCTCCCACCCTCCCTTTCTCCCTCCCTCTTTCCCTCCCTCCCTACCTCCCTCCCTCCTTCTCCCCCACCTTCCTTCCTCCCACCCTCCCTCTCTCCCTCCCCTCTTTCCACCCTCCCTCCCTCTCTCCCTCCCCCCTTTCCCTCCCTCTCTCCCATCTTCCTTCCTCCCTCCTTCACCCTCCCTAATCCTCCCCGCTTCCTCTTCCCTCACCTCCCTCCCTCCCCCCCACCCCCTTTCTCACTTCTACCCTCTCCTCCACCCTTCTCCTCCCTCCCTCCTACCTACCTCTCCCGTCCCTCCCTTTCTCCCGCAGGCGATACCAAAGCCGTGTTGTTATCCTCCAAATTGTTGTTGTTGTTGTTGATGTTGTTGTTGTTGCCGTCTTCGGGTCTCCTCCTGTGGCGAGTGATAAATGCAATACGTTTGCCCAACCACAGGAGGAACTAGGGGGGGTGGAGGAAAGGGGGAAGGGAGGAGGAGGAAGAGGAGGTGGAGGAGGAGGAGGGAAGAGGAGGGGAAAGGAGGCGGTGGAGGAGAAGGAGGAGAAGGAAGAAGAAGAAGAGGAGGAAGAAAAAGAGGTAAAGGTAGAGTATAAGAAAGAGGAGACAGAGATGAATAAACATATGAAGGTGAAGGAAAACAATAGAGATAAAAAACAAAAGAATAGGAGAAAAATTTAAAAAATAAAATAAAAAGGAGATAAGCCAAGAGAATGAAAAGCAAGAGACATAATAAGCATCATTTTAAATTAAAAGAATGAAGAGGAAAACAGACGCAAAAAAAGCAGAAAAAGGTCTGTTGCTATGGTAATTGCAGCGGCTATTGTGGGGGAGACTAAAAAAAATCGGGTACCAGTTCACACATCTTTTTTTCTCCTTCCTGATACTATCAAAGTGAATGAATGGGGTTGAAAAGGAGTCCCATTCTATTCATCACGAAAGAATGATGATCTTATAGTAATAGTAGTAGTAGTAGTAGTAGTAGTAGTAGTAGTAGTTGTAGTAATAGTAGTAATAGTAGCAGTAGTAGTAGGAATAGTAGTAGTAGTAATAGTAGTAGTTGTAGTAATAGTAGTAGTAGTAGTAGTAGGAATAGTAATAGTAGTAGTAGTAGTAGAAGTAGTAGTAGTAGTAGTAGTAGTAGGAATAGTAGTAGTAGCAGTAGCAAGAATAGCAGTAGTAATAGAAGTAAAAGTGGTAGTAGTAATAATAGTAGTAGTAGCAATAGTAATAGTAATAGTAGTAGCAATAGTAGGAACGATATTAGTAGTAATAATAATAGTAATAGTAGTAGTAGGAGTAAGAATAGTAGTAGTAATAGTAATAATAGAAGTAGTAGTAGGAATAGTAGTAGTAGTAGTAATAGTAATAGTAGCAGTAATAGTAGTAGGAAAAATATTAGTGGTAGCAGTAGTACACACCTTCTCTCCCTATTACGTTATCTTCCCTTTCCCATTACCCTTATATTCTTCGCCAATAGACCCCTCCAATTATCTCCCCCCTCCCCCCTCCCTCCCATATCCTTAACCCCTCCTTCGCCTATTACTCCTCCTCCCTTGGCCCTATTTCCTTTCTTTTCTTGCCTCCTGTTCTCCGCTCTCCCTATTACCCCCTTCACCCCCTCACCCTTCTTCCCCTCACCTATTTCCCTTTGAATATTTTCTTTCCTATTTACCCTCCTTTCCTTCCTAGCTTTTCATTGTCTATTTTTTTCTTTTTTTCTCTCTGTCTACTAAGCCTTCTTCGCTTTGCTTTTACCTTCATTCGTTTCTTTCGTTTGTTTGTTTTCATCGGGTAGGTAGAAAGATAGATAATGATATCGTAATAGTGTGTGTGTGTTTGTATACAAACATACATATGTACATATATATTTGTATATAGATAGATAGATAGATAGATAGATAGATAGATAGATAGGTATGTGTATATATACATATAAATATATGTCTATCTATCTATCTACCTATCTATCAATCAATCAATATAAATCTATCTATCTATCTATCTATATATCTATATATCTATCTATCTATCTATCTATCTATCTATATATATATATATATATATATATATATATATATATATATATATATATATATATATGTGTGTATGTATGTATATCCGTCGCCGTCTCCATCCCTCCTTTTCTCACTTCCTTCGCAAATTCCGTTTTTGCTCCTTAATCTGTCCTTTCGGTCCAGATGGCCACCGTTCCTTCCGTTGTTTCCTCCTCTTCCTCCTCCTCTTCCTTTTTCTCTTACCCCTATCTTTTGAATATCTCTCTTCCCTCTGTCGTCTGCTCTTTTATCCCCCACTCGCTTTATCCCTTTCGCTCTCGCGGAGAAAGCCTGAGAAAGTTACTTAAGCTGGATTACTTATC
>NC_091563.1:28451385-28456385 GCF_042767895.1 Penaeus vannamei
TCTCTCTCTCTCTCTCTCTCTCTCTCTCTCTTTCTCTCTCTTTCTCTCTCTCCCTCCTTTTAGTCTCTCTCTTCTCTCTCTCTCTCTCTCTCTCTCTCTCTCTCTCTCTCTCTCTCTCTCTCTTTCTCTCTCTGTCTCACTCACTCTCTCTCTGTCTCACTCACTCTCTCTGTGTGTCTCTTTCTCTCTCGCTCTCTCATTCTCTCTCTCGCTCTCTCTCTCTCTCTCTCTCTCTCTCTCTCTCTCTCTCTCTCTCTCTCTCTCTCTCTCTCTCTCTCTCTCTCTCTCTCTCTCTCAGTATTGTTATTGTCATTATTTTCATATTTTTATATCAATTAATTTTCATCAATTAGCATTATCAACATCATTACCGCTATAATCATTTCATTATAACCAGTATCATTATCATTACCATCATTATTATCATTGTTTCTTTCCATCTGCTTGTTTGATACCGTTACTTGCTGGATTATAATGGGTGACCTAAGGCAGTGTCGAAACACACACACACACACTCTCGCTCTCTCTCTCTCTCTCTCTCTCTCTCTCTCTCTCTCTCTCTCTCTCTCTCTCTCTCTCTCTCTCTCTCTCTCTCTCTCTCTCTCTCTCTCTAAACGTGTTGTGTAATATTTTGCAGGCATTTGATTCTTTATATTGTCTTCTTCCTCCTTCTTTTTTCTTTTGCTTTTTTCTTTTATTTCTTTTTTGATGGGGTCCGTAGTCTTTCGAAGACGTGGACAGACATCTCTTGGTTGCAGATACGATTAGTTTTGGTGAAAATACGTCCCACCAAACCCCATTTTAGGCCCCAATAGTTAGCTATCGTAATGCAGTTATTTACAGGAGTATGTCCATTCTGAAGGGGAGAGAATAACTATGTATGATTGGCTTATTTATTGAAGTGAAGAGTTGCTGCCCCAGAAATCTTGAAAATATTATGTGTCGCTAGACTGTGGAGGGTGAGGGGAGGTGAATAAAATGATAAGTCAATAAATAAAAGATAGATAAAAGATAAATGAGATAGATAAGAAAAAATAGATATATAAAATTAATAAATAAAATTAATAAATAGATAGAACGTGCATAGATAAAGCAAATAGATAGATAAAATAGATAAGACAGATAAAACAACTGACTATGTACATGAAATGGATCAATGAAATAAAACAACTGAATAGATGAAAGAAATGAGTAAACAGATGAAATGAATAAATGAAAAATAAATAAATAGAAATAAATGAACCAAATAAATTAATAAAACATGAAAACGAATATACCAAAGACTTTTCGTTGTGTTCTTTATTATTGTTTTTGTTGTTTTCATTGTTGCTGTTCCTGTTGTTGTTGTGATTGTAATTATTTTTGTTATTATTATCATTATCATTATTACTACCATAATCACCATTATAGTAATTATCATTTTTACTATTACTATCATTGTCATTATTACCGGCATCATCCTAATTATCCTCATTATCATTTTCATAACTATCATCATTATCATTATAATCTTTATCATCAATATCATTATCATTACAATCCTTATCATCAATATCATTACCATTACTATTCATCTTCTCTAAATTGCATCTAATCCTTATCATTCCAATCATCATCACTATCGCTCTTATTACTATCGCCAGCACTGCCCAATGTAGTATCAAGTCCAATGTAGTATCAAGTCCAATGGAGTATCAAGTCCAATGTAGTATCAAGTCCAATGTAGTATCAAGGCCAATGTAGTATCAAGTCCAATGTAGTATCAAGTCCAATGTAGTATCAAGTCCAATGTAGTATCAAGTCCAATGTAGTATCAAGTCCAATGTAGAATCAAGTCCAATGTAGAATCAAGTCCAATGTAGAATCAAGTCCAATGTAGAATCAAGTCCAATGTAGAATCAAGTCCAATGTAGCATCAAGTCCAATGTAGAATCAAGTCCAATGTAGTATCAAGTCCAATGTAGTATCAAGTCCAATGTAGCATCAAGTCCAATGTAGAATCAAGTCCAATGTAGCATCAAGTCCAATGTAGCATCAAGTCCAATGTAGTATCAAGTCCAATGTAGTATCAAGTCCAATGTAGAATCAAGTCCAATGTAGAATCAAGTCCAATGTAGTATCAAGTCCAATGTAGAACCAAGTCCAATGTAGTATCAAGTCCAATGTAGAATCAAGTCCAATGTAGAATCAAGTCCAATGTAGAATCAAGTCCAATGTAGAATCAAGTCCAATGTAGAATCAAGTCCAATGTAGAATCAAGTCCAATGTAGAATCAAGTCCAATGTAGTATCAAGTCCAATGTAGAACCAAGTCCAATGTAGTATCAAGTCCAATGTAGAATCAAGTCCAATGTAGAATCAAGTCCAATGTAGAATCAAGTCCAATGTAGTATCAAGTCCAATGTAGAACCAAGTCCAATGTAGTATCAAGTCCAATGTAGAATCAAGTCCAATGTAGAATCAAGTCCAATGTAGAATCAAGTCCAATGTAGAATCAAGTCCAATGCAGCATCAAGTCCAATGTAGAATCAAGTCCAATGTAGAATCAAGTCCAATGTAGAATCAAGTCCAATGTAGAATCAAGTCCAATGTAGTATCAAGTCCAATGTAGAACCAAGTCCAATGTAGTATCAAGTCCAATGTAGTATCAAGTCCAATGTAGTATCAAGTCCAATGTAGTATCAAGTCCAATGTAGAATCAAGTCCAATGTAGAATCAAGTCCAATGTAGAATCAAGTCCAATGTAGAATCAAGTCCAATGTAGTATCAAGTCCAATGTAGAACCAAGTCCAATGTAGTATCAAGTCCAATGTAGAATCAAGTCCAATGTAGAATCAAGTCCAATGTAGTATCAAGTCCAATGTAGAATCAAGTCCAATGTAGAACCAAGTCCAATGTAGTATCAAGTCCAATGTAGAATCAAGTCCAATGTAGAACCAAGTCCAATGTAGTATCAAGTCCAATGTAGAATCAAGTCCAATGTAGAATCAAGTCCAATGTAGTATCAAGTCCAATGTAGAACCAAGTCCAATGTAGAATCAAGTCCAATGTAGAATCAAGTCCAATGTAGCATCAAGTCCAATGTAGAATCAAGTCCAATGTAGAATCAAGTCCAATGTAGAATCAAGTCCAATGTAGAATCAAGTCCAATGTAGCATCAAGTCCAATGTAGTATCAAGTCCAATGTAGCATCAAGTCCAATGTAGTACCAAGTCCAATGCTGTATCAAGTCCAATGTAGTATCAAGTCCAATGTAGTATCAAGCCCAATGTAGTATCAAGTCCAATGCAGTATCAAGTCCAATGTAGTACCAAGTCCAATGCTGTATCAAGTCCAATGTAGTATCAAGTCCAATGTAGTAACAAGTCCAATGTAGAATCAAGTCCAATGTAGAATCAAGTCCAATGTAGAATCAAGTCCAATGTAGAATCAAGTCCAATGTAGTATCAAGTCCAATGCAGTATCAAGTCCAATGTAGTACCAAGTCCAATGCTGTATCAAGTCCAATGTAGTATCAAGTCCAATGTAGTAACAAGTCCAATGTAGAATCAAGTCCAATGTAGAATCAAGTCCAATGTAGAATCAAGTCCAATGTAGAATCAAGTCCAATGTAGTATCAAGTCCAATGTAGAATCAAGTCCAATGTAGAATCAAGTCCAATGTAGAATCAAGTCCAATGTAGAATCAAGTCCAATGTAGAATCAAGTCCAATGTAGCATCAAGTCCAATGTAGAATCAAGTCCAATGTAGAATCAAGTCCAATGTAGTATCAAGTCCAATGTAGAATCAAGTCCAATGTAGAATCAAGTCCAATGTAGAATCAAGTCCAATGTAGTATCAAGTCCAATGTAGAACCAAGTCCAATGTAGTATCAAGTCCAATGTAGAATCAAGTCCAATGTAGAATCAAGTCCAATGTAGTATCAAGTCCAATGTAGAATCAAGTCCAATGTAGAACCAAGTCCAATGTAGTATCAAGTCCAATGTAGAATCAAGTCCAATGTAGAATCAAGTCCAATGTAGTATCAAGTCCAATGTAGAACCAAGTCCAATGTAGTATCAAGTCCAATGTAGAATCAAGTCCAATGTAGAATCAAGTCCAATGTAGAATCAAGTCCAATGTAGAATCAAGTCCAATGTAGAATCAAGTCCAATGTAGAATCAAGTCCAATGTAGAATCAAGTCCAATGTAGTATCAAGTCCAATGTAGAACCAAGTCCAATGTAGTATCAAGTCCAATGTAGAATCAAGTCCAATGTAGAATCAAGTCCAATGTAGAATCAAGTCCAATGTAGTATCAAGTCCAATGTAGAACCAAGTCCAAGTCCAATGTAGAATCAAGTCCAATGTAGAATCAAGTCCAATGTAGAATCAAGTCCAATGTAGAATCAAGTCCAATGTAGCATCAAGTCCAATGTAGAATCAAGTCCAATGTAGAATCAAGTCCAATGTAGAATCAAGTCCAATGTAGTATCAAGTCCAATGTAGCATCAAGTCCAATGTAGAATCAAGTCCAATGTAGAATCAAGTCCAATGTAGAATCAAGTCCAATGTAGAATCAAGTCCAATGTAGTATCAAGTCCAATGTAGAACCAAGTCCAATGTAGTATCAAGTCCAATGTAGTATCAAGTCCAATGTAGAATCAAGTCCAATGTAGAATCAAGTCCAATGTAGAATCAAGTCCAATGTAGAATCAAGTCCAATGTAGAATCAAGTCCAATGTAGTATCAAGTCCAATGTAGAACCAAGTCCAATGTAGTATCAAGTCCAATGTAGAATCAAGTCCAATGTAGAATCAAGTCCAATGTAGTATCAAGTCCAATGTAGAATCAAGTCCAATGTAGAACCAAGTCCAATGTAGTATCAAGTCCAATGTAGAATCAAGTCCAATGTAGAACCAAGTCCAATGTAGTATCAAGTCCAATGTAGAATCAAGTCCAATGTAGAATCAAGTCCAATGTAGTATCAAGTCCAATGTAGAACCAAGTCCAATGTAGAATC
>NC_091563.1:28461385-28463885 GCF_042767895.1 Penaeus vannamei
CACGTACATATTCTGTGCGTTAATCTGTCCCTCTCGTAGATATCTTTGTACGTTCCCATCCTTGTATATATTCCCTTGTCCATACCAGTAGGCTGGCATATGTATGTCCTCATATACATCAGCAAATATTTATGTGTTTATCTCTGTCTGCAATTCCTTTAAACGTTTTCCACCATTTCCCCATTTCCTCATCCGTATTCGTTCTTACACTCTGCCGTACCCGTATGTGTGAGTACGTGACTACTCATACAAACATTTATTTGCCCGTGATACAAAGGCCTATTACTTTAACGACAGCAGGAAATTGATGTCCCATTTCCTGCGCTTCGGAATTCGGGTGAACATCCAGTTCATCTGCGCTACTGACCGTGTAGAGAGTACAGGTGTACATTAAGTGTGCGTAACGTTTTAGTGTTTGTACCTGTGTGCATATTTCTTTCGTTTTTATTGGCGTTTTTTATTGTTGCCATTTTTTTTTCTTTTTGGATTTTTTCATTGTGTATTATGTTCTATTCTGACGTTTTCTTAATATCCGTTAATATACTTAGTTTTAGTGTGTGTGTGTGTTTCTATGTGAGCATAAACATAAATTACAATCAAAAGTAATAACAACAGTCAATTTTTCCTTCCTTCCACAAAGACTTTCCTTTGATTAACTGTTTTTTTTCCTCCATCCATCTATCTCTCCTCTTTCCTCCTTTACTTTCTCTCCACTTCCCTGTTTCTCTCAGGTCTTCCCTCTTTGCACTCGCTTCATTTTCATTTCTCTCTCCCTCCCCTTCTCCCTCTATTTGTATTCCCTCCTCATTCCCTTCCTTCTTTTTTCCCCCTTCCTTTTTACACTTTCTCTCTTTCGCCGCCCCTTCCCCCCCCACCCCCTCCCTTTTTTCACTTTCCTTTAATTTTCAGCTCTGTCCCTCCCTTTCTTCTTCTGTCTCCCTCTCTTTCTCTTCCCTCACTCTCCCGTTATATACTTATTTCTCTTCACTGCCATTCTCCCTTTTTTCCTCTCTCTTTTGTCCCTTTCATCCTTCCTCTCCCCTCTCGTCTCCTCCTCCGTCTTCTCTTTTCTCCCTCTCCTTCTCTTCTCTCACTCTCTCATTATTCACTTATTTCACTGCCATCCCTCCTTTTTTTCTCTCTCCTCCTTTCCCCCTTTCTTCCTTTCTCTCCCTTCTTGTCTCCTCCTCTGTTTTCTCCTTTCTCCCTCTCCTTCTCTTCTCTCACTCTCTCACTCTACGCTTACTTCTGTTCACTGCCACCCCCCTTTTTTTCTCTCATTCCCCCTTTCTCCCTTTCTTCCCCCCTCTCCCCTCTCGTTTCCTCCTCTGTTTTCTTCTTTCTCCCTCTCCTTCTCTTCCCTCACTCTCTCATTATACACTTATTTCACTGCCATCCCTCTCTCTCTCCTCCTTTCCACCTTTCTTCTTTTCTCTCCATTCTTGTCTCCTCCTCTGTCTTCTCCTGTCTTCTCCCTCTCCCCTCATCCTCCTCCCTCATCCTCCAGCTCCAAATCACTGTAAATGTTATTGGTTTTCCTCTCGACTTCAACCTCCATCAGATCCTATTTGCATAAGTAGACCGGTGTAAGTAACCGAACAAATCTGTTTATCTGTGTGGTTGAGGAGGAGGAAAAGTAGGGGGAGGAGGAGAGGGGGGATGGAGGAGATGGAGAGAGGGAGGGAGGGGGGGGTGGAGGGAGGGGGATGGAGGGAGGGAGAGAGTGAGGAGGAAGAAAGGTAGGGGGAGGAGGGGTGGGGGGGGGGATGGAGGAGATGGTGGTACAGGGAGGGGGAAGATGGATGGAGGGAGAGATGGAGGAGGGGGAAGAAGGGTGAGATAGGGTGGAAGAGGGTAGGGATATATGGATGGGAGTGGAGATGGAGAGAGGGAGGGGGAGGATGGAGGGAGGGGTACATGGAGGGTGGGAAACGGGGGATGGAGGAGATGAAGAGAGGGAGGGGGAAGGAGGGAGGGAGGGAGGATGAGGAGGGAAGAGGGGTAGATAGGGAGGGATATATATGGAGGGAGGGAGAGAGGGCGCGAAGGAGAATGGAGGGGAGGTGTGCAGGTAGGTAGGGAGGGATATATATGGAGGAGGAAGGATATATGGATGAAAGGAAGGGAGGGAGGGACAAGGAGAGAGGGAGAGGGTGGTATAGGGAAGGGGGAGTATGGGAGAGAGGGGAGAGAGGAGAGTGATAGGGAGGATACGGGAGGGAGGGAGGATAGACACAGGGAGAGAGGAGGAGATAGGAATAGGAGGGGAGGAGATACAGGGAGGAAGGGAGGGAGGGAGGGATAGAGGAAGGGGGGAGAAGGGAAGAGGAGGCAGTGGGGGAGGAGGAAGGGAGGATAGGAGAAAGTGAAGAGAAAGGGGAGGGTGGAGGAGGAAGGCAGTAGAGAGAGGGGAGAGGGTGGGATGGAAAGAGGGAAAGAGAGGAGAGATGCAGGAACGGAGGAGTAGAGGTGATAGAGGGAGTAAAAGGGTGGAAGTAGA
>NC_091563.1:28471385-28476385 GCF_042767895.1 Penaeus vannamei
ATCGGCGATAGATAATTCTAGAAGATTCGAAGATAAGAAACAGCCATCATCAAAGAGTTCATATCAATAACCTTATCTACTTATTTCACTTCCTATTTTTCAGATTTTCTTTTTTCTTTCTTTTTCTTTTTTTGTGGAGGGCGAGACTACAAAACATGGGATGAAAATAGATCATATTAGTAGGATCTATCGACTTCCGTAACAAAGAGTAATAAAAGCAATTGAATTAAGAGTTAATAAAAAGGAGGCAGTGAGTGTGAATACGACGTTAAGGTAATCTACAGAGCGAGGTAGGAGGCCATAGTCCGAACACGTGACTTTTTTTTTTCCTTCTCCTTCTGCCTCCTCTTTTGCTTCCTCTTCCTCTTCTTTTTCTTCTACTTTCTTTTTATTGTCTTCTTCTTCCTCTTCTTTTTCTTCTTCATCCTCTTCTTCTTCCTCCATTTCCTCTTCTTTTCATTCTTCTTCCTCTTCTTCTTCAACTCTCTCTTTCTTTTTCTTATATTTCGTCTTATTACTGTTGTTCAGCTTCTTTTATTTATTTTCCCTTTCCTCCTCCTCCTCCTTTTCTTCTTCTTCTTCTTCCTCTCCTCCTTTTATTCCTTCCTCCTCTCCTTCTTTCGGCATTTTCTCTCTCGTATAGATGGCGGTATGTTTGATGTTTGTGCGTATGTACGTTACACTGCGTTATGTAAGTGTATAGGTGTACTTTTCTACCTATTTTTTCGAAGTATGTGTGTGTAAAGGCAAGTGTATGTTAGAGAAAATGATTTAAAGTTCATGTACGCGTGTATGTAGGTGAGCCACATACATACACGGTATATAAGGGCGGGTAGTCTATGTGTAAAGCATTCTTTTTCGCCTTTAAAACACGTGTAATTATGGAGATAAGTGGTCTGTACTGTAGGAAACTTCTCGATGACTTCTTTTATTTTTAATTTTTGTTTTATTTTTCCTTTGTTTGTGTTATATATGTGTATGTGTTTTGGTTCTTTGTTAGGGTGTGTGTGTGTACTTAAGCGTGTGTGTGTGTGTGTGTGTGTGTGTGTGTGTGTGTGTGTGTGTGTGTGTGTGTGTGTGTGTGTGTGTGTGTGTGTGTGTGTGTGTGTGTGTGTGTGTGAAAGACAATGAACAGTCACGTACCTACATATATGTGTAAATATATGTATATTTATACTTATACATCCACATATCAGTCTGCATGCGTATGTGAACAGACTTCGTGGCCGTGTGTGCGTGCGTGCGTGTGCGCGTGCGAGTGCGTAGCTATTCCGTGAGAGAGAATGTGGCGTGTTAGCGGTTACCTCGCCTGTAATTACCTCTTCCTACACTTGAAGTGATTAATCAGCTGGCGTTAAGAATGATGATTTTAGCCTCGAAAAATGCGGCAGTGGCGGCAGGGGGGAGGGGAGTGAAAGGGGGGGCGGGGGGAGTCCATTATGCAATACGTAAAAGGTTGGTTTTGTGCGTAAGGATGGGAGGGGGTGGGGAGGGTGGCGTAGGGTGGGTGAGGGGAAGGAAGTTTGGTGTGGGAGGCATGAGGTGTGTGTGTGTGTGTGTGTGTGTGTGTGTGTGTGTGTGTGTGTGTGTGTGTGTGTGTGTGTGTGTGTGTGTGTGTGTGTGTGTGTGTGTGTGTGTGTGTGTGTGTGTCTGTGTGTGTGTGCGTGTGTGTGTGTGCGTGTGTGTGTGTGTGATTTTTATTGATATATCACTATCACTATTATCTCTATTACTAACGCCTGCAACATCAATCCTATCATTTTAATTATACCATCTCTATCAACAGTACTCTCATAATTATCACTATTATCACTCTTACTACCATTACCGCTTCTGATGACATTATTATTTCATCAGTATTGCAACTTACGCTGCTGTAAATAATTGACACCAAATTTGTATGAATTGCGGTCATATATTTCATACTTCGGTACTCAGTTCTTAAGGTGAATGTACTCTAGCCAACTCGGCCACTCGGTTTGATGATTGTACTCAAGGCTTGCGAGCTAAAATGCTGAAGATAATACTGTGAAGATAATACTGTGTCATGCCGGAACACCGTATAGTAAAGGCATCCATAGCTGATTGTTATTTTGAGTTTTATCCCAATTAGAGGTACAGGAAGGGTACAGTCACAGTCGAAGATTTTGTCGAGATTGTATCGAATTCGGTTTCGAACATCCGCTTCATGCCACGCTTTTGGTGCAGGGTCGGGCAGATTCGAAGCTTCAGTTCATGACATGAGTTTTGTCCGGTACTTTTCATGGTGGTAAAAAAACCCACAATGCACTAACTAGATTTCTTCGGTAAATCTAGTTTGTGCATTGTCGGTTTTTCTACCATAGTATCAACACGGTAGAGCTTTTTCCATTCATCATGGATAACGGTGCTGGTCATAGGGCGCGAAGGGAGGGTGTAAAGACGGTAAACCCTCGCCGTTACCTGTTTTTTCTTTCTTTCTTTCTTTCTTTCTTTATATATATATATATATATATATATATATATATATATATATATATATATATATATATATATATATATATATATAGCCTTGAGTCAATTCTGATGCAATGCCGTGTCTGCTCATGAAGCGGAAACATTTTCTGTGCTTCCGGAGCGTTGTGCTAGAAGTAGGATTTTCATCATCTTTGCTTACGACAGAAGCATCCATACATTTACTTTAATTAGTGTTTATATTACTTTGGTTAATTTGCATTAAGTGGGTTGTCTTTTTTCGAGATCAGAGAGCACCTGCGCAAGGGTGAGACGAAATATAGTAACTGTAGTGAACTTCAAAAGCGCCAAAGAACACGCACGAAAACAGAAAAGGAAATGGGAGAAATATAAATAGATTTGTGTGAGGAGTGATAAAATAATGCTATTTTCCAGCAGTAATGAAAACTTAGTGAAGAGACACAAGTTCAAACAGTTTACCATCTTTCGGAATATAATAAGGATACGAACCGTGACACATGAACATTGTCAAGCTATTTATTGGCTGAAGGGGCACAAGGACATTTCAGTTCAGCGACAAGAACATATGCAGCAGTTTATACCAGACATCGTATGCGTACCACCAGTAAGCCATCCCCAAAAACCCTCATGGATCTAGACGGTGACATATCTCTTTTGTATGTCTGATTAAACCCCATTAATGTTTTTATGTCTATAGATACGATCGACTTTATACAGGCCTTTTATCGCAAGCTAGACAAACCGTTAGAGATATAATGTGGATCTGATAAAGTACGCTCAGTTAGGAAACGTATTGAAATTAACAGAATGTTAGATATGCATTTTTCTGACGGGTTAAAAGATTATTGAGTTGCAGCGGACTTATTCGATTACCATAGAGCTACATGGTAATTTTGGTAGCCTAAGAATTTGCCTGTATCATTCCGAGAGCCATCTTCGTGTTTGGAGCTTCAAAAACTGCGCTTTACTACAATGAACAATTATATTTCCTTCCGTGGGAAAATATCGAAAATGCAGATAAAGGACAATAGCATGAAGGTACAAAGAAAATGGGTCAAGAGATCTCGAGTGTAGCAAGATGCACGCCTAAATGAGGGTGGCCAGCTCGTCTTGGCATCAGCTGATACGCCAGCTGGTGTTCCCCAAAAGATACAGCGAGGGAGTCTGGCTCATATTCACAAGGGTCGGATGAGTAGATGCTTTGGAACGGAAAAACCTCGCGGCACCTGCTACGTAGATATTTGTCGGGAAGCTTCATTGTTACGAATATAAAAGGCTTTGGCAAAAGCTTTGTAGAATTTCCCTATCAGTAAATATTGTTCGTCATCATCTATGCCTCATGAATTCGTCTCTTAAGCCATAGTCAGCCATAATGGTGGAAAAGTTAGACGAAAGAGTTGAATATAGCAGGAGGTGCCACCAGACCTTCCTTCCCCCCGCCCGTCCACAAAGAATTAGGCAATTTGTTTCATTCAAGAAAGTCTTTCATGTTGATCCTGATTGCATGCCTTCCCCGTTTTTATTTATCTATTTATTTGTCTCTGAATACAAGAAAAGGAGAAGTAGTCGACTCTTACCGAGTTCAGCCAAACGGACTCCGAAAGAAGCCAAATAAAATGCATCATCGCTTTTGACAGCCAATTAAATTCCAAGGGAAAGCAATGGAGCAAGATATTGATGTAAAGTCACTTTAAGGGTTAGTTATTATGCATAGAAGTCCGCTTAACCTCGGCGCAAGAAATACAGGCACCAAAACCAAGGTGATTTTTAGTCCTTGTGGGATGTAACTTACAGAATCAAAGCAGAGTAGAAAGTTCCGCGGCCGTTAGTGACTCATATAAATCCTTTTTCTTCTTCTTCTTCTTGGCAGGGTGGTGGTGTGGGGGGGGGGGCATCTGGCCTATTCTAGGCGGGCAAATGGCAAGAGACCGATAATATTCCTTGCAGTGTGAGAGAGAAGTCAAGAGAACGCTTCAGCTCGCACGGCGCAAACCTTTGCACGGGAGTAAGCAGAATCTGCTCAATATCTAGCTTTATATACTAATGCATTTATCAGATTATATTCTCTGTGCTATTTGGCACTCATGACCTTCACTACATTCACCTAATTCCCTCTTTCTCTTACGTAAAACACAACAAACATAATTTAAAGTAAATGTATGGATGCTTCTGCCGCATAGTTGAATATTCTACTTAGCACTACGTCCTGCAAGCACAGTAAATGTGCTCATACACACACACACACACACACACACACACACACACACACACACACACACACACACACACACACACACATATATATATATATATATATATATATATATATATATATATATATATATATATATATATATATGATATGAATATGAATATAATATGAATATTATATGTATATCTCTATATATCTATATCTATCTATCTATCTATCTATCTATCTAAATATCTATCTATCTATCTATCTATCTATCTATCTATCTATCTATATATATATATATATATATATATATATATATATATATACA
>NC_091563.1:28483885-28491385 GCF_042767895.1 Penaeus vannamei
CCCCTTCCACACTTCCCCTTCCCCTTCCCCCTTCCCCCTTCCCCTTTCCCCCTTCCCCCTCCCCTTCCCCCTTCCCCCTTCCCCCTTCCCCTTTCCCCCTTCCCCCTTCCCCTCCCCCTTTCTCCTTCCCCTCTCCCCTTCCACACTCCTCTTCCCCCTTCCCCTGCCCCTTTCCCCTTTCCCCTCTGCCTGTCCCTATCCCTCCCCCTTTTCACCTTCCCTTCTCCCCCTTCCCCTTCCTCTTTCCCCCTTTCCCCCTTCCCTCTCCTCCTTCCCCTCCCCCTCCCCCCTTTCACCTTCGCCTGACCTCCTTCCCTCTCTCTCTCTCCTCCTTCCCCTCCCCCCCCTTTTCACCTTCCCCTCTCCCCCTTCCCCTTCCGTTTTCTCTCTCTCCCTTCCCCTCTCCCCTCTCCCCCTTCCCCTTCCGTTTTCCCTCTCTCCCTTCCCCTCTCCCCTCTCCCCTCCCCATCCCCCTTTTCACCTTCCCCTGCCCTTCTCCCCCTCCCCCTTCCCCTCCCCACTTTCACCTTCCCCTCTCCCTCTTCCCTATGCCCTCCTACCTTCTCTCCTCTCCTCCCCACGTCCTCCACCCCTTTTCCTCACAGCCTCTCCTTCCACAAGTCCCCCTCCCCCCTCCCCTTACCCTCCCATATCCTTCTCCCATAATACCGTACCCTCCCCCCATTCCCCCTACCCGATAGCCTCCTACCTAACCCCCTTAATCCTCTCCACCCTTACCCCCCTACCTTGCTATACCCTCTCCCCCCTCCCTTTCTCCTACCCCCCTACCTTACCCCCTTCCAGCCCTCCTCCACCCTTATCCATACCCTCCCCCTTCCCTTTCACCTACCCCCGTCCACCTTACCCATACCCTCCCCCCTCCCTTTCACCTACCCCTCTACCTTGCCATACCCTCTCCCCCTCCCTTTCTCCTAACCCCATACCTTCCCATACCCTCCCCCTTCCCATACCCTATCTCCCCCCTTACACACACACATCTCTTTCTCCTACCCCCACCCTACCTAACCCCTCCCTTTCCCCTACCTCCTACCTTCCCATAGCCTTCCCCCCCCCCCACCGGCCACACATCCCTTGCCCCCCCTCCCCCCCCCACTCCTTTAAGTTTGCCATTTCCCTCAAGATCACACACTTCAGCATGACATGACGGAGTGACCAATGACATGAGGGTTTCCTAAGGACTCGCTATAGATACATAACGAGTACCTTCGAGCGAGCTATGGGGTGGGGAGGGGGGGGAGGGGGTGACGTGAGGGCTGCGTTGAGGAGGTGAGTTGCTTTTAATTAATGTTGACTCATTATACAAGCTTTGCAACATGAGGTTTTGGTTTCTCGTTTCAACATGTGGACATGTTTTTTTTCTTTCTTTCTTTCTTTTATCTGTCGATCTTATTTTCTGTCTTTTTTCTCTTTCTTTCTTCTTTTTCTTCCTTCTCTTTCTCTCTTTCTTTCTCTCTTTCTCTCTCTCTCTCTCTCTCTCTCTCTCTCTCTCTCTCTCTCTCTCTCTCTCTCTCTCTCTCTCTCTCTCTCTCTCTCTCTCTCTTCTTCTCTCTTCTTCTCTCTCTCTCTCTCTCTCTCTCTCTCTCTCTCTCTCCTCTCTCTCTCTCTCTCTCTCTCTCTCTCTCTCTCTCTCTCTCTCTCTCTTCCTATCTATCTATCTCTCTAACCAGTTATTACCAAAATTATCATCAGCGAAAGAAAATGGAAAAGAGAATGGGACGAAGATAAGACGGAGAAAATAGGGAAGAAAGTAAGAAAATTGGCAAGGAAAAGACTGAGGGATCGATAGAATGTGACAGAGAAAGAGTAAGACAGAGAGAGGGAAAGACGGAGAGAAAAAGAGAGAGATAAAGTATTTTACAGAAAGAGAGAAAAACGGTGAGATATTTTTTAAACAGAGAGAGAGAAAGGTAGAAACACACAGAGTTAGAGAGAGAGAGGGAGAGAGAGAGAGAGAGAGAGAGAGAGAGAGAGAGAGAGAGAGAGAGAGAGAGAGAGAGAGAGAGAGAGAGAGAGAGAGAGAGAGAGAGAGAGAGAGAGAGAGAGAGAGAGAGGATGATAGAAAGTAAGAAAGAGAGAGGGAGTGATAGAAAGAATGAAAGCGAGAGAGAGTGATAGAAAGAGAGAGAGAAAGAAAGAAAAAGAGAGAGATATAGAAAGAAAGAGAGAGAGAGAGAGAAAGGAAAAGAAACAGATACAGAAAGAAAAAGAAAAAGAGACAGGTAGAAAGAGAGAAAGAGAGAGAGAGAGAAAGAGAAAGAGAGAGAGAGAGAGAGAGAGAGAGAGAGAGAGAGAGAGAGAGAGAGAGAGCTCAGAGGGCGGCGCAGAATCCCGTCCTTTGGCAGGTGTCCGAAGCAAGTGATTGTGACCTTCCCGTCTCATTTTCTTTATTCTGGACGCAATCAAGAAAACCGCTGATGTCTGCAATACCAATCTACCCTTTACCCTCCTCCTCGCCCATCCTTCCTCTCTTCTTTATTCCGTCTCTTCGTCTTCCTGTTTCTTATTCTTTTTTCTCTCTCGTTCTCTTTTCTGGTCTACATTTTTTTTTTTTTTTTTTTGCCTTTTTTTATTATTCTTTTGTTTATTTTTTCACTCTTTCTTTCTCCTGCGAATGTTCATCTTCGCTTCCTTTATTCACTTCCTATTCCTCTTCCTCATCTTCCGTTTCTTTTATTTCTTCTTCCTAGTTCTGCATATCCTATTCCTTTTTTTCTTGCTAATTTTCCTTCCTTTACCTATTCCTCCTCCTCCTCCTCCTCCTCTTTTTTTTTTCCTCCGCCACCTTCTCTTTTTCCTCCTCATCTTCCTAATCACCATCTTCACCATACTTCTATATCTCTTCCTCTTTCTCCCCCCTCCCCCTCCTTCTCCTCCTCCTCCTCCTCCTCTTTCTTCCCCTATTTCTCTCCCTCCGTCTTCCCTTCTTCCTTTTCTCCCTGGCCTAAAAACTCAGCCAATTACGAAGCGAAGTTTTGTGCTGAAACGGAGGAAAAAGCGACAGGCAGAGACCACGTGCGGTGTGGGAGGAGCGCCCCTTCGAGGGTCTTCCTGGGAGGGAGGGAGAGAGGGGGGGAGGGAGAAAGAGGGGGAAGGTGTGTGAGAGAGAGAGGGAGAGGAGAGAGAGAGAGAGGGGGGGAGAGAGAGAGGGGGGGGAAGGAGAGAGAGAGAGAGAGAGAGAGAGGGGGAGAAAGAAAGGGAGAGAGAGGGAAGGTGTGTGAGAGAAAGAGGGGAGGAGGGAGAGAGAGAGAAAGATGGGGGAGGGAGAGGGAGGAGGGAGGGAGAAAGAGAGGGAGAGAGGGGAGAGAGTAAGAATGTGAGACAGACAGACAGACAGACAGACAGGCAAAGAGACAGAGAGGGCGGGATGAGAGAGAAAGGGGAGGAAGGAAGAGAGAGAGGGGGAGGGAGGAAGAAAGAGAGAGGGAGGGAGGAAGAAAGAGAGAGGGGGAGGAAGGAGGGAGGAAAGGATAAAGAGAGAGCGATAGATGAATAGATAGAGAGAGCGAGAGAGACAGAGACAAAAAGATATGTAAAAAGAGAGGAAGAAAGGAGTAAAAAAAGAGAGAAATAGGTGCATCGAACAAGAGAGAAAGGAGAGTGAATTAAATCAGTGAGTGATTGAAAGTGTAATCTATGGGGAAATAGATGAAAACTAAGACAGTATACAATAAATATGAACAGGAAAGTAGACGAAAAGGATAGTTTTGATAGATTAGAAGACAGAGTGAGGAGAAAGGGAGATTGAGAGGAGAAGGAAAAGAAGAGAAAGGTACAGAGGAGAAATAGGTGAATAAAATAGGAAAAAATGACGAGACAGAAGAAGGAGAAAGGAAGGATAGGAAGAAAAAACAAAAGATCAAAAGAAAAGATTAAAACTAAAAGGGAAAAGAATGTCTTTATTCTCGAGTGCGTAGGAGATCGCGTGTGTGCGTGTGTGCGTGTGTGTGTGCGAGTGTGCGTGTGTGCGTGCGCTGTTCGTTTGTCTTCGAGATTTACTAGGTCGTCTTGAGAAACGTTCCTCCTCGAGTCTATTTCGCTAGGTCAGCAACTCTTCCCTCATTCCCCCCCCTTTCCTTACCTCTCCACTCCCCCACATTCCCCTTTCCCTCTCCCTACTCCCTTCCTCCCTCTGCCTCCTTCCCTTCCTCCCTCTGCCTCCTTCCCTTCCTCCCTCGGCCTCCTCCTCCCCCTTTCCTAATCCTTTCCTCTGCTTCCTCCTCCCTCTACCTACTCCTTCTCCCTCCTATTCCTACTCCATATTCCCTTTTTCCTACCTCCTCCTCCCCCCACCTATTCCTTACTCCCATATCCCCACTATCCCCCCTCCCTTCCCACTCCTTACTCTCCTATTCTCACTATTCCTTCCCTCCTCCTCGTACTCCTCCTCCTCCTCCTCGTCCTATTTCCCCTCCTCCTCCTATTCCTCCTCCTCCTCCTAGTCCTCCTCCTCCTCCTCCTCCTCCTCCCCCTACTGCTCCTCCTCCTACTCCTAGTCCTACTCCTACTCCTCCTTCTACTCCTACTCCTCCTCCTACTCCTCCTCCTCCTCCTCCTCCTCTTTCTCCTCCTCCTATTCCTCCTTCTCCTCCTCCTCCTCCTACTCCTCTTCTTCCTTCTACTCCTTCTACTCCTCACTCCCACTACCTTTCCCTCCTTAACCCTTAACTCCTCGTACTTTCACTCCTTATTTCACTGTACCCTGCTCCCCCGTGGAAGATCGAGAGAGAGGGAGTGGAAGAGAGAAAGGAAGAGATAGATAGAGTGATACAGAGATAGAGAGAGAGAGAGGGGGGAGGGGAGAGAGAGATAGAGAGAGAGATTGAGAGATTGAGAGATTGAGAGAGAGAGAGAGAGAGAGAGAGAGAGAGAGAGAGAGAGAGAGAGAGAGAGAGAGAGAGAGAGAGAGAGAGAGAGAGAGAGAGATTGAGAGAGAGATTGAGAGAGAGAGAGAGAGAGGGGGAGGGGGGAGAATGAACGAGAGATAGAGAGAGAGAGAGAAAGAGAGGGAGGGAGAGAGAGAGAAGGAAGAGAGAGAGAGAGAGAGAGAGAGAGAGAGAGAGAGAGAATGAACGAGCAAAAGAGAAAGAGAGAGATAGAGAGACAGAGAGAGAGAGAGAGACAGTAAGAGAGAGAGAGAGAGAGAGAGAGAGAGAGAGAGAGAGAGAGAGAGAGAGAGAGAGAGAGAGAGAGAGAGAGAGAGAGAGAGAGAGAGAGAGAGAGAGAGAGAGAGAGAGAGAGAGAGAGAGAGAGAGAGAGAGAGAGAGAGAGAGAGAGAGAGAGAGAGAGAGAGAGAGAGAGAGAGAGAGAGAGACAGAGAGAGAGAGAGAGATAGGGAGGGAGGAGAGAATGAACGAGAGAGAGAGACAGAGAGAGAGAGAGAGGGAGCGAGAGAGAGAGAGAGAGAGAGAGAGAGAGAGAGAGAGAGAGAGAGAGAGAGAGAGAGAGAGAGAGAGAGAGAGAGAGAGAGAGAGAGAGAGAGAGAGAGAGAGAGAGAGAGAGAGAGAGAGAGAGAGAGAGAGAGAGAGAGAGAGAGAGAGAGAGAGAGAGAGAGGGGGGGGGACGAGAGAGAGAGATAGAGAGAGAGAGAGAATGAACGAGAGAGAGAGAGAGTCAGACAGAAAAACAGACATAAAAGGGGGAGACAGAGAAGCTAAGACGATAGAAGGGAGGAAAAGAAAAACAATAAAAGAGATGAGGATCTGTAAATGGAGAAGAAACGAATAACAAATTTTAAAAGAAAAAGGAAATAATTATAAATGGCGCCTGTGGATACAAGAAACACTTCCTTCTTTTTCTTTTTCTTCTTCTTCTTCTTCTTCGTCTTATTGTTATTATTTTCCGTTTTCTTTTTTCTTATTATTTCTCTTCTTTTTCTTCTTTTTCCCCTTCTTTTCTTCTTCTTCTTCTTCTTCGTCTTCTTCTTTTTTCTTTACCTTCTGCTACTTCTTTTTCTTCTTCTTCTTCTTTTTCTTTCTTCTTCTTCTTCTTTTTCTTTTTTTTTCTACTTTTTTTCTTCCTTTCTTCCATTTTTCTTCTTCTTTTTCATTTCTTTTTTACTTCTACTTTTTTTCTTCTTCCTTTCGTCCATTTTTTTCTTCTTCGTCTTTTTCTTTTCTTTTTTTTTCTTCTACGTTTTTTTCATCTTCTTTACTTCCTTTTCTTCTTCTTCTTATAATACTTTTTTATCTTCTTCTTCTTCTTATACTACTTCTTTTTCTTCTTCTTCTTTTAATTCTTCTTCTTCTTCTTTGTCTTCAATCATCACCATCCACTTATCTTCCCAATAATAACCTTTATTTATTTTTTTCCTTCTTCCCCTTCTTCTCTTTCTTCTGCTCCTTTTCTCTTTCCAATAACTAAACTTTTTTCTCTACTCCCCCTTCTTCTCTTTCTTCTTCCTTCTCCTCCTCCCTCTCCTCCTCCTTCTTCTCTTTCTTCTTCCTTCTCCTCCTCCCTCTCCCCCTCCTTCTTCTCTTTCTTCTCCTTCTCCTCCTCCCTCTCCTTCTCCTTCTTCATCCCTTTTCATAGTAATACCCATGTCCTTTATGGCGGCCCCTTTTCCATTTTATTCCCGTTTTATGTGGGTTTGAACCTAAAAAATCTGCAGAAGTCATGTTCACTCTTTTTAAGCCCATTGAACCCATTGAACCATTGAACCCATCTCGTTTCCTCCTTTCACTCTTTTTATAGTGAAATTTAATGTCCGTTTAACCGAGGTTTTATACATATATATATATATACTACTCTCTCCCTTTTTTTCTTTTCTCTCTTCTCCCCGACTTTATTCTATCTTATCTATCACTTCTTCCCTCGTTCTCTAGATATGGTTGTATCTACTCTCATTAAAATCATTTCTATTGATGTCACTACTAAACCAGTCGACGCAAGTCAGCGATTCGCTAATCTCTCTTCTCCTCTCCTTGTGTCAGTAACTCACTCACTCACTCACTCACTCACTCTCTCTCTCTCTCTCTCTCTCTCTCTCTCTCTCTCTCTCTCTCTCTCTCTCTCTCTCTCTCTCTCTCTCTCTCTCTCTCTCTCTCTCTCTCTCTCTCTCTCTCTCCATCTCTCTCTCTCTCCATCTCTCTCCCTTCTCTCTCTTCTTTCTCTCTCTCTCTCTCCCTCTCTCTCTTTCTTTCTCTCTCATTCTCCTCATGTCACTATTTCTCCACTTCTCACTTTCTGTCTGCCATTCTCCTTTTCCTTCTCCTTATATTATCTCCCAACTTATCCGTTTCTATCTCTCTTTCTCCTTCACCACTTCCCCTCTCACTCTCGCTAATCTCCTCTTCTCCTCCTCTTCTTGTGTCTGGCTGTCTCTCTCTCTCTCTCCCTCTCTCTCTCTCGCTATCTCTCTCTCTCTCTCTCTCTCTCTCTCTCTCTCTCTCTCTCTCTCTCTCTCTCTCTCTCTCCCTCCCTCCCTCCCTCCTTCCCTCTCTCTCTCTCTCTCTTTCTCTCTCTCTCTCTTTCTCTCTTTCT
>NC_091563.1:28521385-28526385 GCF_042767895.1 Penaeus vannamei
CTCACTCACTCACTCTCTATCTCTCTCTTTCTCTCTCTTTCTATCCCTATCTCTCTCTCTCTCTCTCTCTCTCTCTCTCTCTCTCTCTCTCTCTCTCTCTCTCTCTCTCTCTCTCTCTCTCTCTCTCTCTCTCACTATCAGTCTGTCACTCACCTTCTCTATCTCGCTTTCTCTTATTCGTAATGTGACTTCCTCTTATATATTATTTCTGCGTATCTGTCCTCATTATTCTTCCTCTCTTCCTCTTCATTCCTCTCTGTTTCGCGCTCACCGTCTCCCTTTCTCTCCCGTTTCTCGATCTCGTGGCTTAACGACTGTATTTTAAAGATTAGTCGTTCGTGGATGGATGAATCCGCCAGTGAGACTCACGCGAACGGTCGTCTTTCCGGAAGTTTATCGACCGTTTACGTCAACTTAATGATACTATTCAACAAAGATTGCAGATATTTTTTTCTAATATAATTTACGTCTCCGAGTCTCTCTCCGTATATATAAATTACTGCTCTTTTTAGGCGTCTCTTCGCCAACTGTGAACCGTTCGTAAGGCCTCGCGCGCTCCGTGTGCACGCGCATGCGACTGAGAAACGTTATGCGAACGGTACCTCCGACCCTCTGCGGACTCCTGTGATGACATTCAGGAGCGTTCGCATATCGTCATGAACTGGAGCAGGCAGAGTTGGATGCCATGACTTGGAATTGTTTGTTGTGACGTCACCGCACGAGGCTTAGCTTTGTGACGTCATGACCTTGACCGTGACATTTTCGTAAGTCATTTTAGAAGCAGCCATTACGAAGGAAAATTCAGTGAGACCGGATTTTACTACAACTGCAACACGCTAATGGTCAATGTCACGTTGATTTACAAAGTGCCAGAAAATACAATTCAGTGATACAAAACAAGATATATAAACGCCTTTTTTCTGACAGACGCACTACAGAAGCACCTGGAAAAAAGTGTCGTATATATGATTTTGATTCAAGTCATTCAAAGCTTCTATAATTTCCGGCATTTCCTAGTCATGCTATTAATCACATTTGCATGTTAGATTACTACATCAAAGAATGATTTCATTTCTCGAAAGTTAAGAATGGAAGAAAATACGAACTCTAGTTTCACTTAATTTCTATCTTTTATATTATTGAAAAGTGTCTTGAAAGGTATTCTTAAGAAACACGACATTGTTGAAAATCATATTGGTAATATCGAGAATGATAACCATTAATAGATAACATCAACATTGATAACGTAGATGATAACAACTGTAAAAATTGTAATAATGATAATTTAATATTTACGGATGTGGCATAACGTCTATTTGTCGGCTAAATATAGACCACAAACAAGTATACTTTGCTAGCAGTAATAGTAAAATAACCAAACAATAGCAACAATATCAATAACAATATCATTTCTTCGACCCCAATAACCAGAAATAACCAGAAAGATGAATAGATACTCACACACACACACACACACACACACACACACACACGCAGCATAACCACATTAAACAGCCAAAGTTCCCCTTGTGAGTATCATATCCATATTGTATTAGCGTATTATTGATCTCTTGACTAACTTACGTCGAGGGTTACCCAGAAACAAGTAAAAAATGCATACAACTTTTTTTTCAGAGAATTGCAAACTTGTTTAGAATGTTGGTCATTATTCATTCATCAGTAGGTTCGTTAATGATGATATTGTGATGATTATAAAAGCGGTGTTAGGCCTATTACAAGCATCATCGTTAACATCACTGATAGTATTTTAAACGTCAGAATGATTTTTTTTTTTTTTTTTTTTAGGGAGATATTTGAATTTGACCCAAATGATATTCATATATATGGACGGGCATATACACAGAAATGAATGCACATCCGTCTATCTATCTGACAGATATACATTCATCTATTTATCGGGTTATCATGCATATTTAGACTGATTTGTATGTATTTATTTCGTTATATGCAAGTCTGTTTAATGAATATTCATTGGGTCGGGCTTCGCACAATTTTCACACATCGACCGATTATAGGGACTTATACACAGAAATAAATAATGTCTATCAGTCTAAACATCTATCAGTTTAGACTTTCATATCTAACGGATAGACAGATAAATACATGTATATCTATCAAACAGACCGATTATAATGACTTACATAGACACAGAAATAATTACATACCTATCAGTCTAAACATCTATCAGTTTAGACATATCTACGGGATAGACAGATAAATAAATGTATATCTACCAAATGGATAGACTGGTGTGCATTTATTTCTGTATTATACATATGTCCGTAGATACGATTATTAATTGAATCTAGCCTCGCACTGTCAGAACAAACCGGCCCATTACCATCACTGTTGGTAATGCTGATATTCTTCTTGTCATTATTGACACAATTTCTCATTATTGGCATCACTGTTGTCATTAACACCATTGTTATTATCATTATAATCAATTTCTAATCATGATATTATCATTATTGTTTTTTCATTATCATTTTTGTTATTATCATCATTATCTGTTTATCATAATCATTATCATTTCCATTATTATTATCATCATCATGTTTATCATCTTCCTTCTATTTTTTGCTACCAACATTTTTACTATCAGTATCATTATTCTCCTTTTCATTATTATTATTATTGTTATTGTTATTATTGTCATTACTATCAATATTGTTAATGCTTTTATGAATATTCTCAATATTTCTGTTATTATTATTATCACTTTCATTAATATTATTGTTATCAATGTTATTACTACTATTACTACTGTTATCATCATGATTATTAATATTATTATTAATAATAATCATCATCATCATCATCATCATTATCATCCTCATTGACATTACCATTATTATCATTGTTGTTGCCGTTGTTGTTGCTTTATCATAAGTAGAAATTGCAGAAATAGTGCTACTATCACCACTATCATTACTGTTATCATTATTAAGATTCTTCACTATTGTTACATGTAACATAATCATTCTGTTATTATTTCAAATATCATTACAAGCGTCATTAATGAAACTGTAATTATCATTATTGTTACTTTTATTTCTTCATATGATACCATTATTCTTTTTTAGTCATTATCACCATTATCCATATCATTATTAGCAAATGACAAATACTATAACTTTTTAGTTATCATCTTTATTATCGAAATGATATTAAGGCTCATACTTTTTTCATTATCAATAATGTTCTGCTATTATGAGGATGATGATTATAAGTATAAGTATAATCGTAATGATGTGATAATGATGATAATAATAATGACAGAAAATTATAACAAAAATATAATGATGATGATAATAATAATGATAATAATGATAATAATAATAATGATAATGACAATACTAATAATAATATCAATAATAATAATGATAATTATTATTATTATTATCATCATAATAATGATAATTTATATTAATAATAATAATGATGAAAGTAATAATAATGACTACAATAATGATGATAATGACAATGACAGTAATGATAATGATAATAATGATAATTGCATCAATAATGATAATAATGATGATGATAATGATAGTGACATCAATGATAATAACAATATTGGTTATAATAGTAATGGTCAAAATGATAACGATAATGATAATGATAAAGATAATGGTTATAATATAGTAAGAACAATAACAATAAAAATGATGATGATGGTAATAATAGCAGTAATAATAATAATGATGATAATAATAGTAATAATAATGATAATGATAATAATAATAATGACAGTGATGATAAAGAAATCTTTATCATTATTAGTAGCATTATCAATATTATTATTATTACTATTATCATTATTACTATTACTATGATTTTTATCATTATTAGCGTTATCTTTGTTATCATTGTTGCTCTTATGATCATTCTTCCTAGCATTATCATTATTGTGATTATTACTATTATCATTATTAGCATTAGTATTGCAATTACTGTGATCATTATCATTATCATAATCATTATTATCATTATTGTCATTAGCATTACCATTATCATTACTTTCATCAACATTATCACTATCAATATCATCGTTATCATTATAATTGTAATTATTATCATATTTGCAATTGTAATCATAATAATAGCCACAATGGTAGTATCATCATAACAATTCATCATTGCTATTGATATTGCAGTAATTTCTATTGTTACTATTATCATTATCAATATTTTTAGCATTATTTTCATCATTATCCCTATCATGTCATTTTCTTCCCTCCCTGTCTTCCTTTATGCCATTATTACCTTTATCACGGACATCCCCATTAGAGAGAGAGAGAGAGAGGTGTGAGGGGGGAGAGAGAGAGAGATAGAGAGAGGGAGGGATAGGGAGAGTGAGAGAGAGAGAGAGAGAAAGAGAGAGAGGGGGGGGGGATCCTGGTAAGACAGAAAGTAGGGAAAGTTAAGAAATGAATCTCATTCTCATTCTCTCTCTCTCTCTCTCTCTCTCTCTCTCTCTCTTCTCTCTCTCTCTCTCTCTCTCTCTCTCTCTCTCTCCTCTCTCTCTCTCTCTCTCTCCTCTCTCTCCTCTCTCTCTCTCTCTTCCCCCTCTCTCTCTCTCCTCTCCCCTCCTCTCTCTCTTCCCCTCTCTCTCTCTCTCCCCTCTCTTCTCTCTTCCCCCTCTCTCTCTCTTCCCTCTCTATCTCTCTTCCCCCTCTCTCTCTCTTCCCCTCTCTCTCTCTCTCTTCCTCTTCCTCTCTCTCTATCTCTCTATCTCTCTCACCCTCTTTCTCTTTTCCTCTCTCTCTTCTCTCTCTCTCTCTCTCTCTCTCTCTTTGTAAAAGAATATTCACTCAAATTCCGAACAATCAGGAACTTAACAAAAGACGAGGGAAAGGAGAGGAGGGGGAGAGGCAGGGGGGGGCAGAGGAGAGGAGGGGGTGAGGGGCAGAGGAGAGGAGGGGGAGAGGCAGGGGGGGGCAGAGGAGAGGAGGGGGTGAGGGGCAGAGGAGAGG
>NC_091563.1:28546385-28556385 GCF_042767895.1 Penaeus vannamei
AGTGTTGTTTGATCGAGTGAGAAAGAGAAAGAAAAGCTATACATATTTATATAAGGTGCAATATTCGTGGAATGAAAAATGACCTAGTGAAGTGTGTGAATGTCGGGCTGGAGAGCTAGACTTGTATTTTTTTCCCTCATTCAGGCGAAAGAAAGCGACGGGAGACACTGGTCGACAGGAGCAATGACGAGTAAGTCGAAAAATACCACTAGTTTTTGATTCCTTCTCCATTCTAACCCTCGAGTTTTACCTGGATTTGTAACCCACACGACAACCATTTCTCATCCCTCCCTCCCTCTCTCTCTCTCTCTCTCCTTGCCTCCGTTCTGCCTGTCTCCTTCACACGCTTTCCTGATCTGGTCTTGGGTGCATGTGGTTCAAGAATGAAGCATTGGAAGGCGGAGATAGGGAGAAAGGGTGAAAGGGAGAGGGAAGGAACACGGATAGAGACTTCTGAACAGGCACGAAATGAGAGAGAGAGAGAGAGAGAGAGAGAGAGAGAGAGAGAGAGAGAGAGAGAGAGAGAGAGAGAGAGAGAGAGAGAGAGAGAGAGAGAGAGAGAGAGAGAGAGAGAGAGATTGGCGGAGGGGGGAGGAGGAGGAGGAAAAGAAGAAGGAGACGGAGACGTAGGAGGAGGAGGAGGCCATGAGGAGACCACCTCCATGAACTCTTTTTACAAAACTAGACCTGAAGCCCAACCGTTGGTGAACCTCTCTTCTGAACTCTCTTCGTCCTCTCGCTCGCCCCCTCCCCCCTCCTCCACCACCACCTCCTCCACCTTCTCTCTCTCCTCCCTCCCCCTCCCCCATTCTCTCTTTCTACTCTATCGCTTCCCCAAGCCCAAAACACGTACGCACGCACACGGTCTTATAAACCTATCTATATAGCTGTGGATGGAAGGGCGCCTGACCAGTGGGGAGTTGGCCAGCTGTGTGGGCGGTGCTGGGTGTGTCTGTGTGCTTGTGGCTGGCTGTTGGATGTGGTGGTGTGTTACAAGGCCTCGCTATGGAGTGCTTGCGAGCGCTGCTGGCGTTTTTGAAATATTCTTTTTGGTCTGCTTGCGTTGCAGCGCTTGGGTCGTGCGCGTGTGTGTTGTTGGTTGTGGTGGTGGTGGTGGTGGTGGTGGTGGTGGTGGTGGTGTGTGTGTGTGTGTGTGTGTGTGTGTGTGTGTGTGTGTGTGTGTGTGTGTGTGTGTGTTGTCAGGGTCATTTGATTGAGGTTTTCATGCCTGTTGAGGGCATGATGGTAGTGTGATGAATCTGATTGTGAGTTGTATGTGGGTCTGCATTGGTTATGGCGACTGGCTGGGCCGCGTTCGATTCGGTGGCCGCGTCGGGAAAGCCAGTGCTGTCGAAGGTGCTGCTGTAGTACCAGCACTGCGCCTGGAGTGGCCGGAAGTGACCCCCCCTCCCCCTCTTAAAGAAAGGTGTCATTGCCAACCGTGGTGTCAGGCCGGTCTTGATGGGTTTTGACGCTGCTGCTCGTGGGTTGACGAGGCGATGGTGCTGCTTATGGTGTTGGTGCTGCTCCTGGTCGTGCTGCCTGCCTGCTCGCGGCGGCGTGCTTACGTGCTTGTGGTCGGGGTGGGGGCGGGGGCGCTTGAGTGGCTGGGGGTGAGGGGGGGGGTAGCGTCACCTCTTCAGCGGAATCAGAGAATTTATGTGAAAAATACACGCAAATAAAATGCGCTTGTAGGCATGCGCTCACGCCAACGCGCGCGTGCGCACGTGAACACTTTCACGCACACGCACTTGTTCACAAGCAGCTTGAACAGCTTGCACGCAGCGCTTGGAGAGCAGCGGGCCCTGCCGTTCCGCTCCTGCCTTGGAGGGACGGAGCGCTTCTGCCTTGCGAATTGGCGCTCTTTGGCCAGTGACGCAGCGACGAAGTGCTTGACTGCTTGCCTTGCCTTGGTGCCAGGCTAGCGTATATCGATCGCTATTGACTGGGACCGAAGCGTTGCGTTGACTCCCCTCTTTCTCTTCTCTCTTCTCTTCTCTCTCTTCTCTCTCTCTCTCTCTCTCTCTCTCTCTCTCTTCTCTCTCACTCCTCTCTCTCTCTCTCTCTCTTCTCTCTCTCTCTCTCTCTCTCTCTCTTTCTTCTCTTCTCTTCTTCTCTCTCTCTCACTTCTCTTCTCTCTCTTTCTTCTTTTTGTTCTTCTCTTCTCAATCTCTCTCTCTCTCTCTCTCTCACCCCTTCTTCTTCTCTCTCTCCTCTCTCTCTCAATTTTCTCCTCTCTTCCTCTCCTCTCTCTCTCTCCTTCTTCTCTCTCTCCTCTCTCTCTTCTCTCCTTCTTCTCTCTTCTCTCTCTTTCTTCCTCTCTCTCTCTCTTCCTCTCTCTCTCTCTCCTTCTCTCTCTTTCTTCCTCTTCTCTCTTCCTCCTCTCTCCTCTTCCTCCTTCTCTCTCCCTCTCTTCTCCCTCTCTCTCTCTCTCTCTCTCTCTCCTCCCTCTCTCTCTTCTCTCTTCTCTCTTTCTTCTCTTCTCTCTCTCTTCTCTTCTTTCTTCCTTCTCTCTTCTCTCTCTTCCTCTCTCTCTCTCCCTCCCTCCTCTTTCTCCCTCTTCCTTCCTTCCTTCCTTCCTCCCTTCCTCCTTCTCTCCTCCCTCCTCCCTCCCTCTCTCCCTTTCTGTCTGTCTGTCTGTTCTTCTTTCTTCTCTTTCTTCTCTTCTTCTTCTTCTTCTCTTTCTCTTCTTTCTCTTCTCTCTCCTCTTCTCTTTCCCTTTCTTTCCCTTTTCTCTTCTTCCCTCTCTCTCTTTCTTCCTTCCTTTCTTTTCCCTCTCTCTTCTTTCCCCTCCCTTTTTCTCCTTGAGCCTCTCTCTTTTCTCTTTTCTTTGTCTTGTTTTTTTCTCTCTCTCTTCTCTTTCTGTCTTACTCTTCGTCCTCCTTAGACCTTGAAGAGATAATATCTTTAGTCTGAATGTGTCGCTGTTCCCGAGATTTGCTTTTTTTGTGTCCGGGTGAGAGAGAGAGAGAGAGAGAGAGAGAGAGAGAGAGAGAGAGAGAGAGAGAGAGAGAGAGAGAGATGAAGAAAAAAAAAGAGAGAGAGAGAGAGAGGGAGAGAAAGAAAAAAAGAAAGAGTGAAAGAGAGGGAAAACATGAAAGAGAGAGAGAGAGAGTGAGAGAGAGAGAGAGAGAGAGAGAGAGAGAGAGAGAGAGAGAGAGAGAGAGAGAGTGAGAGAACTAGAGAGAGAGAGGGAGAGAAAGAGATAAGAAAGAAAGAGAGAGAGAGAGAAAGAAAAAGAGAGAGAGAGAGAGAAAACTATATAGAGATAGAGAGGGAGAGAAAGATAGAAAGGGAGAGAAAGATAGAAAGTGAGAGGAAGAGATGGAGAGGGAGAGAAAGATATAAAAAAGAAGGGAGAGAGATTGAGAGGGAGAGTAAGAGATAGAGAGGGAGAGAAAGAGATAGTGAGGGAGATATAAAGAGAGATAGAGAGGGAGAAAGGGAGAGCGCGAGGTAGAGAGGGAGAAAGAGAGACCGGGAGCGATAGAAAGAGAGAGAGAACGAGAGCGATAGAAAGAGATAGAGAGAGAGAGAGAGAGAGCGATGAAGAGAAAGAGCGAGAGCAAGAGAGAGAAAGAGCGAGAGCGAGAGAGAGAAAGAGCGAGAGCGAGAGAGAGAAAGAGCGAGAGCGAGAGAGCGAAAGAGCGAAAGAGCGAGACCGAGAGAGCGAAAGAGAAAGAACGAGAGCGAGAGAGAGAAAGAGCGAGAGCGAGAGAGAAAAAGCGAGAGCGAGAGAGAAAAAGAGCGAGAGAGAGAGAGAAAGAGCGCAAGCGAGAGTAAAAGAGAGATGAAGAGAGTAGAAGAGAGAGTGGGAGAGAGAAAGAGAGCGAGAGGGAGAGAGAGAGCGAGGGGGAGAAAGAGAGGGAGAGAGTAAGAGAGAGGGAGAAAGAAGAGAGAGGGAAAGCGAAAGAGAGAGAGGGAGAGCGAAAGAGAGAGAGAGGGAGAGCGAGAGAGGGAGGGGGGAGAGATAGGAGGGGGGAGGGAGAAGAAAGGGGCGGAAGAAGAGGAGGGAAGAGAGAGAGAGAGAGAGAGAGAGAGAGAGAGAGAGAGAGAGAGAGAGAGAGAGAGAGAGAGAGAGAGAGAGAGAGAGAGAAAGGAAGGTAGAAAGAGAGAGCGAGAGAGAGAGAGAAAAAGAGCGAGAGAGAGAGAAAGAGAGCAGGAGTAAAAAGAGAGAGGAAGAGAAGAGAGAGAGAACGAGGGGGAGAAAGAGGGAGAGAGTAAGAGAGAGGGGGAGAGAGAAAGGAAGAGAGAGGAGAAAGAAAGAGGGAAAGAGAGGGAGAGCGAAAGAGAGAGAGGAAAGAAGAGCGAAAGAGAGAGAGAGGGGGGGGGAGGGGGAGAGAGAGAGAGAGAGAGAGAGAGAGAGAGAGAGAGAGAGAGAGAGAGAGAGAGAGAGAGAGAGAGAGAGAGAAAAGAGAAATAGGAGGGAGGGAGGAGGGAGGGTGGAAGAAAGGGGTGGAAGAAGAAGAAGAAGAAGAGAGAGAGAGAGAGAGAGAGAGAGAGAGAGAGAGAGAGAGAGAGAGAGAGACAGACAGACAGACAGACAGACAGACAGACAGAGAGAGGGGGTGAGAGAAAGAGAGAGAAAGTGAGCAAGCGAGAGTAAAAGAGAGGGAGGGAGAGAGAGAGAGAGCGAGGGGGAGAAAGAGAGGGCGAGAGAGGGAGAGAGCAAGAGAGAGAGGGGGAGAGAGCAAGAGAGAGAGGGGGAGAGAGAAAGAGAGAGAGAGGGAGAGAGAAACGGAGAGGAAGAAAGAAAGAGAGAGGGAGAGCGAAAGAGAGAGAGGGAGAGCGAGAGAGAGAGAGGAGAGAAAGAGAGGGAGAGGAAGAAGGGAGAGAGGGAGTGAGGAGAGGGAGAAGAGAGAAGAAGGGCCGGAAGAAGAGGAAGGGAGAGAGAGAGAAAAAAAAACAAAAAGAGGAAGGTAGAAAGAGAGAGCGAGAGAGAGGGAGGAAGAAAGAGAGAGAGAGAGAGAGAGAGTTCGACAGAGGAAGGGAGAAAGAGAGAGCGAGAGAGAGAGGGGGGAGGGAGAAAGAGAGGGTGGGGAGAAAAAGAGAGAGAGAGAGAGAGAGAGAGAGGTTAGTGGGAGGGAGCGGCAGAGAGAGAGGGGGGGGGTGAGTGGAAGAAAGGAGAGACAGGAAGAGAGTGGGAGAGAGAGAGAGTGAGAGAGAGAAAGAGAGTTTGGGACAAAGAGAGCGAGAGCGAGAGATAGAATGGGAGAGAGAGAGAGAGGGGGGGGGGGAGGGAGACAGAGAGAGAATGAGAGGGAGAAGGAGAGAATGGGAGGGAGAGAGAAAGAGAGTGAGAGGGAGAGAGAAAGAGGAGGGAGAGAGAAAGAAAAGAGAGAGAGAGGAAGTGAGAAAGAGAGAGAGAGATGGAGAGAGAAATAGAGAGAGTCGGTGGGAGAGGAAGAGAGAGAGAGAGAGAGAGAAGGGGGGGTGAAGGAGAAGGATGAGGGAGAGAAAGAGAGAGACCTAATAGACGACAGATGCAGACAGAGAGAGAGAAGCAACCTAACCTCACCAAATGAACCAGATGAGAATAGAAAAAAAAATAAAACAGAAAAAAGGGAGGAGAAAGAAAGAGAGATAAAGAGATTATACCAATTAATATAAGAGAGGGAGAAGTGGAGCCCATTTTGAACCCGACGTCGGCACGTCAGAGTGGCCGTAATCAAGATATTCACACAATGATTAATAGTCATGGGAGATGTCAGTAATAATCATGGCTATTGTCGCTGTCGGAGTTGTAGGAGGAGTCGTAGTAGCTGGAACGGTAGTTGTGGTAGTGGTAGTTTTATCAGTGGTAGTGGTAATAGTAGTGGTAGTAGTATTAGTAGTGGTAATGGTTGTTTTAGTTGTGGCGGTGGCACTTTTATTAGTGGTAGTGGTAATGGTGGTAGTAGTAGTAGTAGTTGTATTAGTAATGGTAATGGTTGTTTTAATTGTGGTAGTAGTATTAGTAATGATAGGAGTTTTAACTGTGGTGTTGGTAGTAGTAGTAGTAATAATAGCAATGGTATTTCTGTTAGTGGTGGTATCATAAGTAGTAACAATAATATCCGTAGGAACATCGATAGTAATGAATGGAAAAGTAGAGTCCTTGTAATAGTAGTAGTATTGATAATTGTAATGGGAACGGACGTAGTAATAATAAAAAAGTAGCCTTTTAGTAGGAACAGTCGTTGTAAGAAGAGAAGCGGTAGTACAAGTAGCCCATTATGTTGATAGAAGAACGGTCAGTGATAGGAAGAATGGAATCAGTCGTAATAGTAAGAGTAGTAATAGCAGTAGGTAGTAGAAGCAGCAGTAGAGGAAGCAGTAGGTCTAATCATTGTAATATTAGCAATGGAAAAAATAGAACAGCGTTAGGATGATATTATTGGTATTAGCCACAGTAGTAATATAAATAGTAATAGTAGTAAAACGAAGAATAAATGTAATAGTAGTGTTAGCATCAGTAGCAATAGCACTTGTAATAGGTGTGAAAGAAGTAGAATGAGAAATAGTCTTAGGAAGAGTACCATTTCTACTACTGGTACTCTTCCTACAGCAATACGAACAATGTAAATGTAATTGTAGTAGTAGTGATCACAGAAACGTTAGTGGTGGTAGTATAGCACTGATTGTAATAGTGGAAAATGTAGTAGTAGCTGGATTATTGTAGTAGTAGTCGTAATAGTAGTAGTAGTAGTTGTAGTAGAAACAGTAGCAGAAGAAGACCATTTCACACTGCGAATTTCTCCGTTTTTTCTTTATTTCCCCGTTCTAAGAGGGAAGGTAATATTTAAGTTCTTGTTGGTTATATATTCAGTTATATATTCAGTTGAATAAATTTCGGAAATGGTGTCTCTTGGTTCTTCAATTTTTCCTTTATTCTTATTATTGTTGTTGGTCTTCTCCATCCCTTTCTGTCCCTGCTTTTGTTATTTATTTTTATTATTTATTTGTTCTCTTGTTTTTTACTGTCTCTTGTTTTGATCTCTCCTTCCTTCCATTTTTTCTTATTTTTTTCTTTGTTACCGGTACTTTTCTTTGTTATATTACTTTTTTTTCTTCTTGGCATTTGCCTTTTCTTCTTCCTTATTCTTCTGTTCTTAATATTAAGAACAGGAGAATGTTTTGTTCTTCCTTTTTTCTTTTACTTTTTTTTCGTTTTTCTTGTTCTTTTCCACTCGCTTTCTTCTTTGTCTTTGATGATAATGATAATGATTTTAAGAAATATAAAAATGAAGATGATGAATATCATAGTAGTAAGTAAGATAATTAGAATAATAAGAACAATACTACTCTAATAATGATACTGATTTAAGAAATGTAATTAAACAATGATAATGATATTAATGAAAATGACAATTATAATGACAATTATACTAACAGTAATATGATAAATGATAATGATAATAATAATGATTATGATAATAATAATGGTAATGATAATTATGACAATGGCAGTGATAATGATTCTAATTATGACAATGATTATGATCTGATTATGATAATGATAATGATGATTATGATAATAATAATGGTAATAATGATAATCATGGTATTAATCTATTAATGACAATCATCGTTATTATAATGGTGATGCTAATTATAATGGTAATGATTATGATCATTAGCAGTAATAAGGGAAAGGGTAATGCTAATGACGATGTTGATTATGATAAAGATAATTGCAATGACAGCAATTACATGATAATACGAAATAGTAATATCAATTATGATAATGATGGTACTGATAATGATAAATGTAATGATGATCATAATTATTACGATATTAATAAAAATGATGGATGATAATGATAATACTAAAACAATATCAATAGTAATGCTAATAACAATATTAATAATATATATTGTTAGCAATGAATATAATAATTATGATTATTATTATGACATTGCTAATAATAGTAATAATGAAAAATATTGATAATCATAATGATAGTAATTAAAGCAAATGGTGATGATGGTGATAACAACAATAATGATAATGATAATCAAAGCATAACATATTCTATAAACATCACGCTTCATAATTACAAAATCAGTAGTCTTGTCATTGACAGTTTTGCATTATTGTAATATCATTTGCACAATGAAATGTAGATATTAATGTTAATGACATTTGATATAACTTCGTTGTGTATTTGAGAATGATCATTTTGCTAATGTAATTATATTTTCCTATTTTGTAATTAAATGAATTATGTATTAATAATTATATGTCTGATTATTTTTGTAATTTGATTTTTGTTTTTATATATATCCTTTTTATGTATACCTCTGTCTTTTGTTTTTAAAACCCTTTTTCGTTGCATTTTTATTTCCGGTTAAGCTACCTAATGTTATCATTAACATTATTATTATTAACACTATTATGATTATGATTGTTCTTGTTATTATAATTATTATTATTATCATCATCATCATCATTATTAGTTTTATTATCATTATCATTATTATTAGTAGTAGTGTTATTATTAATGTTTTTGAATAAACAATTATACTAATAATAATGAAAATTGTAATGATGGCGATTATCATACTTATGACGATAATGTTAATGATATTAAAAGTAATGATGATAATTGTAAATATTATTATTATCATCATCATCATCATCACCGCCACCATCATCTTTGTCGGCGTCGTCGTTATTATTATCACTATTTTACTTATAATTGTTATGATATTGATAATGATTACGTTAGTAATGATAGTGCTAATGACAACAGTGATAATAATTTTTATCATGATTATTATTATCATTGTTATGACCATTATCATCATCGTTATTGTTATTGTTATTATAATTATTAATATTAATATTACTTGAATAACCATCAGTCTGTGTTTTTTATTATTTTTATTATCTGCATATACAGTAATGATTTATATTTATCGTTTTTATCATGATTATCATCATTATAATCATTAGCCTCCTCCTCATCATTATCATCAATACCATTATCATTATATATCACCATCATCATTAATATCATTATTTCTTATTATGTCACCAAGTTATCGATATTATTATCACTATTATTGCTCTATAATGTTTATTATCAATTGCCTTTCCGATCATTAACATCCTAAATAAGATAACCATAATAGTAATAATAAATATAATATCCTATTTATTATCATAAGTGCTTTATTTTACCTACTATCATTTTGCTTGTTATTCCTAACGACTAAGATATTGATGCAAATATGGACATAGAAAGGGATGGATGTGTCTGGCAAATGTTTATGAATTTTTGAAGGATTATATAAACATTTTACTTACGACCTCCGTGTAGGCCTATTTAGTTTATTTATGGTTTGTCTTTTTGTGTCTCTGTTTGTCTTCGTTTATTATCATTATCTCTATATCAGCTTCGGAAGAGGGTTAGTGAGGGTGAGGGGAGGGGAGAGGGAAGGAGGCGAGGGAGAGAGAGAGAAAGAAAGAGGGAGAGAGAGAGAAAGAAAGAGGGAGAGAGAGAGAAAGAAAGAGGGAGAGAGAGAGAGGAGGGGGGGAATGAGAGAGAGAGAAAGAAAGAGAAAGAATAGGAGAGAGAGAGACATCGAAAGAGAAAAGAGAGAGTGGGAATGAGAGAGAGATATTGAAAAAGAATAGGATAGAGAGAGACACCGAGAAAGAGAGAATGTGAGAGACATCGAAAGAGAATAGGAAAGAGACATCGAAAGAGAGAGAGAGAATGAGACATTGAAAGAGAATAGGAAAAAGAGAGAGACATCGAAAGAGAATAGGAAAGAGAGAGAGACATCGAAAGAGAATAGGAAAGAGAGAGAGAGAGACATCGAAAGAGAATAGGAAAGAGGGAGATCTCGAGAGAGAGAGAGAGAGAGAGAGAGAATCGTCCTTGAAATACAAACGAGAAAGAGTTTGATGCAAAACTTACTTTCCGTCATCATCGGCCAGACAACGTGCCGAAAGCAAGAGATTTGAGATTAATTTAATAGAGAGATTTGTACGCATTGAGAGAAAACTTGT
>NC_091563.1:28566385-28571385 GCF_042767895.1 Penaeus vannamei
AGGGAGGGTAGAAAAGGAGGGAGGAGAGAGGTGAGGAGGAGTAGAGGGGAGGGGAAGGAGGAGGAAGGGTAGGAGGGGATGGGAGGGAGGGAGGAAGGAGTAGAGGGGGAGGGGAAGGAGGAGGGAGGGTAGAGAGGAGGGGAAGGAGGTGGGAGGGTAGAGGGGAGGGGAAGGAGGTGGGAGGCAGGTAGTAGGGGAGGGGAAGGAGGAGGAAGGAGGTAGAGGGGAGGGGAAGGAGGAGGAAGGGTAGAGGGGAGGTGGGAAGGAGGAGGAAGGGTAGAGGGGATGGGAGGGAGAGGAGGAAGGGTAGAGGGGAGGGGAAGGGAGGAGGAAGGTTAGAGGGGAGGGGAAGGAGGTGGGAGGAGTAGAGGGAGGGAGGGTGAAGGAGGAAGTGAATATGAGGGGAGGGGGAGAAGGAAGGGGAAAAAGGGGGAAAGGGGTGCAGAAGGACAGAAGTGGAAGGGAGTAGGGAGGGAAGATAGGGAACTTGGAAGGGAGGGAAGGGAGTAGGAGGGAGGATAGGGAACTGAAGGAGGGAAGTGAGAGGAATAGGAGGTAGTGAGAGGGAGGGAACTATTGGGAAGGTAGGTGAGGGAGGAGTAAAGAAGAGATGGGGAAAAGGGTACGAGATGCAGGAATGGCAAGGGGGAAGGGCAGAGAGAGAGAGAGAAGCAGACGCTCTCGGGTACGGCGCGGCACCACGTTGGCACTCACGCTCGTGTTGGTGGCACTGTGTGGTCGCTGGGAGGGAGGGGGGGAGAGGGAGGGAGGTGAGAGGGAGTGAAGTGCCAGCCTTGTAAACCCCCCCTTATATCCTCGCCCTCCTCTCCCCCCCCTTTCCTCTCCTCCCCTCCTCTCCTCTTCCCCTTCCCCCCTCGCCTCTCCTCTCTGCTGCCCTCTCTTCACACCCGTTTTCCAAGTAACAAGTGAAGTATACACGGTATTCCATTGTAAGGGCCTTGTTGTGTGTGTGTGTGTGTGTGTGTGTGTGTGTGTGTGTGTGTGTGTGTGTGTGTGTGTGTGTGTGTGTGTGTGAGGGGAATGAGCGTACCTGTGTAGGTATGAATATTGTTATATGCCAAAAAATATATAGAGCTATGCTTAATGATTCTTTATTTGCGTCAGTCAGCTGTTTTCCCTTCGATTTAATTAATTTACCGTTTACTCTTTAATTCTATCATCAAAATATGCCTCTCTATAATTCTTTCTTTCTCTCCCTCTCTCCCCCAGGTTAGTGCGGAGGCCCCAGCGCCCGAGTGTGATGTAGACCTCAGCCCAAACACTGAGAGAACAAGACCAAAAAGCAGAACTTGAAGCCGCGCGCGCAAGTGAGAAAACCTACGCCAGACCAATTTCCTAGACCGATTTGGATATAATTTTTCATTGAAGGAAAGAGTGCGAGGCTGTCATCTGTTTTTTATCATTATTATTTTTCATTAGTTATATATACATAGATATATTATTGTTATTATCAATCATTATTTTCTGGAAGTGAATAATGACCACAAGGTGTGGAACAGTGCCAGGAAAATAGCGGAAGGAAGATTCGAAAAAGAGTAGTTTGGCGGAGAACAAGTTAATGTGATGTGTGTGTGCTACAGTGCTTATTTTACTTCCTCTGCGTTTCATACATCGAGTGACTGCCGCGTGTGTCAACCGTGACGTCACCCACTAAACATGATTGACGGCAAGACCCCGCCCTCACTCAGTCCGACTGTACCTACAATGGGGTAAGCTTTGTTGTACTTTTTTAATCATTAGCCATTTAGTTCGTGTATTCATTCTTGTATCTCTCCTTAGTGCATTTATGTTGATATTTTTTTCTGTTTATTTCAGTATTTAATCCATAACGCCGTAGCTCTGTTAGTTTGTATCATTTTCTTTAATTATTTTGATGACTATTGCTTGTAGTTGCATTATCACTGCATTCGGACTTACTGACGGTTCCCTTTGTCTGACAAGTTTTTCATTCTCGGGAAGCGGAGGGAACTCTATTGATTTTGGATATCGGATGCCAAATTTTAGTGTAAGTTTTGCCGTGTTGCCTTGAAACGTACCCGCAACACGTGGCCCAAAGATATTAATTGTAAAGAAAATGTTACGAAGGAATTTGCTCATAAGTAGATAATGTGTTTAATTGGCTGATAAAGTTGATTATATTACGGGTCTGTATATATGTATATGCATGCATGTAAATATATATATTTCTGATATATATGTACATACATACGTACATACGTACGTACATGCATACATACATGCATATAAAGATACATACATACATGGATACATACATATATACATACACTCTCCCACCCACCCACACGCACACAGGCACACACACACACACACACACACACACACACACACACACACACACACACACACACACACACACACACACACACACACACACACACACACACACACACACACGTTTATGTGTGTGTGTGTGTATGATTTTGTATGTATGTACATATAATATATAGCAAATCTCAGTAAGATTTATATTCTCTTAAACTGACACAGATGATCGTCACTTTTGCACATTGTGGTAATGTTAAAAGCTCCAGCGACGTATTATAATTCCAGTAATTATTTTTGTTGTTTTTTTTCCTCCTAAATAAAGATTATTTTGCATAACGGTATTGTTGTTGTTGTTATTTCTGGTAGCGGTTATCATTCTTTCTGTTGTTATTTTAATTTATCATCATTTTTTTACTATGAAAGTTGGTTTTCTTGTTATTATCATTGTTGTCATAATCATCATCAAATGTTGTTATTTTATTATTATTATTATTATTATTATTATTATTATTATTATTATTATTATTAATATGGTTGATATTATTGATGATAATTGTAATTATTATTATTATTAATTATTATAATTATTATAACTATTACTATTATTTATACTTGTTCTTGTTATTATCATTACTATTATTATCATTATTATTATGATGATGATTGATTTTTATTAGAATTTCATTATTATTATTATTGTTATTATTATTATTGTAATTGTAGTTATTATTATTATTGTTATTATCATTTTTTTATTATGTCATTATTATTTGTTATTATTATTGTTATCATTTTTATTATTGTTATTATTATTATTAGTAGTAGTAGTACCATTATCATTATTATTGTCATTATTATTATTATTATTATTATTATTGTTATTGTTATTGTTATTGTATTTGTTATTGCTGTTGCTGTTCTTGTTGTTGTTATTGTAGTTTGATTATTGTTATTGCTCTTATTATTTTCAATATCATCATTGTTGTTGTTATTATTAGTGTTATTATTATTGTCATTAGTATTACTAATATTATTATTATTTTTATTATTATTGTTGTTGCTGTTGTTATTGTTGTTGTTTCTTATTATTATTGTTACTGTTATTAATATATTATTATTATTATTACAAATATTGCTATTGTTGATGTTCATCTTATATTTTTTAGTATTTGAAATTTACTGTTTATGATATTGATATTATCAGTGTTATTGCTGTTAATACAATAATTAATATTACTGCTATTAACATGATTATTAATATCTCCATTAATACCCTTGTTGTTGAATTTGCTATATTACTAGTCTCTCATATAGACCTATTGTACTGCTATTATGCCTTTTCTAAGAATGACACTACATCGCTCTATATAATTAGAAGGTTTAAGGATGAGATAGTCTGCGGCACTGTCGAGGCACTTGCAATATCCACACGCACATCAAGCAAACGTAATTTTGATTTATTTGTACGGTTGTCCTGTTGGTTGCAGAGCTGACTATGTGTTCTGGTTCATAAATGTTGGTTATGTTTATTTGAATTGCACACACACACACACACACACACACACACACACACACACACACACACACACACACACACACACACACACACACACACACACACACACACACACACACACACACACACACACACACACACACACACACACACACACATATATATTTATTTATATATATATATATATATATATATATATATATATATATATACATATACATATATATACATATACATATATATATATATATATACATATATATACATATATATATATACATATACATATATATAAGCATATATATACATATATATATATATATATATATTTAAATATACATACATATATATACATATACATGTATATGTACATATACATATATATATATACATATACATATAAACATACATATATATACATATATATATATATATATATATATATATATATATATATATATATATATATATATATATATTTCTCTTGGTGTGATAATTACGATAATGATATTAGAAATAATGATGATAAGGATAACAATAATGATAATGATTAATAAAGATGAAAATGATGATCATGACGATGCTAATGATGATGGCGATAATTATAATAGCATTATTGATAATAACAATAATGCTGCTATTATTCTTATTACTAGTATTGCTGTTGTTGCTGTTGTTGTCGTAATGACATAGGCCTAACCATTAGTACATCATCACCATTACTGATGCTTTACAATATTGTTTCACTCTCTCCATTACATATATTTCCAACGTAGGCTTAAGCGACAAGATAATGAGATGTCTTTGTGTGGGTTTGTGTATTTAGGAGAGAGTAGGAGAGGAAGTGGCACAGAGTGAGAGAGAGAGAGAGAGAAGAAGGAGAGAGAGAGAGAGAGAGAGAGAGAGAGAGAGAGAGAGAGAGAGAGAGAGAGAGAGAGAGAGAGAGAGAGAGAGAGAGAGAGAGGGAGAGAGACGTGAGGGAGGGAGAGGGAGGGGGAGAGAAGAAGAAGGAGAGGAAGAGGGAGAAGGCGAGAGAGAGGGAGAGGGGGAAGGAGGGGAAGAGGGAGAGAGAGTGGGAAAGGAAGAGAGGGGGGGGGAGGGCGAGAGAGAGAAGGGCAGAGAGGGAGAGGGAGAGAGAGACAAAAAGAGAAAGAAATGGAAAGAGAAATAGGAAGAG
>NC_091563.1:28573885-28581385 GCF_042767895.1 Penaeus vannamei
TTTCTCTTTCTCTTTTTCTCTTTGTCTTTCTCTTTTTTCTCTCGTTCCTTGGATCTTCCTTCCTCTCTTTTCCTTTCTCTCTCTTCTCTCTCTTCTCTCCCTCCCATTTCTCCCTCCTTGATTCTCTTTCTCCTCCTTGTCTCTCCCTCCCTCTCTCTCTCTCTTTCTCCTCGTTTCTCCTCTTTTCTTTGTCTCTCCTTCCCTCTTCTCTTCTCTTTCTCTTCTCCTTGTCTCTCCTTCTCTTTCTCTTCCTCCTCTCCTTCTGTTCCTTGTCTCTCTTTTCGTATTCTCTTTTTTTCCTCTTGTCTTCTTTCTTCTACTTTCTCTCCTTCCTATCTTTTTCTCTTCTTTCTTTTCTCTCTCCATCGCTCGTGTCTTTTGTACTCTCATACTCCTTTCCTTTTCTTCCCTCCTTCTTCCCTCCCTCCTCCTCCTCCAAACTTCACCCTCCAATTCTTCCCTCTCCCTCTCCCTTCTTCCCCTTCCCCTTCCTCCTCCCCCATCTACCCCCATCTCTTCCCTCCCTCTCCCTCTTCTCCTTCCCTTTCTCCCCTCCTTCTTCCCCCTTTTCGCTCATCCCCTCCCTCTTCCCCTTCCCCCTCCTCTTCCCCTCTCCCCTCCTACTCCCCCCTCAACATACTAATCTCCACCTCTTCTTCCCCCTCTCCCTCCCTCGCCCCCTCCCCCACTCTTTGCTTTTCTCCCTCTCTCTTACTCCGTCCCCCTTACCACTCCTTCCACCCCCCTCCCCATTCCCTCCACCCCTCCCCACTCCTTCCACCCCCTCCCCATTCCTCCACCCTCCCCACCTCCCGCCACCCCCAATATCTTCCTTCCCCTCTCCCCCACCCCCCACCCTCCACCCGCAATCAGTACAGTTGCAATGGCCGTTAGCAGAACCCGATCATTCCCTTTGCCTCCTTTTTGATGGACAAGGAACGAGCGTGTACAGGGGGCTGGGGTGGAGGGGGCTGGGGAGGAGGAGGGGGGTGCTGGAGGGGGCTGGGGGAGTTGGGGTGGGGGGCGGCTACTGGTACATTGACTGGCTGCCTTCCTTTCCTATTTTTTTTTCTTTTTTTAATCTTTGCGCTTTTTCTTTCTTTACATTGTTCTGCTTCTGCGATTTCTTCCTTTTTTTCTATTCTTCTTTTGGGTCTTCTTTTTTATTATTTTTCTTCTTTTTGCTTCTCCTCCCCCAGTCCTTTTCTTCTTCATATTATTATTATGATTACTATTGTTATTATCATTAAAATTCCTCTCTTCTTCTTCATAGTCTTTTTCTTCTTCCTCTTCTATTTCCTATTCTTCTTCCATTCTTCTCCTTCTCCTCGTCTTCTTCTTCTTCTTCTTCTCTATCTTCATGATGTCGTTGACTGTAGTGTCGATTTCCCCAACACTGAATCCAGGGTCGAGGCGGGGGGGGGGGGAGAGAAGACACCGCACACGCTCACATCCACACACGCATGCATGCACACGTAAATGGACACGCGCACGCACACTAACGCACATGCATATTTATGATTCGATATATATTTCAAACACACATATGCGCGCACAGGTACACGCACACACGCACACTCGTACACGAACGCACACGCACACGCACACGCACATGCACACACACACACACACACACACACACACACACACACACACACACACACACACACACACACACACACACACACACACACACGCACACACACGCACACGCACGCACGCACACACACACACACACACACACACACACACACACACACACACACACACACACACACACACACACACACACACACACACACACACACACGCACACGCACGCACACACACACACACGCACACACACACACGCACACGCACACGCACACGCACACGCACACACACGCACACACACACCACGCATTCAAACATACATACTCTACTACACGCATGAAGTGGGAGATTCTGTGCGTGCACGATGAAGCGTGAGGGAGAGGAGGAGGGGGGAGGGAAGAGGGGAGGAGGGGGGAGGGAAGAGGGGAGGAGAGGGGGAAGGGGAGTAGTGATTCCCCCCCTCCTCCCCCACCCCCCTTTCCCCTCTCGGTTGTACCCCCTCTGCCCCCCACCCCTCACTGCCTCCCAAGGTTGTGGCCGCCTCACCTGTCAGGCGCTTCCAGTACAGGAGTATCTTTGCGCAGAAACACAGCTGAATGGGTTGGGTCTGCTGTCACACGCGGGCAAGCACACACTGGAGCATGCTTTGGCCTCGCAGCTGCACATACGCCCTTACTCACTCGTTCACTCATCTTTTGCTCTGCTGCTCATACACTCACTCATTAGCAATCACTTATTCATTCGCTCTCTCACTCACTCACTCATCCACTCGCCCTCCAACTCATAACTAACTCACTCTCCCCCTAATTCATTCACGATCCTATCCGCCTACTCAAATACTCACGCACTCACTCACATACTTACTCACTCACTCGCTTTGTCACTAACACACACACTTGCTAACACGCCCACTCACTCGCTCACTCACTCACTTACCCACTCACTCACTCACCCACTCACTCACTCACCCACTCACTCACTCACCCACTCACTCACTCACTCACTTACCCACCCACTCACTCACCCACTTATTCACTCACTCACCCACCCATTCACGCACTGACACTCACGCACTCACTCAGCCACCCACCCAACCATTCACGCACTCACTCACCCACTCACAGACTTTAGTGTCGTGGTCACTCTGTGGCTCCAAAGAGGTGCATCGTCTCCCACATCTAGTTCGTTATTGTTCTAATGTGTTTGCTCTGCGGTCGTCTTGTTGCAGTGTTTGCTTGTTTGTTGTTTGTCTTTCGCATTTTCTGTCCAGTGTCTTCTCATCTCTTTCTCGTTCTCTATCTCTGTCTCTCTGTCTTTCTCTCTCTCTCTCTCTCTCTCTCTCACTCTCTCTCTCTCTCTCTCTTTCTCTCTCTCTCTCTCTCACTCTCTCTCTCTCTCTCTCTCTCTCTCTATTCTCTTTCTCTCTCATATCCTGCAACCCTCCCACCCTCATTCTCATCTTTCACCCCTCCCTTCTTCCCTCCTTCTCACTCTCCCTCCTTCCTTCCCTCTCATCCTCCCTCCTTCCCTCCCTCTTATTCTTCCTTTCTCCCTCTCATACACTCTCCCTCTCACCCTCCCTCCTCCCCTCCTTCCCTCTCTTTCAAACCTTAACGTATTTCCAGTGACTCATGGAACTGAAAAAAAACGAAAACAGAAAATACAAAATGGAGCAAAAGGAGAAAGAGAAAGAGAGACGAAGAAGGAGAAAGAGAAGGAGAAAGGGAGGGTGGCAAAAGCGTGAAAAGGGAGAGAGAGAATAAAACAATAAATAAAAGGTGCTCCAACGCTGTTATAATATCATCTTTCCAAATTTTGGTTTACGAATCCTCCGAGAGAAAATATACGTCGAGCTCGCTGGTGGCATCTGGCAAGGACAGCCGAGGGAGGGAGGGAGGAGAGAGAGAGAGAGAGACAGAGGGAGGAATGAAAAGGAAAGGAGAAGGGGAGGGAAGGAAGAATCGATAAGAGGAGGAAAGCGGAGGAATGGAATAATCGAAGAGAGAAGAAAAGAGGAGGCGGGAGAGGAGAGGAGACCGAGGCAAGCTGGAACGTTGGGGGAAGTTCAAAGACTCTCTGACTCACGAGGAATTTAGCGGTTGAGTGTGGTGAGGAATGGGAGAGAGAGAGAGAGAGAGAGAGAGAGAGAGAGAGAGAGAGAGAGAGAGAGAGAGGAGAGAGAGAGAGGGAGGGTGAGGAGAGTGAGAGAGGGAGAGGGAGGAGGGAGAGAGAGAGAGAGAGAGAGAGGGTGAGAGGAAAGAGAGTGGGAGAGGGGGAAAGAGAGAGGAGTGAGAGAAGAGAGAGGAAGAGGGAGAGAGAGAGGGGAGGACAGTATAAAGGGAGACAAGGAGAGAGAAATGGGAAAGTGAGAAATAGGACTTAAAAATGAGAGATAGCGAGACAGAAATGAGAGATAGATTACGAGAAATGAGAGATAGAGAGAAATAAGAGATAGATAGCGAGAAATGAGAGAGAGAGGGGGAAAAATTATTAAAAAAGATCTAGAGAGAATCAGCCAAGGCGAGGGCAGAGGCAAGAGAGAAAGAGAGCCGAGCAGACAAGCAAGAAATGCAGGCAAACAAGCAAACCGAGCCGCGCCTGTGCTGCCACCAGAAGGGCCCTCGCAGACAATGACTATCGTCGAAAACACACCAGTGTTATCGGAGGCGAAGGGTCATTGGCTGGGAGGGTCACTGGCCACTAGCTTGGAGGTCACTGGACAAGGGGCGCCAGCTAGCCAAAGGTCAATGAAGGTCAGTCGTTAGTAGGTCACCAGGCAAGTGTCCCTAACTAGGAGGATAGCTAGCCAAAGGTCAATGAAGGGCAGTAATTAGATGGGCACCAGCCAAGAGGCCGGTAACTAGGAGGATAGCTAGCCAAAATGAATAGTAGGTCACCAGCCATCGGTTGCTAACTAGTAGGATAACCAGCCAAAATAAGTAGGAGATCACCAGGCAAAGCTGGTTACCCAAAAGGTCATCTTTTGGGTCATCTAGCAAGAAGTTAGTAACTAGGTGGTCACCAGGCAAGGGTCGTTAACGAAAAGGACAACTAGCAAAAAGCCAATAACCAGTAGGTCACTGGGCAAGAGTCCTTAACAAAGAGAATATCTAGCCAAAGGTCAATGACTTGAAGGGGCACTAACTAGCCAAGGGTAGAGTAGCCAAGACGAGGGTTACTAACAAGGAGAGTGACCATTCAAGGGTAACTGGGAGCCAGCTATAAGGGGCATGCGAGGCCACAGGGTAAACAAAATAATATCGAAGTTTTGATTTTCTTGTCACCATTCATTCCCGTTTCGTATGTTCAGGATGTCAGTTTCAGAACAGTTACTGACGCCTGCTTACCGAACAAGGTCTGTCTCTCCTGCGTTTTTTCTCTTTCTTTTTTTTCGTCTTCCTTCTTTGTGCCTGTTCTAGTTTCTCTTCTTTTTAAATTCTTCGTCTTCCTATTCTGTTACCTCTTCTTTTGATTATGCCTATTCATACTCTTTATTTTTTCTTTATTCTCTCTTCTTTTTCTTCCCCACCTTCTACTCCTCTTCCCACCACCTCCCCTTTCCCCCTTTCCCCCTTTCCTCTGCCTCACACTTTCCCCTCACCTCCCTCCCTTCCTTCCCCCTACCCACCTTCCCTCCCTCCCTTCCCCCTACCCACACTCCCTCCCTCCCTCCCTTTCCCCTACCCACCCCCACCCTCCCTCCTTCCCTCCCTCCCCCTACCCACCATCCCTCCTTCCCTTCCTCCCTTCCCCCTACCCACCCTCCCTCCCCCTCCCTTCCCCCTACCCACCCTCCCCCTTCCCTTCCTCCCTCCCCCCTACCCACCATCCCTCCTTCCCTTCCTCCCTTCCCCCTACCCACCCTCCCTCCTTCCCTTCCTCCCATCCCCCTACCCACCCTCCCTCCGCCCACATCCCCACCTCGCATCAGTAGTTCCCCCAATACCTCTCCTTGCGGCCGGTCAGGTACAACGGCACATCACGTACAGCTGTACTAGTCTGGCTCTTATTACTTCATGGATGCGAGTTGCTTCGTCAGACCGGCATGGGCAGCAAGCAGGTAGCCCGGCTCATGACAACACGCGCTTAGGAACTGGTCTCTCTCTCTCTCTCTCTCTCTCTCTCTCTCTCTCTCTCTCTCTCTCTCTCTCTCTCTCTCTCTCTCTCTCTCTCTCTCTCTCTCTCTCTCTCTCGTAACATAGTTTTCAACCACCCGTCAAGCAAACTAATGAAGCAAAATGATTAATGATACAAGAATTAGTGTGCTTCCTCTTTACCATTTTTTCCTCATTTAAGTAGTAATAACACAATCATGTAAACATAGACGGTTGGCTTCATCGCTAATGGTTCGTGTTTGCGAATAGCTAATATAAGCTTTTAAAAAATCACAGAATTCCAACTGAAATGTATTGATATCGAAAATGTTAAATGTCGGTAATGTGTCTGATGTTTGAGTGTACATATTATAAATACACACACACACACACACACACACACACACACACACACACACACACACACACACACACACAAAGAGATATGTATGTATGTATATTCATATATGATCATTAAAATATGAGGGGAAAATGTTTTCAGTTCCATGCTATGGCTCAACTCGCAAGGAATATTTTATCAAACTGTGTAAGATATAGAACGAAAATTTATGGCATCATGAAATTATTACTTGCTTTTGTAAAAGTATGAATAGATAGATGAAACGTGTATTTTTTTTTTATAAATTGATGACGCGCGGTGATTGGTGGAATTTTTAAACGGTCTGTGATTGGTCGATTCGAATGAGTCGAAAGTCGTGCTTTTAGGATATATAAACTCGGCCTCGCGCTGATATCATTGTAAACAAAATATGTAAGATTGAAAAGTAGAAAAAAATGTACCTAAAGCTTTATTTTTCATTCCGGTATTGATTTATTTAATTGTATATATATATATATATATATATATATATATATATATATATATATATATATATATATATATATATATATATATATATATATATATATATATATATATATATATATATATATATATATATATATATATATATATATACTCGTATATGTTTGAATTAGTCTACAGTTGGATAGCACAGGCTAATTATGATTAATTACCCCAAGGTTATTTTCCCGATAAAGGAATGCATGCAGAAAACAGAGGATTAATTAATTGAATAATCCAGAGAGAAAGAAAAACAAATAATCGAAATAACGACGTAAAAAGTAGAGGATGAAAGCAAAATCCGGCAATGATGCGCGTCACTGCATCAGCTTGCATTGATGCCATAGTTGCTCGTCATGACACTTTTAGAGCATCGGTGGACAATGGTCGGTATTTTCCCCCTCGAATTTATCGAAATTACAGGCCTTAGGTCATGTTTTTTTCGCTAGGATCTTTTTTTATTTTCTTCGGCGCTTTTTAGGTGTCTGGTTTTTCTTTGTCATGTTTTTATGCTTTCGTTTGTTTCTCGTTTTTTGGGGGGTGTTGTTTGTTTCTTTTTTGGTGTTGCCTCTTCTTTCTTTCTTTCTCTCTCTCTCTCTCTCTCTCTCTCTCTCTCTCTCTCTCTCTCTCTCTCTCTCTCTCTCTCTCTCTCTCTCTCCATCCCTCTCCCGCTCCCTTCCGCTCCCCCTCTTCTCCTTCCTTCCCTCCCTCTTTATTTCTCATTCCCCATCCTCCACCCAAGTGTTATGAACTACAGCTGTTCAGATGTGCAAATGCGTTGCAGGTTGCACTGTATAGAGTAGCTGTGTTGCAGAGCGAGTCAGATGTACTCCCGCGCCTCGCCGTGCATGCAGCGCGTGTGTGCTTGTGCAGTCACGGTGGCGGCGGCGCTTGCGCGTGGGTGGGGGGTGGGGGGTGGATTATGGGTGTGGGAGAAGAGGGTTTGGG
>NC_091563.1:28583885-28593885 GCF_042767895.1 Penaeus vannamei
GGTGGAGGTGGAGTGGGTGGGTGGGTGGAGAGGGAGGGAGGGAGGGAGGAGAGAGAGAGAGAGGGAGGAAGGGGAAAGGTGGGGTGGGTGGGGAGGAAAGCGAGGGAGGGTGGGTGGGTGAAGATGGGTGGGGTGGGAGGAGGGAGAGGAGAGGGAGGGAGGGAGAGGGGAAGGTAGGTGGGTGGGTGGGAGGGAAGGGAGGGAGGGGAAAGGTGCGTGGGGAGGGAAGGAGGGAGAGGGGAGAAAGGGTGCGTGGGAGGGAAGGAGAGGGAGGGGGAGGGAGGGAGGAAAGGTAGGTGGGGTGGGAGGGAGGGGAGGGAGGGAAAAGGTGGGTGGGTGGGAGGGAGGAAAGAGTGGGTGGAGAGAGGGGGAGGGAAAGGTAGGAAGTGGATATGGTCTGGGTGGGGGGAAGGAGAGGAGGGAGGAAGGAGGGAAGGAGGGAGGGAGGAAAGGTGGGTGGGGAGGGAGGGAGGGGGGGAAAGGAGTAGGTGGGTGGGTGTGTGGGAGGGAGGGAGGGAGGAAGGAAAGGTGGGTGGGAGGGAGGGAGGGAGGGAGGGAGGGAGGGAAAGGTGGGTGGGTGGAAGGGAGAGAGAGGGACGGATGAAGGAAGAAAGGAAGGAAGGAAGGAAAGAAAGAAAGATTGAAAAAGGAAAGAAATAATGAAGGAAGAAGCGAGAAGAGGAAGTAAGGGGTGAGAGGATTGGCGGGAGTAGAACAGAAGAGAAGAGGACAAAGGAAGGAAAATAAAACAAGAGAGACAACAAGAAAAAGAGGATAGGAAGAAAGATGAGGAAGAGGAAAAATGAGAAGAGGAGAGAGAGAGGAAGAGGGGGATGAAGAGGGAAAAGAGGCGAGAGAGAGAGAGAGAGAGAGAGAGAGAGAGAGAGAGAGAGAGAGAGAGAAAGAGAAAGAGAAAGAGAAAGAGAAAGAGAGAGAGAGAGAGAGAGGGGAAAGAGAGAGAGAATAAGAGAAAGAGAGAGAGAGGGGGGAAGGAAAGAAGAGAGACACTGCTAAGAACGGCAGCCAAAGCAAAGAGAAGATGACCTAATCTTTAGAAGTGAAGAGGGACAGGGGAGGGAGAGGGGGAGGGGAGGGCGACGGTGGAGTTGGTGGATTGGAGGTGGAGAACAAGGGGGGAGAATAGACGAAAGTGGAGATGGAAGATTGGAGGTGGAAGTGGAAGGCGAGGACATAAGGAAGGGGGAAGAATAGACGAAAGTGGAGATGGAAGATTGGAGGTGGAAGTGGAAGGTGAGGACGTAACGAAGGGGGAAGATGGAGATAGGGATGGAAGGGAAAGGGAGAGGGAGAATGGAGGTGGAGGCCTAGGAGGAAGTGGAGGAGGCGGAGTGGACCTAGAGAGTGGAGTGGAACAGCTGTCTCTATGCCTAACGCCACGTGTCGGGGTGGTCTTCCTCTCTGCCTTTCTCTCTTTCTCTCTTTTTCTCTTTATTCCTCATACTCTCCGTCAGTGTCACGTCTTTCTTTTTCTCTTTCTCTCTCTCTCTCTCTCTCTCTCTCTCTCTCTCTCTCTCTCTCTCTCTCTCTCTCTCTCTCTCTCTCTCTCTCTCTCTCTCTATCTATGTCTATCTCTCTCACTCTCTCTCTCTCTCTCTCTCTCTCTCTCTCTCTCTCTCTCTCACTCCCTCCTCTCACTCCCTCCTCCCTCCCTCCTCCCTCCCTCCCTCCCTCCTCCTCCCTCCCCTCCCACTCCCTCCCTCCCACTCCCTCCCTCCCCTCCCTCCCTCCCTCCCATCCTCACTCCCTCCCCTCCCTCCCTCCCTCCCTCCCTCTCCTCCCTCCCTCCTTCCCTCTCCCCCTCCCTCCCTCCCTCCCCCCCTCTCCCTCTCCCTCTCCTTATCCTTCATCTCTTTCTCTTTTCGCCTCCTCCCTCCTTCAATACTTCTCTCTCTTTTCCTCTCCTTGTCTTCCCTCTCTTTATCCGTCTCCTTGTATCCCACTTTTCCTTACTCCCTCCCTCTCCTTTTCCCTCCACTCCCACCTTTCCGCCCCTCCCTCCCTCCCTCCTTCCTTCCTTCCCTTCCTTCCTTCCGACCTTCCTTCCTTCCTTCCTTCCTTCCTTCCTTCCTTCCTTCCTTTCTTCCTTCCTTCCTTCCTTCCTTCCTTCCCTCCCTCCCTCCCTCCCTCCCTCTCTCCTACCCTCCCCCTTACCTGGCCTCCTCCCCTTAGGCCTCTCTGACGTACATTTAAATGCCTTCCAACTCCGGTCTTCTACGCGATGACGAGGACGATGATGATGTTAGTGGCGATTTAAATGAGGAAAGAGGAAATAGGAGGAGGAGGTGGAGGAGGAGGAGGAGGAGGAGGAGGAGGAGGAGAAGGAGAAGGAGAAGGAGAAGGAGGAGAAGAAGAAGGAGAAGGAGGAGAAGAAGAAGAAGGAGAAGGAGGAGAAGAAGAAGGAGAAGGAGGAGGAGGAGAAGAAGGAGAAGGAGAAGGAGGAGAAGAAAAAAGAGAAGAAGGAGGAGAAGAAAAAAGAGAAGAAGGAGGAGAAGAAAAAAGAGAAGAAGGAGGAGGAGAAGAAGGAGAAGAAGAAGAAGGAGAAGGAGAAGAAGAAGAAGAAGAAGAAGAAGAAGAAGAAGAAGAAGAAGAAGTAGTAGTAGTAATAGAAGACATGGAAGTAGAAGAATAAGGAGAAGGAAAGAAGAAAGAGAGAAGAGAACCATACAGCCAGACCGAAGAAGCCCAAAGGGAATGAGTGTCAGAATATTGATAAAAAAAAGAAAAAAAAAAGAGAGAGCAAAGCAAAGTTGCCGGTAGGCCAAGGAAGACAGTGTGTAGCACAAGGTGTGTTGCTCTCTCCCCTCCCCTCTGCCCTGCCCCCTCCCCTTTGCAGACGTCCACCCCCCTTTGCCGTCCGCTTCCCCCTTCCTCTTCCCAACCCTCTCCCCTCCTCCAATGCCCCTCCCTCCTTCCCCTTCCCCAACCCCTCTTGCCTCCTCCACCCTCCGCTACCCCCTTCCCTTTTTCCCAGCCCTCTCCCCCTCCCCCTCCCCCTCCCCCTGCCCCACTTCCCACTTCCCTCTTGCCTCCTCCACCTTCCACTCCACTCCATCAAGCCAAAGCCTCCACCCCCTCCCCTCTGCCCTCTACGCTGCCCTCCCCTTCCCCGTTCCACGCGTCTGCCTCCCCCACCCCCTATATTTTAACCCCCTACCTCCCCTTGGCCTTCCCTTTGCAGAGGCCCTTTCCGCCCCTTCTTGTCGCCCCCTTCCACGCCTTTTCCTTCCCTTCCCCCAGCAGACTTCCTCACCCCTTCCCCTCCTCCTGCAGGCGCCCCTACCCTTCCCCCTCTTCCAAGCAGACAGCCCCCCTGCCTCCACCCTTCCTCCTCAGCGCCTTCGCCTCCCCCAGCAGACACGCCTCCACCCCCTCCCCTCCCTACCCACTCAACAGCAGTTCCCCTCCCCCTTCCCTCCCACCCCTCCCCCATTCCGCCCCCCCCCCTTTGCCAAACTTGCTTCCTCCCCCTTCCCTCCCTCCCCCCGCCTCCTCCTCCTTTGCCCCTCCCCACTTGCCTCCTCCCTTTCCCCTCCTCCCCCTTTTCCCTCCCCACTTTCCTTCCTCCCCTTCCCACCTGCCAAACTGCTTCTTACTCCTCCCCAACTTCCCCCTCCTCCCCCCTCCTCCCCCGCGCCTTGCCCCCTCGCAGACACCTCCCCCTTCCCCACCCTCCCCCTTCCCCTCCTCCCCTTCCCCTTTGCAAACGCCTCCTCCCCCTTCCCCCTCCTCCCCCCACGCCTTGGCTCCCCCCCCCATACCGCTCCTCTCCGAGTCAGAACTTGCTCTCCTGATCTCGAGCTGACCTTAATGGGGCGCGTTTGATAGGGTGTCATCCGGGTCTTTTCCCCTGGGGCTCCCGGCTCTGGTCATCGGCTCTGGGTGGGGTTTGGGGTTCGCTCGGGGCTTTTGCTTGTCCGGGATTGTCGGCCAGGAGGTTTGTCTGTCTGTCTCTGTTTGTCTGTCTGTCTCTGTCTCTCCCTGTCTGTCTTTCTCTCTTTCTCTTTCCCCCTCCCTCTCTCTCTCTCTCCCTCCCACTCCCTCCCTCCCTCCCTCCTCCTCTACCTCCCCCTCCCCCTCCCTACCTCCCCTCCCCCTCCCCTACCTCCCACCTCCCCCTCCCTCCCCCTACCTCCCCCTCCCCCTTCCTCCATCACCATCTTTCTCTTGTTTATTGATTCAGCTATTTCTGATGAAGCATTTACTTAGTCTCTATTTTATTCTTAATCTTCTTCATTCCTTACGACCAAGATGTGATACTAGTGTTAGAAACGATGATAATGATAATATTAACCACCATCACCGCCGCCACCACTGCCACCGCCAATAGACCACCACCACCACCACCACCACCACCACCACCACCACCGATTACCCCCCCCCCCCTCTGTATCCCTATCCCGACGGCACTTTTTTAAGAGCGATCCCCGCCGGTCCCAGGAGCAGCAGACCCCCTTTCCCCGCCATCGCCCAGTCGCAAGATCCCATTGTTTACAGTGTTCTTATCAGCGTAGGAATCTCAGTAGGCCTACGTCCCAGAATAGCGGCGGCAGTGCGGTTCAGGTGTTGAGGGGACCGGGCAGGGGCGAGGCGAGGCCGGTTGCCACACGCCAATTTGGCAAGGTTTTCGGCGCTACTTCTCTCGTGTCTCTCTCTATCGTTCTTTCTCTCTCTGCCTCTCTATCGTTCTTTCTGTCGCTGTATCTCTCTTGCTCTTTCTCTCTCTTTCTCTCTCTTTCTCTCTCTTTCTCTCTCTCTCTCTCTCTCTCTCTCTCTCTCTCTCTCTCTCTCTCTCTCTCTCTCTCTCTCTCTCTCTCTCTCTCTCTCTCTCTCTCTCTCTCTCTCTCTCTCTCTCTCTCGATTTCTCGGTCCGTTCGCCTCTTCTTGTTTTTCGTTTGTTTCTACGTTTCTTCCGCTCTCGCTCTTTGAGTGTTCCCTTTTCTCGCCTCCTGATGAGAAAGAGAGAGACAAAGACAGACAGAGAGAAAGAGAAAAAGAAAGAGAAAGAAAATGAGAATGAGAACGAGCCGGAGAAGAGGAAAGAGAAACTGCAGAAAAAAATATAATGACTGATCAAGCGTAAATGTCAGTCCCGGGTACTTTTTGGCAGGTGTGTGTTACAGGTGTGCCATATTTATAACACTCCGCAGCACTTAACATTTGAGAATAAGAGTACTGTGTGTGTGTGTGTGTGTGTGTGTGTGTGTGTGTGTGTGTGTGTGTGTGTGTGTGTGTGTGTGTGTATATATATATATATTTATATATATATATATATGTGTGTGTGTGTGTGTGTGTGTGTGTGTGTGTGTGTGTGTGTGTGTGTGTTTTGTTTATGAACGCTCTCCACGTGAATTGAATTTGATGCGTTTTATGTTGCAAGTTTGTTTGCGCGTATGTGTGCGTCTGAGCGAGTGTGTACTAGTGCGTGAATAGAGTACAGGAAGTACACAGGGAGAATCCATGACGTCATGAGGTGCGCTTAGGTTGTCCTTGGAGCGAAGGGGGAGGGGAGGGGGGAGGGGAGGAGAGGGGAAATGAAAGAGGGAAGGAAGGGCGAAGGAGACGAAGGAAGTGGAAGGGGAGCGGGGGGGAGGAGAATGTCACTTTTCTTCTCCCTCTTTTCTCTTTTTCTCCCTCTTATATTTTTTCTCCCTTCCTCTTCTCTCTCCCTCTCTGCCTCTCTCCCTCCTTCACTCCCTTTCTTCTTTCCCTCACTCATTCCCTTCTCCCCACTATCTCTCTCTCCCTCCCTCCGCTCTCCCTCCTCTCTCCCTCTCCCTCTCCCTATCCCTCTCCCTATCCCTCTCCCTCTCCCTCTCTCCCTCCCTCCCTCCCTCTCCCCCTTCCTCTCTCTCTCCCCCTCCCTCCCTCCCTCTCTCTCTCTCTCTCTCTCTCTCTCTCTCTCTCTCTCTCTCTCTCTCTCTCTCTCTCTCTCTCTCTCTCTCTCTCTCCTCTCCTCTCCTCCTCCCTCCCTCTCCCTCTCCTTCTCCCTCCCTCCCTCCCTCCCTCTCTCCCTCCCTCCCTCCCTTCCTCCCTCCCTCCCTCCCTCCCCATCCTCCAAATGTGCGCAAACACACACGAGTCATTCCCACACAGTCTCGATACCCATTAAAACCCATTACTGGCCTTTATCGCTTCTGCTCTTTAACGCTAATGGGGTTAGATGGGGAAATGGGGGGGGGGCGTCGGAGGAGGAGGAGTTTGGAGGTTGGAAGTTGAAGGGGAGGAGGAAGGGGAGGAGGAGGGGGAGGAGGAGGAGGAGGAGGAGGAGGAGGAGGAGGAGGAAGGGTAGGGGAGTGGGGGAGGAGGAGGAGGAGGAGGGAGGAGGAGGAGGAGGAGGAGGAGGGAGGAGGAGGAGGAGGAGGAGGAGGAGGAGGAGGAGGAGGAGGAGGAGGGAGGAGGAGGAGGAGGGAGGTAGGGGGAGGAGGTTGGAAGTTGAAGGGGAGGGAGGAGGAAGAGAAAGAGGAGAAGAGAAGAGAAGAAGCGCACTCACACACTCTCTCTCTCTCTCACACACACACACACACACACACACACACACACACACACACACACACACACACACACACACACACACACACACACACACACACACACACACACACACACACACACAGACACACACACACACACACACACACACACACACACACACACACACACACACACACACACACACACACACACACACACACACCACACACCACACATACACACCACACACCACACATACACACCACACACCACACATACACACCACACGCCACACACCACACATACACACCACACACCACACGCCACACACCACACACACACACACACATACACACACACACACACACACGCCACACACCACACGCCACACATACACACATGCACATGCACATCCCATTGGTGCGAGGAAACGGAAATGTATACTATTAGGTAACACTCGACTGTTTATATTCTTGCAGTGTCTAGCACCATGAAAATTATATCAATTATTTCATTATCAAGTCTTTTAATTGCTTATTCGCTCCTTTTCCATTTTTCTCTCTCCTTTCATGGACAGAAAGAAAGAGAGAGAAGGAGAAAAAAATGGAAGAAATAAATTATTAGCAACGGAGGTGGAAGGGACACGAGGCGATAATTATTAAGAGAAAGTTAATTCTGTGATATGACTTGACGATTTTGAAGGATATCCTCTCTCTCTCTCTCTCTCTCTCTCTCTCTCTCTCTCTCTCTCTCTCTCTCTCTCTCTCTCTCTCTCTCTCTCTCTCTCTCTGTCTCTCTCTCTCTCTCTCCCCCTGTCCCTCTCGATGGATGGGTGGATATATGGGCACAAGTGTTTATGTGGATGAAAGAGAGAAGAGAAGAGAGAAGAAGAAGCGAAGAAGAGAAGAAGAGAGAGAGAGAGAGAAGAAGAAGAGAAAAAGAAGAGAGATTGCGTTAGTGCCTACGCAGTGTCTTGTATTCTTTTTTTTTTTTTTGTATCTCAAGGGATTTTGGGGAGATTTCTGCCAAGACCAGCGGCCGAGAAATCTTAACACTAACGTCATATTGTCCATTGTAAGTCATGGAATGTTTATTGTTAGAATAACTGTTCCAGACCCCCCCCCTCCCCCTCACCACCACCAACACCAACACCCTTACACCCCCCCCCCCCCCCCGCTGAAGGTGAGAGGGAGATTTGGGGGAGAGAGAGAAGGGGAGTTGGAGAGAGGGAGGGAGGGAGGGAGGGAGGGAGGGAGGGAGAGAGAGAGAGAGAGAGAGAGAGAGAGAGAGAGAGAGAGAGAGAGAGAGAGAGAGAGAGAGAGAGAGAGAGAGAGAGAGAGAGAGGGAGAGAGAGGGAGGGAGGGAGGGAGAGGAGGGAGGGAGTGGAAAGGGAAGGAAGGGAGAGGAAAGGGGAGGGAAGGAAAAAAGAGAAGAGACAGGTAAGAGGGAAGACCGGCAGAAATAAGCAGAGGCAGAGAAATACAAAGAGATGAAAAGATAGATGAAAAGATACAGTACACGGGAGTGACCAACAGAGAGTTCCCTGGCAGATGACTATGACACTACCAGTATACCAGAACCCCCCCCCCCTCCTCCCCGCCTCACTTACCCTTCCCTCCCCACACTCCCTGCCCTTCCCTCCCCACCCCCGTTCCCTTCCCTCCCCACACTCCCTGCCCTTCCCTCCCACCCCCTTCCCTTCCCTCCCCACACTCCCTGCCCTTCCCTCCCCACACTCCCTGCCCTTCCCTCCCACCCCCTTCCCTTCCCTCCCCACCTCCCTGCCCTTCCCTCCCCATCCCCCTGCCCTTCCCTCCCCACCTCTACCCTTCTATCCCCACCCCCATCTTCCCTCCACACACCCCTGCCCTCCCTCCCCATCCCCCTATCCTAACCCTCCCTACACCCCGAGCCTTACTCTCCAGGCCTTGCCAACCCCTATCCTCCCCTCCCCCACACCCTAATGCCACGACCCGCCAGGTATACGCAGAGAGAGAAAGAAGAGAGAGAGAAAAAAATGATGTTGCGGTAGCCCTCCTCTCCCCCCACCCCCCTTTTCCCATACACTCAGCCCCCCCCCCCTCCCAATGAACCCAGGCGGTCGACTCTCACGTTTGACACGTTGCCCTGTCTCTCCTGCGCACTTTTTTCTTTCGTTGTTATTGTGGTCTTTCTCTCTATCTCCCCTTTTCCCTCTCTTTTCCCTCTCTTTCTTTCTTTTTTCCGATTTCGTATTCGTTTTATTTCTGAGTTTCTGTCTTTCTGTTACTGTTTCTTATCTTGCTTTCTTACCCTCTCTTCCTTATTTCCTTCCTTCCGTCCCTCTCCCTCCCTTCCTTCCTTCCGTTTGTCACTTCCTACCGCTCTTCCGCCCTCCCTCCCTCAATACCTTCCCTCCCAGTTTCTTTACTCCCTCCCTCCCTACCCCATCTCTCCCCTCCCTCCCTCATCTCTCCCCTCCTTCCCTGTCTGCCAGTCCCCTCCCTCCCTCCCCCATCTCACCCCTCTCTCCCCCATCTCTCCCCTCCCTCCCTCCTCTCTCCATGTCTACCAGCCCCCTCCTCCCTCCCTCCCTCAAATTCCCTCCCACACCGTTCTCTATTACCTTTCCCCACATCTACCTTTACCTGCCTCACCTCCCCCCTCCCTTCCTCCACCCCCTTCCACCCGGTGTAAATCAGGGTTGTGCACTGTCATTAGAGTTGTTCCATCGTGGTGCCCCTTCCTGCCCTCCCCCCGCCTCCTCCCTTCTCTCTTTTCTCTTCCCTTCCCTTTTCTTTTCTCCCCTTCTCTTTTTCCTTCTTACCTCTCTCCTTTCCTTCCGTCTCTCCTTTATACTACTTCCTCTCTCCTCCTTTCTCTTTCCTCTCCCTCCTCTTACCCTCCTTCCTCTCCTCCCTCCTGCTTCCTTCCTCTCCTCCCTCCTCTTCTCTCCTCCTTCCCTCCTCCCTCCTCCTCCCTCCTCCCTCCTCCTCCCCCTCCTACCTCCTCTCTCCTCCCCCTCCTCCCTCCTCCTCCCTCCTCCTCCCTCCTCCTCGCTTTACCCGCCGCTACGCCATGGACACGGCCCGCCCCTCCGCGACGCCAAGCCCTCGACACTCTACGCTCTGACACGGCGGGGTTTGACACGAGAGGCTCTCTCCTTCGAAGCGGCTTGACACGGAGGAAATCAGACACGAAGGGATCTGCCACGAGACTTTCTGACACGGAGTTTTTTTTCTGACGCGATACACTCAGTCGCGGCGATCTATAACGAGAAAAAATATTCGCTTATGGGACAGAATACAGCTACATTCTCTCCCAACCACGCTACAGTTCTACCACAAAACCACCCCTACCGGCATGCCTAGACCTAACTCAGAAATGAAAACCACTGCAACACCCACAACCGGAAGATACTCCACAACCGTAAGGTACTCCACAACCATCGGATACTCCACTACCATAAAATACTCCTCAACCGTAAGATATTCCACAACCGTAGGATACTCCACTGCCATGAAATATT
>NC_091563.1:28598885-28606385 GCF_042767895.1 Penaeus vannamei
TTTTTTATTTTTATTTTTCATTTGTTTCTTCTTCATCATCATGATCCTCTTCGTCTCCTCCTCCTCTCTCATCCTCTTTCTTTTTCTCCTCCTCCTTCTCCTTCTTTTCTTTCGCCTTCTCTTTCCTAATTCATCTTCTCCTACAACCTCCTCCTCTCCCTCCCTCCCTCTCCTTCTCCCTCTCACCTTGCCTCTCTTTCTTTCTCTTCTTTCTTTCTTCCTTCCTTCCTTCCTTTCTCTCATTCTAAGAGAGAGAGAGAGAAAGCAGGAAATTGGGCAACGGAAAAACGAGAAGAATAGAGAATGAAGAGGGACCGAACGCAACGAGAATACAAATTTCGGAAATGTCGGCCCCACCCCCACCCCTGTCCCTTAAACCCCCCTCCTACCCCCCTTTACTCTTCCTACCCCCTCCTAACCCCTTCTACCCCCATCCTAGCCTCTACTACCCCCCTCCTACACTATTCTAACCCCTCCTAGCCCCCCCCTTTCTACCTTTTCCTACCCCCATCCTGTCCCCCATCCTACCCCCATTCTGCCCCCCTCCTATCCCCCTACTCCCCTCTAACCCCCTTGTTATCCCCCCCCTCTTAACCGAACCTCACCACCGACCCCCTTCTCCCCCCTTCTCCTTCCCTCTCCCCCCTTCTCCCTCCTTCTCCCTCCCCCTAACGGTCTTCTCCCCCCCCCCCCCCCCCCCCGATCGGCTCGTAGATCAGCGGCGGTGAACATAGGCCCGCGCGATGGTGTAAATCATCTCCATAGGCCTACCCCCGGCCAGAGGGAGAGGAGAGGAGAGAGGGAAGGGAGGAGAGAGGAGAGGGGAGAGGGAAGGGAGGAAGGAGTAGACAGGAGAGGGGAAGAGAAGGGAGGAGAGAGAGAGAGGTTAGTAGGGAAGAGAGCGAGGGGTGATTAGGAAGGGGAAGGGGAGAGAGAGAGAGAGAGAGAGAGAGAGAGAGAGAGAGAGAGAGAGAGAGAGAGAGAGAGAGAGAGAGAGAGAGAGAGAGAGAGAGAGAGAGAGAGAGAGAGAGAGAGAGAGAGAGAGAGAGATGTAGGCCTCAGATGCCGGCTTCCTCCCACATGACCATCCTCCACTCCTACTCAGTCCTCCTCCTGCTCCTCCTCCTCCTCTCCTACCCTCTCTGCTATCTTCTCTTCTTCCTCTTTCCTTTTCCATCTTTCTCCCTTTCTTTTTATTCTCTTTCGCTATTCCCCCGTTTTGCGTAGCCTTGAGCTGGTTCATGATCCCTACTCCTCCTCCCCCTCCTCCTACTCTTCGTCCCCCTCCCCCTCTCCCTCCCACTCCCACTTCTTCTTCATTCCCTCCTCCTCCACTCCCTCCTCCTCCTCCTCCACTCCCTCCCCCTCCCCTTCACCACCGCCTAGTAACTGTTCTTGTTCTTTCCTTGTCCGAGAGTTGTTTTTGTTAATGGTGGTTTTCTTGTTTGTGTTTGTTTGTCTTTGATTCTTGATTTAACTTAGTTCTTCTCTTTTTGTTAACACATGATTTTTCTTCCTTTTTCTTTTTTCTTCTTTTTCTTTCTTTATTCTTCTTCTTTTTTTCTATGCATTCTTCTCTTTTTATTCGCCCTCTCTTCCTCTTTTCTATTCTCCATATTTCTTCTTCCTCCTCCTCTCCTCTTCTCCTTACCTCCTCATCTCCTTCTAACCTTTCGTCCTCTTCCCCATCTTTCACCGCTTCCCTTCTCTTCCTCGATTTTTGTTTTCTTTCTTTCTCTCTTCTCCCACCTTCGCTTCCATTTCCTCCCCTCCCCCCCAGGAAGAAATACCGCAACCCAGAGAGCACTGGATGGAAAATTAATACCCAGTGCTGGATTTTTTTCTCCTTGTCCTTTCTTTCTTCTTATTCTATTCTTCCTTTATATTGCTTCTCTTCTTCTCGTCTCATATCCTCTTGTCTTCTCCTTTTTTCTCCTCTCTTCTTCTCTCTTTTTTCTCTCCTCTTCTCTTTTTCTCTCCTCCTCCTCCTCACTCCTCCTCTCATGCTTCTTTTTCTCCTCCTCTCTTCTTCCCGTCTTTTCTCGTCTCTCGTCTCCTTTTTTCTCCGCTCCACTTCACTTCCTCCCCTACCCTTCCCTCCCCACCTCTCCCCTCCTCCCTCCTCGCCCCTCCCTCCCCCTCCTCTACCCTCCAACTCCCCCCCTCCCCTCCCCTCCCCTCCCCCCTCCCCTCCCCTACCCCACCCTATCCTCCCCTCCTCATCTCCTCTTCAGAGATACGAAAAGGAGATGAAGGAAGGACAATAAGAAGATAGGTAACAGAGAGAGAGAAGAGACCGGTTCCCCTTGCGACTCTCCTTAAGCCTACAGAACCTAGGCTCAGGGGTTCATTCTGGGGTTCAATGTGGTTCCGTCTCCTTGAGTCGTTTTCTGTTGGGCGGAAGAGGAGGAGAGGAGAAGGAGGAAGCGGAGATTAGGAGAAGGAGGAAGGAGAAGAGGAAAGAGACTGGGAAAGGGATTGGGTGAGGAAGAGGAGAGGATTGAGAGAAGGAGAGAGAGGGAGGAAGTAGGTGGGGGAGGGAGAGAGTGAAGGGGAGATAGAGGGGGGTCGAGGGAAAGAGAGCAAGAGACAGACAGAAAGAGAGAGAGAAAGAAAGAAAGAAAGAAAGAAAGAAAGAAAGAAAGAAAGAAAGAAAGAAAGCTAGAAAGGAAGGAAGAAAGAAGGAAAAAGAAAAAAGGAAGGGAGAGGAGATGAAAGAGGAGAGAGAGAGAGCAAGAAGAAGCGACAGGACGATTATGAGTCCAAGAGAGGGAGAGAGAGAGAAAGAGAGAAATATCGATAAAGAGAGAGAGAGAGAGATAAAGATCGATAGAGAGAGAAAGAAAGAGAGAGAAAGGATCGTGCAAGGGTCACAGGGTACAGCCGACACAGACAGAAAAGGAAAAGGGTGTTTAAGTCAGGGAAAAGGAAAGGAAGAGGGGGGTGAGGGGGTATAGGCGGGGGATTGAGGCTAGTGGGACTCCATGCCGGTAGGGGAGGAGCAGGGGGGGTGGGGGGTGAAGGGTGAAGAGGGAGGGTGATGGTGTTACCTCAGGGTGAAGTGTGAATTCATCAAATGGCCAACTTTAAGACTGTGTGAGCGATGAAAGTGTGTCTGTTCGTGTGTTATTTTCATGATACGGGAAAATGTGCAATAGTCTGCATCATTAGTATTGCATTTTTATTATTATTATTATTATTATTATTATTATTATTATTATGAGGATTGTGCCGCTGCTGTTAATGATTATGACGATGATGGTGATGCAGCTGATGATGAGGAGGACTAATAAGATTATTATTATTATTATTATTATTATTATTATTATTATTATTATTATTATTATTGATACTATTACTATTATTATTGTGATTATTATTATTATTATTGTTGTTATGATTACTATTACTGTTATTACTATTGTTATTTTATTGTTATTATTATTATTACTATGAATATTGTTATTTTTATTTTTATCATTATTATTATTATTATTATTTTTATTATTCTAATTATTACTATTACCACCACCACCACTACTACTACTACTACTACTACTACTACTACTACTACTACTACTACTACTACTACTACTACTACTACTACTCCTACTACTCCTACTCCTACTACTACTCCTATCATTATTATCATCATCCTTAATCTTCTTAGTGTTCTCTATAATATCATCAACATCTCTCTTATCCCCTCCCCCTTTTCCCTCCCTTCCCCCTCTCACCCTTCCCCCTTCTCCCTCCCTTCCCCCTCTTACCCTTCCCCCCTTCTCCCCCCACCCCCTTCTCCCTCGTGCTCTACTTCGCTCTGTATTGCAAGCCATCAAGCAACATTGCTCGTGATTGTCACTTTCAGCTCTGACCCTTCGTTGCTTGCTTGCTCTGGCGTCTCTTTCTCTTTCTTCCTTTCTTTCTTTCTCTTGTTTTTTCTCTTTGTTTGTTTCTCTTTCTATTGTTTTCTTCTTTTTCTTTCTCTTTCTATTGTTTTCTTCTTTTTCTTTCTCTTTCTCTGTCTCACTTTTTTTCTTCTCTTTCTGTCTCTCTTTCTCTTGTTTTCCTCTTTCTCCTTTTTTACTCTTTCTGTACATATTCTCTTTATCTCTCTCTGTTTCTCATTTTCTTTCTCTCTCTCTCTATTTCTCCCTTTTTACTCTTTCTCTACATATTCTCTTTTGTTTTCTGCTTTTTCGTCTTTCTCTTTCTTTTCTCAATCTTCTTATTTATCTCTTTGCCCCTTTTCTTGTTTTCTTTCTTTCACTTTCTCTAATATTTATATTATTATTACTACTGCTACTATTAGTCCTAGAAATAGTCATGATAATATTATAATTATGATAATGATAACGATGATGACGATGAGGATAATGATGATGATATCGATGAAGATGATGATATCAACAATACTAATGTTTATTACAGTTTATACGTTGTAACACATAGAATTAAACAATTGTGATTGATGATGATTATTATTATAATTATAAGGATATAGTGATAGTGATTATGATAGTAAAAATAAGGATAGCGATAATAATAATATTGATAATGATAGTGATGTTGATAATACTGATAATAATGAAAGAGATAAGAATGATTAAAATAGTTATAAAGCTAATGATGGAACTTATATTAATATGAATTACCATTGATTAAACCAGTCATGATGATAAGTTTGCTAATTGGGATGATACTAATTTTAATGAATTTTCAGAAATTGTTATTTTGTTTCCATTTCTTCTCGTGAAAAAAGAAGATTAAGATAGCGAAATGGGAGAAATAGAGTAATAAATGGAAGCAAAAAGAAATTGAAAAGAAAAAAATAGAAATGTGTGTGTGTGTGTGTGTGTGTGTGTGTGTGTGTGTGTGTGTGTGTGTGTGTGTGTGTGTGTGTGTATGTGTAGGCAAGCAAGTAAGCGCGTGTGCAGGTTTGTATGTGTGTATTTTTTCTAATGTTCCCTTTAAACCGTACATAGGTACACGCCCACGCCCACCCAAGGGAAAAGATAAACACTGCAAAAGCTTAAAAGTTTTTGACATGTTTTGTCCCCGCAGTCTAAATGCCCAACACAACAGCCCTTTGCTTCTCTCTCTCCTTTCCTCTCTTTCTCTCTTTCTCTCTCTTCGTTTGTCTTCTCTTATATCCTTTTCCCATCTCTTGTTTCTTCTTTTGTCTTTTTTTGCTCCAATTAGATTTTCTTTTCTTTTTTTGTTTTTGTTCATTCTTCTTTTTTCTATCTCTTATTCTCTTCTGTTCTCTTTTCCCCCCACTTATTGTCCCCTCTCTGCCCCCTATCGCACCCCCCTCTCACCCTCACCCCCTCACACGCACGCACGGACGCACGCCTCAACACGTAGCCTATATATAGCCATATACCCTTTATATACGAGATCTCTGTAATTAATTCTATTTTATCCATCAGTATATTTATCATGAATTATCTAATTGTTCGTTTACCAATATTTATCTTTTTGAGCGTTTATTATTCTTATATATATGAATATGTTCTTTATAAAAAATCTTCTATCGCCTCACTTTTCCCGCCTTTTTTAAAAATTGCGCGGGAAAGGAGAGACGATATGAATGATCACATTTTATTCATTATCTATTTTATTTATCGTTTATGATTCTAAATATCTAAAAAAAAAAAACTTTCTTTTGTTTAATTACGGGGGAAAGGAGAGACAATAAGTATCGTTTTATTATCATTTGCCAATATCTAATTATCGTTTATAAATTTAAAATTATTCTTTATAAAAAGGAAAGTAACTCCTATCTCCTAACCCTTGCCGCTTTTTTTAAATCCATGGGATAGGAGAAACAATAAGAATGATAAATATTTTTTAATTTACCAATATCTATTCTAATTATCGTTTATTATTTTGAATTTCTATTTTATCAGAAAAACTCTTATCTCCTTCCCGCTTCTTTTTTTTAATTCCATGGATAGGAGAAACGATAAGAATTCTCTTTTTTTATTTACCAATATCTAATCTAATTATTTTTTATTGTTTTGAATTTATAAAAACAAAATCTCCTCACCCTTCCCGCTTTTTAAAATTCATTGGGATAGGAGAAACGTTTTTTTTTCTATTTCCCAATATCTATTCTAATTATTGTTTATTGTTTTGAATTTATTCTTTAAAAAGACTCCCATCTCCTCACCCTTCCCGCTTTTTTTTTATTCCATGGGATAGGAGAAACTTTTTTTTTTAACCATCTATTATAATTGTTGTTTATTATTTGGAATTGCTTCTTTATCAAGAAAACAAACTCCTATCTCCTCACCCTTCCCGCTTTTTTTTAATTCCATGGGAAAGGAGGAACGATAAAATTGTGAAACTCTGAACGGTGGATTTGCAGGTGTGAGTCGAAGAGCGAAGACCCGCCGCGCAGAGGAAAGAGACAGCGGAGCGACACACCCGACCGTCGGTGCGTTAAGCTCCCTTCCCCCTTTCCCCTTTTTCCCTTCCCCCTTTCCCATTACCCTTACCCCTTCCCCTTTCCCCTTTCCCCTTTTTCCCTTACCCCCTTCCCCTTTTCCCCTTTTTCCATTACCCCTTTCCCCTTTCCCCTTTTTTACCCTTCCCCCTTGGAAGATCCCTTTCCTTTCTCCCTTGGAAAATCCCTGCCCCCTTCCTTAATAAATACCTGCCCCCTCCCTTATTAAATACCTGCCCCCTCCCTTAGAAAATTACCTGCCTCTTCCCTTAGAATATCCCTTTCCTTTCTCCCTTAGAAAATCCCTGCCCCCTCCCTTAGAAAATTACCTTCCCCCTCCCTTAGAAAATCCCTTTCCTTTCTCCCTTAGAATATCCCTTTCCTTTCTCCCTTGGAAAATCCCTTTCCTTTCTCCCTGGAAAATCCGACCCCCCTTCTCCCTTTCTCCCTCCTTTCCCCTGGAAGAAAATCCTAAGGGACTACCCTTCCCCCTCCCTCCCCCCAACCGCCTCCCCTTCCCCCTCCCCTCCCCCCAGCCGCCTCCCCTTCCTCCCTCCCCTCCCTACAGCCGCCTCCCCTTCTCCCATCTCCCCCACTCTCCCATGTAAAGAAAATCTTGACCACTTCCCTTGCCCCCTCCCCCTCCCCCTCCCATTCTCTCCCTCCCCCCCCAATAAAACCGTAGAACCCCCCCCCACTCCCCTCCCTGAAAAAATCTATCACAATTCTACCAGTGCTCCCCCCCCCCCCTTCCCCTCCCTGCCCCTCCCCACGGTACCTCTTCGAGATGTGTGTTTGTATGTTTGTTTGTTTGTCTGTGATACTTCTGTTGTTTTATTTGTTAGTTTCGGATGTCTGTCACCTTTTTTTATTGTTCTACATATATGTATGTGTTTTATACGCACATATACATTTTTGATGTGGTTGAACTGGCTCTTTTTTTACATATATTTTATTTTTGGTGTTTTTGACCAATTTTTTGCTGTTTTAAGGGTATGTGTTTCCAATTTTTATAGATTTTTTTTTTTTTTTTTTTTTTTGTATGCCGT
>NC_091563.1:28611385-28613885 GCF_042767895.1 Penaeus vannamei
AAGGAGGGGGACAAGGGAATGGGGGTAGGGGGAGAGGGGGAAGGGGAAGAAGGGGGGTGGGGGAAGGGGAAGTGGGAGAGGGAAATGGGCTGGAGGAAGGGGAAGGAGGGGAGGGGGAGGGGGAGAGGGGAATGGGGGAAGGGGGGATGGAGGGTAGAGGGGAGAGGGAGAAGGGGGGTGGGGGAAGGGGAGAGAGGGAGGGGGGAGGAAGGGGGATGGAGGGTAGTGGGAGAGGGAGAAGGGGGTGGGGGAAGGGAATAGGGGTGGGGAAAGGGGAAGGAGGGGGAGGGGAATGGGGGAAGGGGGATGGAGGGTTGAGGGAGAGGGGGAAGGGGGTGGAGGGGGAGAAGGAGAAGGGGGGATGGGGGAAGTGGAAGGAGGGGAGGTGAAAGGAAGGGGGAAGGAGGGATGGAGGACGGGGGGAAGGGGGAAGAGGGATGGAGGAGGAGGAGGATGGGGGAAGGGTGGAGGAAGAAAGGGGTCGATGGAGAAAAGGAAGGTCGAGAAGAAGAGGGAGAAAAGGGGAAAAGAAGGTAAAGGGGAGGAATGAAGAAAAGAAGAAGAAGTGAGGAGGGAGGAGGAAAGAGGGTAAGAAGAGATGATGGAAAGGGAAGCAATAAATGGAAGAAGAAAGGTAGGAAGAAGGAGAGGAGTGAAGAAAGGGGGAACGAGAGAAAGGAGTAGCAACGGGAAGGGGAGGAGGCAGCACTAAGGGGAGAAGAGAGGAAGAGGAAAAGGATGGAGGAAAGAGGGAAGAAAGGGGGAAAAGAAGAGGTGAATAGGGAGGGGGATGAGGTAGGAGAGAGAGACCGAGACAGAGAGAGAGACAGAGACAGAGATAGGAGGCGTAGGGGGGGGGAGAAGGAAGGAAAGGAGGGGTTGATGGATCCCTGTCTGCCGGTCTTCTGAGGGCACAGAATAGGGAAAAATATATAATTTTTCATTATTGCTGTTAATATTATTGTCATTATTATTATTATTATTATTACTGTTCTTGTTCTTGTTATTATGACTGTTAATGTTATTATTATTATTGTTGTTATTATTATTATTATTAGTGTTGTTGTTGTTATAACTGTTATCACCATAACAAAAAGAACAGCAACAGACGTCAGTACATCGAACAGTTCAAGTTATAGCGAGTTAAGAGAGGTCAGAGCGGGGGGGGGGGGGGTGGCAGCGAGGAGGCGGACACAAAGAGGGAAAGAGTAAAGAGGGGAGGAGGTGGAAGATGGGAGGGACGGCAAAGAGGAAAAGAGGGATAAACAGAGGAGGAGGTGGAAAATGGGAGAGGAAGGGGCACTAAGAAGAAAAGAGTAAAGAGGGGAAGAGATGGAAGATGGGAGACGGGGTATGGCACAAAGAGGAAAAGAATAAAGAGGTTAAGAGATGGGAGATGGGAGAGGGGGCGGCACGGAGAGGGAAAGAGGGGAGAAAGTGGGAGGGGAGAAGAGGAGAGAAGAGATATTGCCGTTGATATTAGTGTTGCTTCACGACTTCCCGTCACGATCCAGTTCAGTTCTGAGGGAGAACATGTAGAGAACTTTATTTTTTCGTTCTTCCTTTTTTGTTCTCTTGTTCGCCGTCGTCTTCTTTTCCACCCTTCTTGGTATTCTATGTTTCTTCTCTTTCATCTTCTTTCTCCTCCCTCTCTTTATCTCCTCCTGTAATTCTTTTCTTCTTCGCCTTCTTCTCACCTCCTCATCCTTCTTTTGCTATTTCTTCTACTTCTCCTCCTCCTCGTCTTGCTTCTTCTTCTTCTTCTTCTTCTTCTTATTCTTCTTCTTCTCCTCCTCCTCCTCCTCCTCCTCCTCCTCCTCCTCCTCCTCCTCCTTCTCCTCCTCCACCTTCCCTTCTCATTTTCCTATGCATCTACCTCCTAACCCTCCTCCTTCATAATCTTTCTTTATCACATCTTTCTCTTATCTCAAAAATAGAGAAATAAATAGATAGATTATTCATAAATACATGAAGAGGAAAAGGCAATGTCACGGGTTCGAAGTGAAAAGATAGTTAAAGAAGCAGTAGAGGGTAAATTATAGAGGGGAGAAAGTTGAAAGTAGAGTGTGAGTAGAACAGAGAGAGAGAGAGAGAGAAAGAGAGAGATAGAGAGAGAGAGAGAGAGAGAGAGAGAGAGAGAGAGAGAGAGAGAGAGAGAGAGAGAGAGAGAGAGATACAGATATACATATACATAAAAATATATATATATATATATATATATATATATGTTTATAAAAATATATATATATATATATATATATATATATATATATAGAGAAAGAGAGAAAAAGAGAGAGAGAGAGAAAGAGAGAGAGATAGAGAGAAAGAGAGAGAGAGAGAGAGAAAGGGGAGAAGTAGAATTGCAATGAACAGGTATATGATTTACGACTTAACAAAGAACAGTTATTGCTCCTCTCGTGTGGCGAAAGAAATGCAAGATTGGCAAGAAGTTATTTATTGGTTGTAACAGTAGCAGCTTTACAACGAACGATAGTGGCAA
>NC_091563.1:28621385-28623885 GCF_042767895.1 Penaeus vannamei
GTACTCGCGTATGTATGGGCAGGGCAGAGAGGGTGCAAGGGTGAATGAAACGTGCCAGGGTGCCCAGAGGCAGCGTCTGGATGGACAGGTGTTGGCCAGAAGGGGGGGGCGAGAGGGGGAGAGGGAGGAAAAGGAGAGGAGGGAAGGATGGGGAGGAAGGGTGGAGGAGGGGTAGAAAGGAGGAGAGGGAAAGAGAGGGAAGGATGGGGTAGGGGAGGAGAAAGGAAAAGGAGAGGAGGATGGGTGGGGGAGAGGGAGGGAAAGGAGAGTAGGAAAGGTGGGGGGAAGGATGGGGAGAGGGAAGGGATTAGAAAGGAGGAAAAGGAGGAGGGGGAAGGAGAGGAGGAAAGGAAGGGGTTTGGAAGAAAAAGGAGAAGGAGAATGGGCGTAGAAAGGAAAAGAAGAAGAGGAAGGGGGGGGGGGAGAAGGAAAGGAAGGACAGAAGAAGGAATAACGACAAGAATGAGGAAAATAACATACAGATAAGCGACAGGATGTGGAACCGCGAATAGCTCGACAGATAAAAAGATTTACGTAATAAAAAGAACGATCAAGTAACAAACAAACAAAAACAAACATAAAAAACAATGATTGATTGATAGGACGCATACGGATGAATAAGGATAAAGAAAGAAAGATGGAATGGAGATAACATGGAAATGTTTCGAAGAGAGATGACGAAAGAAGAAGAGAGAGAGGGAAGGATGAATAAGAGTAAAGAAAGAGACAGAGATGGAATGGAGATAACGTGTAAATAGTTTCGAAGAAAGATGACGAAAGAAGAGAGAGAGAGAGAGAGAGAGAGAGAGAGAGAGAGAGAGAGAGAGAGAGAGAGAGAGAGAGAGAGAGAGAGAGAGAGAGAGAGAGAGAGAGAGAGAGAGAGAGAGAGAGAACGATGAACAGCGATAAAGAAAGAGAGATGGAATGGAGATAACATGGAAATAATTTCGAAGGAAGAAGAAGAAGCAGCAGAGAGCGAAGGAAAGAGGGAAGGGTAGGAGGGTAGAAAGGAATTTTAATGAGAGGGAGAGACAAAGGTATTGGTTTGGGAATATCTGGTAAACTTTTGAATTCTTTAATGACTTTTTTATGTGAATTAGTTGATGGGTAGATAGATAAACAGGTTAAATGAATAAGTAGAGAGATAATGAATAAATAAGTGAATGACTTCAGAATATGGCTGCGATAAAGACCATACGTTAATGTATTACATGATAGCCTACACGGAGATGTATTGTTAAAATTGGAAGAATAGGGAAAACAAATAAAGATGATATGCAAAAAAAGGTAGATTAGATGGCGAAATAACGACCAGAAGTCCGAGGAATTTCAGACCGGTTGACGAAGACGCAGAGAGAGAGAGAGAGAGAGAGAGAGAGAGAGAGAGAGAGAGAGAGAGAGAGAGAGAGAGAGAGAAAGAGAAAGAGAGAGAGAATGAGAGTGGACGAGAAGGAGAGAGAAAGAAATAAAGATCATGATAGAGACGGAGCGAGTGAGTAGAAACGGTAGCACCGCCAGGTACAAGGAACACAACTACTTTAGTGTCCCCTCGCCGATAGTACACACTCGCGATGCCTTTGGGGGAAAGTGGGGGTTAACGAGGGGGGGGTGGGGTGCAGCGGGGGTTAAGGGGAGGGAGGGAGAGAGGGAGAGAGGGGGGTGACTGAAACGCTTCTTCCCCCCCCCCACCACCCCCTCTTCGTTCCCTCTCTTCCTCTCTTCCTCTGGCTCGGTTTCTCGCTTTCTTTTTCGTTTTCCTTATTGACTTTCTTGATTTGTTTTAATTTGTACCTCCTTTTCTCTTTTCTTTATTTTCCCCTTTCCTAGTCCCCTCCCCCTTTCGCATCTCCTCTCCCATTTAGCTCATTTATGTATTCAAGTCAATATTATTATTATTATTATTATTATTATTATTATTATTATTATTATTATTATTATTAATGGTAATGATTACTGAGAGGGGGGAGAGCTCTGTAAGTGAGCTAAAGAGAGAGAGAGAGAGAGAGAGAGAGAGAGAGAGAGAGAGAGAGAGAGAGAGAGAGAGAGAGAGAGAGAGAGAGAGAGAGAGAGAGAGAGAGAGAGAAAGAGCAAAACAAGTGAGAAAGGGCAGATAGCAGCTCTCTCCCTCCCTTTAATTCAAGTTAGGCTTATCTTCCTGCGCATGCCCCCTCCTACCTACCCCCCCCCCTTCCACCCCCACTCTCTCCGGCACATGTTTTTCTCTCTCCCCTCTCTTTCCCCTCACTTTCGGCTCTTTCTGAATTCTTACCTTCTCTCTTATCTCTGTCTTTATCTCATTTCTTCTTTCCTCTCTTCTCTCCTCACCCCTCACACCTCACCCTCCTTCTCTAATCTACGTTTTGGATTCCCCTCTTCCACTCTCCCTCTATTCTCTCTCTCTCTCTCTCTCTATCTATCTATCTATCTATCTATCTCTATCCATCTTTTCTCTCTTCTCTCTTCCTCTCTTATTCTTTCTCAGTCTCCTCCCCCAACTTTC
>NC_091563.1:28628885-28631385 GCF_042767895.1 Penaeus vannamei
GTGCCATTTCCTCTTGCTTGTCGCATCCTTGCTCTTTGTCGTGTTTTCCTCCTTCCTTTCGTATCTTTCTTCTTTGCCGTGACTTGATCCTCTTATTCCTCTTCGTCCTTCTTTTTTATTTTTTTTTTATGTGTTCTCTTTCTGTTATTGGTCTTATTTATCTCTCGCCTTTTGCTCCTCCTCCTCTTCTTCTTCCACCTCCTTCTTTTCCTTTTCCTTTATCCCTCCTCCTCCTTCTTTTCCTCCACCTCCTCCTCTTAATCCTCCAGCTCCTACCCTCCTCCTCCTCCTCCTCCTCCTCCTCCTCCTCCTCCTCCTCCTCCTCCTCCTCCTCCTCCTCCTCCTCCTCTTTCTCCTCCTTCTCCTCCTCCTCCCCCCCTCCCATTCCACCACCACCACCCCCTCCTCACTTTCTTATCTCCCCTTCTATCCCTCCCTTCCTCATCTCCTGTCTTTATCGCTTCTCCCATTCCCCCGCCGATAGGCCCTCTTGCCCAGGAACCAAAACTGAAAACTATACATTATTGCAGCTTTCGGGGTCGGCCATATAAACCTCTTTCTTAACGACCCTTTGTCTTTGGCGGTCCCTTCCTTTCCTCTTCTCCTCTCCTGATTCCCTTTCGTCCCCGTTTCCCTTGCCTACTCCTCTTCCTCCTTCCTTCTTTCAGTTTACATGCACCGGCGCTCCCTTCGATACCTTCTCGTTCTTTGAAATTCCTCGTTCCTCCCATCTTTCTCTCTTCTTCTTTCATCTATTTTTTCTCCTCCTCCTCTTACTCCTCCTCTTTCTTCTCCTCCTCCTCCTCTTCCTCCCCCTTCTCCTCCTCTTCCTTCCCCTTCTCCTCCTCTTCCTCCCCTGCCCCCCCTCTTCCCCCTCCACCTCTCTTCTTCCTCCTGACCCCTACCCCCCCCCTTTCTCTGGCCACACCCGCACTGCCTCTCTCTCTGTTGGCGCTCATATGCCTACCAAGCTTCATGTCTTGTCCTTTCCCCCTTCCTTCTCCTCTCTTTCTCTTTACCTCTCTTCTTTCCTCCTTCTTTTGTATTTCTTTATTTTAAGTTATCTTCCTTCCTGTCTTCCCTATTCTTTTCTGCTTGCTCTCTTTTTTTTTTCTTTTTTTTTTTGTCTGTAGAAGTTTCCTCTTTAATTTCTTCCTCTCTCATCTTCTCCCTTTCCTCCTTCCTTCCTCCTATTCCCTCCTTCTTCCCCCTTCTCCCCCACCTCCCAACGCAACCTCCCTCTCAGACTCCCCAAGTTTTAGGCCTCTGTTCACGTTGCCAAGGCTCTAGATAGGTCTAAGGATTTTTTTCTATTATTTTTTTTTCAACAGTGGTGTAGGCCTATGAAAGGGAAGTTTTTTTTTCTCTCTCTTCTTTTTTATGGCAATTTGCCTTTTTTCTTCTCCTGTTCCTTTAATATATATTTCTATGTTTTTTTTTTCTCTTCGTCATACGGTGTCGATGGAATGAAGAATGTTCATTGAGGGAATTTTCATTTTTGTTTTATCTTTTTTTCTTTGTTTCGTTTGATATTTATCTGTTACGTTTGCCGTTGCGCCATTTGGCGTGGCGATCTTTTGAGGTTAGGTTATTCTGGATTTCTCTCTCTCTCTCTCTCTCTCTCTCTCTCTCTCTCTCTCTCTCTCTCTCTCTCTCTCTCTCTCTCTCTCTCTCTCTCTCTCTCTCTCTCTCTCTCTCTCTCTCTCTCTCTCTCTCTCACGTCCCTTTTTATCACCACATCCTTCTTCATCCTTTCTTTTTATCTCTCCATCTCTCCCCCTCTCCTTCCACTACTCTTCTTTCATCCCCCTTCCCTCTCCCCCTCTCTCATTCCTTCCTTTCTTATCCTCCCCTTCTCTCCCCCTTTTATTCCCTCTCCCTCCTTCCCCTTCCCTTCCCTTCCCTTCGCCCTGTATTGTGTTTTATGCCTTTGTTATTTGTCAGACAGCTTTTGTCGTTGTTTGTTTTTGCTACTGCGGGCCAGGGCGTTCTATAGGCTGGCTGGCAACTGTCTATTCAGTGAGGTTAAAACAAATACACGATAAAACATACTGTCGGGTCATATATTTCTCGCCCCCTTCTCTCCCTTTTTTATGTTTTAATGTTTTGCATATATCCTGTTCTTATCGTACATTCATATCTATTGATTTATTTCGAGTTGTATGACAAACACACACCTGGGTCAAATCCACCAATCAGAAGCCGAGAATCTGGAATGTCGAGTGTGACGTCATAGCACAGCCGCATGGTAGCGTGTTTTTATTTTTTTTTTCCTTTTTTCAGTGTGGGTTTCGAGGGAGTGGGGGGAGGTATTCTATTCTTGTGTCTTAAGCCTGAACTTAAGAAGATTGACACGTGTTAGGAGATAGGAGGGGAAAGGAGGAATGGAGAGAAAGGGGAAGAGGAATAGGGGGATGGGGGGGACCAAGGATCAGTTCACGTGATACGAGTCAGGGAGGAAGGAGGGGAAAGAGAGGGGAGGAAGGGGGCGGGATTGTCA
>NC_091563.1:28641385-28643885 GCF_042767895.1 Penaeus vannamei
GGAAGGGGTGGGGAGGGTGATACAGGAAGAACAAAGATAACAAGGGGACAGAGGGGGGAGGGGGGCGAGTGTAAGAAGGGACGTAGTAGCAGCAGGGGTTGGCAGGGGAAAGCAGGGAGGGAAGGAGGGGGGTGGGGAATGAGGCAAGAGAGCGGTTGCGTGCGTGAGGTGACTGCGTGCCACCCCCCCCCCCCCTCCAACATTCACCCCAACCGAAAGTGCAGTGACGGGGCATTTCGTGCGAGATTACGGCCTTATCTCACCCGAGCGCGAGTGAGGACAGGGTTACTTAGCAGCCCATACGCACCGTCGGTCCCCCCTCCTCTCCCCTCCAGTCTCCTCTCCTCTCCCCTTCCCTCCTCTCCCCTCCTCTCCCTTCCCTTCCCTTCCACTCCTCTCCCCTCTTCCCCTCCTCCCCTCTCCCCTCCCCTCCCCTACTGACCATGACATTGACAGGGCCGTACTCTGACGTCATCAGGATATTCCATAGCCTGTATAGGTGTATATGTGTATATGTATATGCATGTGCATGTGCATATGAATATGAATATGAATACATACATAGATACATACACACATATATGTATATGTATGTGAATATTAATACATATGTGTGAGAGAGAAGGAGAGGGAAGAAGAGGGAGAGGGAGGAAGAGGGAGAGGGAGGAAGAGGAAGAGGGAGGAAGAGGGAGAGGGAGGAAGAGGAAGAGGGAGGAAGAGGAAGAGGGAGAGGGAGGAAGAGGGAGAGGGAGGAAGAGAGAGAGGGAGGAAGAGAGAGAGAGAGAGAGAGAGAGAGAGAGAGAGAGAGAGACAGATTATATAAGTGATAAACTGGTTCTGACTTGAATGAAGGATAGTATAGATGATTGTATAGTAGTACATGCTCCCTGATTGTACTTATGCGCGCGCGCGCGTGTGTGTGTGTGTGTGTGTGTGTGTGTGTGTGTGTGTGTGTGTGTGTGTGTGTGAGAGAGAGAGAGAGAGAGAGAGAGAGAGAGAGAGAGAAAGAGAGAGAGAGAGAGAGAGAGAGAGAGAGAGAGAGAGAGAGAGAGAGAGAGAGTGAGTGAGTGAGTCAGAAAGATAGAAACTAACACCAAGAGACAGAGGCGAAGACTGAGAGCATAAGTGATTGCTCGTGCGTGCGTGCGTGCGTGCGTGCATGTGACGTGGTGGAATGTCGAGATCCACGAGGCCACCTCCACCCCTCCCCCTCCCCCCTAAGCCTCCGAGATGCAACCATAACAACAACACGGCTCCTTCCCCCCTCCTACGCGGGAGGTAGGAGGGGGGAAGGGGGGTGTAAAGTCATTAACGATATAAATTCTCTCCAGGGAGCGAGGCGACGACACTCCGACCTCCCCACAAGATATCTTATCACTGAATTCTTGGACTTCATAACACTTAACTCGAGAACGGATGACGGATCGGGAGCGAGGTAGTGCGTAGTTTATATGTTTATTTATTTTTCGTTTTTTTCGTTATTTTCGGGGTAGATGTCTGGAAGTAGCACACTGTATACGGCTTGTGAAAAAATGCCAGAGGAGATAATGGCTCGCAATGGTCAACGCTGAACACCGAACTGCGATATTTATGTTGAAGCGACTTGCATTAGCCAATCACATTGCCGTAAGCCGTGCAGCTAGGTTTCTTATTGGCTGGCTGCTCCGCGGGACACGCCCTTCGCACTGCAGCGCTCGTCGTTGAACAGGTAAATGGAGGTTTTCAGAAAACCGAATTAGATTAATAGATCAGCCAAACGTACGCGGGAAATGAGAGGAATTAGAATGATAAGACCTGCAGGCGGGGGCGCTGGGCCGTCGCCACGGATGACTTACCACGTTCGTGTGAAAAAAGGAATTCAATGTTTTCTTCGGTGTTAGCTCCTAGTCCCTTTGCCCGATAACACTCACACACCTGCTAGCACTTGCAGCAAGACGGGTTGGATCCCAACATAATTTCATTGCTAATGATAAGGTGGACACCGCAGTGACTAGCAACTAACTGATAGCAGCGGAGTGTGTCAGTCTGTATCTCTTTGTCAGTGAGTGAACGTCAAGTTAAGCCGTTCCATTGAGAAGCGTTTTTCCTTGGTCACTGCTTCTGAACTTTCCTCAGTGCGAGTCTCCCCAAGTGCACAGCGCTCAGTGCTCAGGACAGCCACCAATCAGCGGCTGGTGTGCGAGCGCGTGTGAGTGTGTGTGTGTGTGTCAGGTGCGAGCTGCACCGGCCACCCTCCCTACCTGTCTCCAAGCCGACCCTCATCTGTCCCCTCGAAGCGACGCTAAGAGTCCCGCCGAGTGCCCGACGGAGGCTCCTGACGGCGCCTTGGAACGAGGAGAGAACAATGGGCCTGCGGCCGGCCCGGCGAGAGTGCACGAGGGACAGGCAGTAGCATCCCGAGGGCGGCGGCGGAGGAGGGTCCATGCACGCGGGAGAGGAGGAGGAGGAGGAGGAGGCGGCTTGATCACGTTTTCACCTTGGCTGACGAAGCCGCACTCGC
>NC_091563.1:28653885-28686385 GCF_042767895.1 Penaeus vannamei
ATTGCTTCAAGGAAGTTTTGTAAATATTGCAGGTTAGTAAGTGACTCCATTAATTCTCTCATTGATATTTAAGAAAGAAAAGCCTGTTCAATAGTCAGGGAGCTATTCCATTCATCAGTCAGTCAGGTAATTATTAAGTCAGTTAGTCAGGCAGTGAGATAGTCAGTCAATTTGCCAGAAAATTCATCTATTTTAAATATGTTCATATGTTCACAGAATGGTCATGTTTGGTCTGGTTTTATTTGATCTTCTTAGTAGACTTAGGTTAGCCAGTGGTGTATGAAAAGCAAACATTTATATAAGCGCCTGTATACTATATGGTTTTTCTTCTTTAGATAGATTCATGTTAAAGACAAACCTTTCTAGACTTCTGATATCTAGGTACATGCTGTTTCTCAATAAAGCATGAAGTAGTTCTGTGATCATATTGTTTGCCTTGTGCCACAGGTTTGCAAAGTGTGAGAGCATCGGTATGACAAAGTCATGGGTAATGAGCGAAGACGAGAGACTACAGCTGATGAAGACACGCCTCACCAAACGGATGATGTACCAGCAGGGTGGCTCAACTGGTGGCTCAGGTGGTGGGGGCAGTGTAGGTGGTGCTGGGGGTGGTGGAAGGGCATGCAGTACAGCATCCAGTGGTGTCATGAAGGATGCCTCCTCGCCCTACCACACCAATTCCTCCTCCAAAACACAGGTGTCACGCTACCAACACAACACGAATCCCTCACCCACTTACCACCCGCCCACACGCCAGGTGGACCTTGGCTCCTCTGGGTCCTCTCCAAACAGCTCTCCGCCCACACCCGTCTCAGGACCCCTCACACCCATACAGTACGGGCCAATCCCACCCAAGGTGATGCAGCAAGGTGGCACCAAGGAAGAGAGTCCTGACAGGGTCATTGGCAGAGGCATCAAGAGGGAAAGTGATGATGAGGAAATGAGGGTGGAGCGAGTGTTCAACCCAGCATCGCAGTACCTGAATGAGAGTGAGGTCGATATGCTAACCCGTGTGATCAGCAACATCAAGCTGGTTGACCAGCAGCTGCCCTACACCAAAAACGCCCCAGCTGACGTTATGTCCATCTACAAGCGCTTTGCTGAGAGATTGACACGGTTCCTCAGGCAGTTCCCAGAGTTCAACAACCTCACACCCATGGTCCAGGGAATGGCCATCAAGAAAAATATCACGGTCATTGCATTAGTGTTTGCCTCCAGCTTCATCAACGAGGAGACTGGCAGCTACAACAATATCCACTCTCCAGCTCAGCCGATGGTTACTAACATGAACATGATTCAGAAAGCAATGTCCCCTGAAGTTTTCAGCAAGTTCAGAGAGATCCTAGGCTCCCTCCGACAGTACAATGTGGATTCCCGCATGGCTTATCTCCTGGTCCTTATCATTGTGTTTAACTGTGATGGCCAGGATTCCACAAGAGAGAATTTTCAGCGGATTCTGCAGCAGTATATTTTGTGGAAGTTTGGGGAAGTATCAGGGAAGCCTTTGTTTGAGGGGTTGATGCGAACCTTACAGGCTGTCAGACGCCACTCGGAGCTGTTTGAGAACATGTCTGTCCAGCGCCGGAATCTGATGTGTGCAAACATGCAGAACAATATAAGGCCACAAATCACTGCTGGGCATATCAGTCAGTGCCGCCAGGACCTCAACCTCACTGATTTGGATGTGAAGCATAAAGTTGACTCACTGACAGGAGAGCAGATAAGACAGATGTTAAATGGAATGGACATTGAGCAGATGAAACAGATGCTGCAAGGCAATGGATTGGAACAGATGAAGCAGATGTTGCAGAACATGGAGGCTGATCCTTCACTTACAGATATGGTTGCAGAAGGCAACAACCCTTTAGTCCACTCACCACCGTTGCACTGCAACTCCCCCCAGAGCATGGTCCAGTCCCCACACAGCTTACTCCAGTCCCCACACCCCATGCTCCCCTCACCACACAGCATGATGCAATCTCCCCAGAGCATGATGCAGTCACCACACAGCATGATGGACTCTCCTCACAGTATGATTCAGTCTTCGTCTCCAGGCATGATGCAGCCCTCCAACATGAACCAAGGTGTTCCCACTATGCTGGACATTTCCCACAACCTGAGCCAAAGCCCAAATGCTACTGTGTCTCAGATCATCAAGAGTTCAACCAATCTACTTAATAACTACCAGGATATGAAGCCTCCAGTGTCCTTCATGAATTCCCCACAGTCACTTGAGTTGTCCCAGAGTCCCATTGAGCTGCCAAGTCCTTCGTCACACTCTATGAATCTGGCTCCTTCACCTGCTCCTTACATCCCAAACCAAGAAAGCTACATTGTTGAGCATCACCCAACAGAGCCTTCATACCCAGACCACTGCCAGTCTCCTATTGGTGACCCGGGATACCTCAACCCACCCTCTTATACCCAGACGCCATACAGCCCTGCTCCGCTCTCAGACCAGTACAGCAACACGTATCAGCCCTTGTTCTCCCCCCTGCCATACAAGGATGATGGCCAGAGTATCAGCAGTGGCAGTACTGCCAGCAGTAGTGGGGTTGGACTGAGCCTCACCTCAAGTCTGACATCGCCCATCTCGTCCCTCCTGACATCCCCGACCCCCTCCCATTCCTCGCTCCAGGAGTCGGATAATAGCTTGTCAAACTACCAAGAGCCTGAACATGGTAACTCTCTCGGAGCTGCTCCTTAACTCCAAGGTGTTTAGAAACTTCATATGTGACCATCATATGTGTATTCCAAGCGAGTTCCTGCTATAGGTTCCGGCTGTAGAGATCATTACTAGATAATGTTAATTGTTGTAGCTTAGAGCCAATGTGACATTTATCATAGAGTGACCTCATCTCGCATACTGCCCAAATCCTCGCTCTAGAAGTTTCATGTGCAAAATTCTTATTTTTGATGTCAAAAGGCAAAAAGAATAAACTGATCATAATTGCTGTGAAACAAAGTAGGAATTTGCATATAATGTTTCTAAGTGACAATGATTTGTACAATAACCTTCCAAGTCCGGCCATAAACTCACAACTGAAGTATATTGCAAAGAACTTGCAAATATGTACAGGTTCTCATGTCTCAAGACATTTGAGTTGATGCTCCCAACTACCTACTTGTCTTCTACCTCACTCAACAGGTTACATGATTACAGAAAGTGTTAATATTCCGATGATTTCCTTGTTATCGGTGTAGCTGTTTCCAGTCAATACAGTGAATGTGCTGAGCTTACCACTGCTGGGATATTTAGATTAGTTGAAGTTCTGCTCAGCTCTATATACTTGCTCTGAAGAGAAATATTGCTAGCCTGGACACACATCCTTGTGAGAAGTTGAAGTTTTGGCCACAGTCATGTTGGGGTTTGGGATCCATGATTGTTTATAGAGTTTGACTTTCCCTTTCATGAACTCTGTGAGGAGTTGAAACCTCTGTACAGTAAAAAGTTGTGTAATATGGACCAATGCCACTGCAACAAGTGGTCTTGGTAGTGGAATATAGCTGTTGCAGGATTTCTTTTTTTTGTAAATAGTATATGCAAATTAGACTGCAACATTTTCATGTATGGCTGGATCAGCCATATAGCAGCTGAAAGTGCAAGTTAAAGTAATGAATTTCTTGTCAATTTTGAAGCTGCTCTGTTACGTTTGAGCACTGTTGTATATTGTGCTGGCAGACAATGGTTAGCTGGGGACAGCATGTGGATGGAAAATGAGAGATGGACCTTGCTAACATTTTTTTATCGATTGGCAGAAAACTTAAACTGTGATATAACTATATATATATATATATTTACATTAAAAACATAACTAAAAATAAAACAAAGTACATCAAATTATGTGTATCCCTGCTATTGATTTTTTGCCCATGTCTAAAGGAAGACAGGACAGGTAATCCGATTTGCCTTGGATGATCCTTGTGACGTCATAGGTGGTCAGTGACATAAAATAAGAGTTTAAGACCAATCATGACGTGATATGGATAACCCTAAGAAAGATAGATGATGTCCTCATAAAACAGTAATGACAATTATACTAAGGAAATAATCATAGGAAAAAAATGATATACTATGAATGAAGGAATAGATGTGGAGAAATCAGAAAGGTATCCAAACATGGACATTGACTTGTGAAAGGTTGTCAGCCATACACCTACGTGCTGCCACACACAGAACAGCTTCTCAAGATGGGAACGTCGTAGCCCCATGTGGTCAGTACAGTTTTCTCGGGGATTCAGGCACAATTATAAACTTTGTACTCGCTTCATCACATTTTTTGTGATTATGGGGCATTTTGTATGCATTTTTATCATTTTTTATATGCTGTACAGTGTTTATAAATATTAATTGTGGCTATCATTGCTCAAGTTTTTACTGTAATGGAGAGTACTCTAGCTTTATAGACAAGAAGTATTTATGAGATTTTTTTTTTTGCATGGTTAGTTTATCTTCGACCAAAAGAAGAGAAAACACCCAAGCGAGCCCCAAGTGGTATAGAAATGAGGTGAAAAAAGATATATAACTTCTGAAAGGAGTTGCAGCAGGGTTTTTATAAGGTATTTAATGAAATCAGCATTGGGGAGAGGTTTCTGTGGCTAAAATTTCAGCTTGAGTTGTCCAACCACACTAGCAAAAAAAAATACATAAATAAAACAAAATAAAAATATAGAAAAACATTTTTTACTCACTAGTTTTCTGTTCACAAGGACAAGGATAATGAGGGGGCAGCCATTGAGAAGGCCATTGGTCTAGACACGCGAAAAGAAAAGGAAAAAAGGCCGAGAGGGGAGAACATGTTCCAACCCTTCTTCGTCCCAGCAAGACTTGCGAAGACAAATGCAGGCCTTTGAAGAGCATTGAAGCAGATTTTAGCCCTGGAAAACAAAGAAATAAACAAACCCATTTAAGGAAAAGAAAAGAGTAGAAAATCAAACTCTAAAAGAGAGAAATAAAAGCTAAAAATAAACAACAGCAACATAATTAGAAATAGATTGCTCATCAGCACTACATTCAAGGAATGTGTGGAATGGTAAAATGACTTGTACTCTCTCTCTCTCTTTCTCTCGCCAGGTCACTGCAAGTATTGTGAGATTAGTAATGATACAATATCCCTTAGTGTATTTGGGTCTGCTATTTCGTTTAAAAAGGAAACAGACTTCAGATATGGTGCCAAGAGCCACTCTTTCACCGACACCCAGTCTCCAAGGCTTGTTGCTTGTCTCAGTGAGATTATCACCAATTTTCTCCTTGTCCCTATGTGAAGCAGCAGATGCACTGTAACAGCAGCAGAATTGCTCATTTCACCAGCAAGAGCAAATGAGCTTTGAGAAGGGATGTGCAGTAGTCACCCCTCAGACACCGAAACTGAATGGAAGGGAAGTGTCGTCTCTCTGGAGCTGAGTCAGCCAACTTGCCTGGGTTTTGGGCCGAGTCAGGATTGTGTGCATGCTGGCAAGGCCTTGGGCAGATGCGAACAGTACCATGTGACAGGCTTGTTGTTCGTGTACAGTGTCTTGTGTTGAATGCAACATACTGAATAGATAAACCCTGCATGTGAATGGTTAGGAACAGTAGTCCATCAGTCAGAAAGTATCTAAAATAAACTAGAATGGTTAAGAAATCCAATTGTCTGATGTAATGACAAAGGCACGATAATGTTTCCCAGTTAAACTATGTGGATCGCTTGCAAAGGCAAGAATAAAGCATAATAATGTGTATTATTATTACATCGGCATGTATTTTGTTGGACTACTATATATAAATATATATACATATATCTATTTTTTGCTGCGTGCATTTGTTGTATGTACATTATGAGCCACAGTGATAGGCTTCCATGGCATTTTGAAAGACAGACTTAAAAAACCTACTTGTATGTAAATATCATATATATTAGAATTACAGTTTTAATTGTCCACCTGGCCTGAGTCGTAAAGTAAAAAAAAAAAAGAAAGGGCCAGTCTAAAATCTCACATGAAGTAAAACTGTTCTGGTCCAACAGTGGAGTTGGAAGATAAACTTAGGTTTAAAAAAGTCATGTGATACTGTCAAAATTCCAGTTTTTCCAGTGCCAAGGAAATCTAGCAATGTGTATCCAATCTTGTGATTAGAGTAGTTCACCAAATTTAAGGTTTTAAGTCCTGTGGCTCACAGCATATGTATGCAGTGCTGTTGTGCAACTTGAGCTCCATGGGATACAGAAAAAAGATGTATATGTTATATATATATTTTCAAAATTGGTGAATTAACCTACATCATTGAGGTGTCTTGTTCCCTCCTTGTTATTGATCTACAGAATGTGCTCAATTAGGCTAACTGCTGTTGTCCTGCTGCCCTCAAGCACGCACATCTTGGGACATGTTTCCCCTGATGTCACTGCCGGAGGGGAGACTATGGTAACCCAAATTCTTCATAGGTCAAACTGGTCTCATTACTATAATTAATATTATTTTTCACGCATGTCTTGCAACATTTAAAAAAACAAAAAGCTACAACTTTCTGCAACATAAATCATATTCAGTGCTTTGATAAAAGCTAATATTTTTTTGTCTTGTTATATATAGGACAATAAACTTTTTAAGTCGTGTCTGCAGCTTACGTGGCCTGATCATTTGCTGGTTGGAAAAGTGGAATGCTATACCAAAAGCGGTAACCTCTATCACTTCCCGAAGCAGGCACTGAAGACATACATAGGAAATGTGATTGATGCCCATCTCTCCTGTGACAGGGACTCGTGATGGAGACACACAAAAAAATGTATGATCAGGGGATGTAAGAAGCTGGTTAAGTGGTAGAACTCAATTACAGATTCATAAGGATCTATTTTGAAATTTTCTTTTTTTTATTCATTTGTAATCATGTTTAATTTTTTGATGGTTTCATTTCTCATGTATAGCCATGATTATAAGATAATGGCTCTAAAAAAAAAGAATAAGATTAGATTTGTTTTTTGATGTAAGGATTGTCTTTAAAAAAGGAATGCACACAGCCATGGCTACGAAACATCGAATAAGATTCTTAGTAGAAGTAGGATGAAAACATGATACATGTTTTCGTTGCCTGAGATTGTATGCATTTGTGTGGTCTATTTTTGGACCAACTAGGCAGTTTGAACAGGTACAGGGACTGTACAAGTTCAAATATTTACTGTGATTGTTGGGTAAGTGTTTTACAAGGGTGTGTTGGAATAAAACAAGGGAAGAAAATAAGAGGAAAAAGGAAATAATAATTTGATAAAGGGAGCAACTTGACTCACACTAACTAGGTAGGCATGTAGTTACTGCAAGTGCCTGGCTGGTTGGTATGTGGAAGGAACTGCACATTCAAATAGTTCTCCAATCACACCCTGAAAGTATTGTTACTAGCTGAGTAAGTCTGAATGAGCACTGTGATTCACCAGGTGAAGGTCATGCAAGCAGAGTGTTCCTGCTTGCACCATGTAGCTAAAAGCATGCCTAGTGAGCAGTCCACGAGAACAAGAGTAAGGATTATTGAGATGCTGTTACCTTCCCCTCTCCCAAAGATACAATGAACCTTGTCCGAGGTTTTGAAATGGCACTTGAAGGCTGGCATGAAAGGTATATATATTAAACAAAAAATACAAAAAAAAAAAAAAAACATAAAAAATAAAAATAAAAAAATATTTAAAAAAAGGACCTGTTTAACATTTTTACATTCATTCATGTAACAACTTTTAGGTAAGCAAACTGTGTAGAGATTTTGAGAGAGTTTCATGAGTTATGTAATTTTACGTATATGTCATCACCTTAGAATACACATGACTAGTTCTATGTCTTAAGGATTCTTGCCACATCCAGTATTAAGAAGAGAGATAGAAAACAAGATAGTTAAAGGTATTGCTATCTCATAAATAACTATAAAAAGAAGAAAAGAAGAGAACCATGAAAATACTATAAACTGATGTTATGTGTGAACAAATCTAAGAGTGGATTAGTCATATATACATTGGTGGTGATGGGATGGTACATGTTTTCCTGGACATTAACACTCAATCAGACTGATATAGAGTTGATCTCAAAAATGTATAGTGCATGTCTCTACCTTGTGTTGGCAGACCACTGTCTCTGTTAAACATCGTATTTTTAACTATTTTTTATATAAAATTCAAAAGGGTGGAAATTTATTAATTCATATAATGTTAATTTTCTTCTATTTGAATTTGCAATAGTCAGGCAGTGCAATCTGTTTTATATAAGTGTGTGGTTAAAACTCACAAGAGTTGAGCACTAACAGATGAATGTCCATATGTGTATTAGTAGTATCATTTTCATGTCCAAATTCATAATCACTTATTTCTTGCCCTTCAGAAAAAAAAAGCACTGACTGAAATGAAATTCAATAACTTCTTTACTTTTGCCATAACTGATTTGCCAATTGGGAGGGGGCTGACAACTCCATTCTTCAGTTGACTTACAAAATATATCCCTTCTTCACCAATCAGTAGTGGAAATTGTACTATACTTAGCAGCAGCTGCACACAGATTCTCAATAATGTAAAGTTTTATGAAGTTGGGGCACATTCGGGTCTCTCTCTGCACTTGTTTATCGTAGGTGACCATTCTTTGTAAATTTGATTGTTACCACTATTAATACTAATTATTGTTATTACTGGTATACATAATCACCAATTTAAAGACTTCAGTAATAGAGAAAAAATAGTTAGTTATTTAAAAGGAAGAAAAAAATCAAACTTGATAATGACTTACATATCAATTGGAAAGTAATTTGTGAATAAATCTATACTAGTCTGAGTATTGGAACTGGAAGACTGAAGACTAAGAGTTGATGATTATAAGGAGAATCAGCAGGTCTTCCCTCAAGACCGGAAGGCCAGAGGAACTTCTGCTAGCAAGGCAACCGGCCACGATTCAACTGACCAAGAATTTAAATTGCCAAGGAGGAGGTAACTGACTAAGGATTTTGCTGACCAAGGATCTAGCTGGTCAAGGAGGAAGTAACTTACCAAGAATTTAACTGGCTAAAGAGGTGGTAACTGGCCAAGGAAGAGGTGACTGGCTAAGGAGGAGCTAGTTGACTGGCAAGAGGGTCCTGGTGTCTCCGCAAATGGGGCATATGTTTGTAGGGGAATGAACCACTATGGGAAGTATAGGGTTAAAACTTTATTTTTTCTTTTCTTTTTCTTTAATTTCTTTGATAAGGGGAGAAAGATTCCAGAGATAGAAAAAGGAAGGGAGCAAGGAAAAGGAAAGCATTGGGGGAAGACTACCAGCTCTTCCTGTGTCATGTTTAAGACCCGAGGAAAAATGTGCATTGTGTGATCTCTTTTTGATTTTCTATTTTCATTTTTTTTTTTTTTTCAGGTTCGTATATAGCCAGGTGTATTCCCTCCTGGTAATAACACAATGCTCACAAGATGCTCATGTGTATGTTAGTGTGTTATAAAATAGAAGCTACATATGTACAGCGCAACTCCTCTTAGTAATATTTTATGAGTAATGCACATAAAATATTTACCCGTGATCCTATGTTTGTTTAATGTGTCAGGAATCATGAGTACGACAATAGTGCTGATATAGGAATGTGATCTTTTTTTTACATTTTTTTAATATAGATAATAATATTCATGTAGGTAATCACTATGAGCGCCCTGGATTGCGAAGTACAGTAAGATCCTGTTTAATCAAATAATGTGACGTGTAAGAAGGAATTCCTTTGGTTTTAGCAGTGCTGACTCAGAGCACGATGCACCCGTACCTCCTTCTCGCCCCAAGAGGAAGGTGCTGGCTTGGGAGAGCTCGAGTGGATGCCTTCCTTGTTACAGAATTGTTTTTTTCTTTCTTTTTTTTTTCTTTGTGATGTGCGGGGCCCAGTGAATTGTAAACTAAGAAGTGGCAATTTCTTTTTTATCATTGATTGATATAAGATTTTTTTGACTCCTAGAGTAATTATCATTGTAATGGATTAAAACCATTGGCAGTAAGTCCTTGCCCCCCCTCCCCTTAAAAAAATACGATAAAAAAAATATTGAACCGTTTTGTATATATATATATAAAAAGAATCATAATCATGACCCTAGTAACTACTTTTGTTGTTTGAGGTTCCTGCTGAATATCGGTTATTGGGCAGAGCTGACGGCAGAGGTATTTCAAGGTCTCCCTCATTGGAGAGATAGGAAGGCACCACCAGGTGTGGTAGGCTGTGATATGACCCAGATATAAAGAATGCAAAGCTACTTTTATTATTATGATTATTAATCATTTCTATCATTTAGTGTTTTTTGTGGTGGTATGTATCACTATTAGGCTAGGTAAACCTCTTCATCAAAATGAGAAGGAAAACCCTATCTAAAATTAGATGTAAATTATAATGTAGATCGATTGTGATTTTGAAATTTAGGAAGTAAAAAAGAAAAGAATCAGAGGTTCGAGGATTTAGAATACCTTTTTATATTTCTGTTGTACATGTATTGTCTTAGTGCTGCATTTACTTGATGCTTGTAGGGGGAAAAATAATTCTATTAGTTTCTGGGATAATATTGTAGGTGTTTTGGTTAATATGCATTGGAGTAGTCATTTTCACCTTCCACCTTGTTTTTATTCTTTTTTTTTATTATTATATCCTGTTTTTAGATAGGTATTAAGTCACATTTGTAATGTGTTGGTCTGCAAATGTGTTGGCCAAAAATCCATATATAAGTAAGCTACACAGCCTGCAGAATGACATGAATGGCATCCTCAAGCCCTGACTAAATTTGCTTTGAAACAGAATTATGAAAGAAAACAAAAAAATATATATATATTGCTTAAGCATATATAAAGGCACTTTTTTATTTTGAAAAAAGTTCTTTTTTTTTTGGTACAAATCACTTTAAAAATAGATTTAAAGAAAAAGAAAATGGTCTCGTGCAATAATCAAAAAAAAAAAAAAAAAAAAAAAAAAAAGTAAAAAGTAAAAAAAAAAAAAAAACAGTAACAACAAAAGACTGTTTATTGTACTTCCTCCCGATCATAGACAAGTCCTGGGATCATGTAACGAAAGCTGGGTCCAGTGTGTTTGGATGTGACGTCATTGAATTTGACGTCTTTGACTGTGACGTCATTGTCCGCGACAAGAACACCCCCCCTCTCAACCACACAGTTTTTTAGTCCTCCCCCTCCAATGTGCATCTCCCTTCATACTCTCCATTATTCTTTTGTTTTAATGCATCTACAGTTATAGCAAGATTTTTTTTTTTCAACTCTCCAGTGTTTATTTATTTCAGTGAAATCTTGAGGTACAAAGAATTGCAGGTAAATTTCAATGAATATACATCATTAGTGTTGTACAGCCTATTATTTACTGTGGCCTGATGCTCAGTGTTACTTAAACATAACCAGTGTGACTAGGGTGAGAAAACGGCTTCAGGATTTTGCCTTTTGATTTATCTTCAACTCCCTATACATTCTTGAAAGTGACACAAGGAAATTTGAATAACTAAAAGGGGAGTTGGCAAGATAAATGAAATAAAGGAAAAGAAAAGAAAGAAGAATCCAAAGTTATTTTCTCTCCCCAGTGGCTAAAAATAGTTAAAAAGCAGGTTACATATGTATCATTTATAATCAGTTATAGAAAGTTCTAGAAAGGGTGGAGCACAAGAGCAGCTTACATGCAGCATCATAAAGGAATCATGAGCATAGGACAGCCTTTCAGACAGTGCATCAAACCTTGCTCAAAGTGCGTATATAGATACTACCCGGTGCTTCCTGGCAGAGTTTTTGTCAGCTACATAGAAAAAAAATACAAAAAAAAAACAATTTCGTACTAGGTATCCATAAATTATGATAATTCCTTTTTTCCCCCTTTTTGAAGGAATAAGTTGAATTGTCACGAACCCCAGACACACTTAGGGAGAATACTTACTCTCGCATCAGCATGGTTTGTCACTGCAGCCCACAGCCGTCTTAAATATGGCGTTTTTTCTCTCTCTCTCTCTTCTCGCCTGCTCAATAGTTGTCTTGGACCACGGATTAACACTGGCTGATTGTTTTGCTCAATTCTGCAGTTATTTGTGACAGGTTTTAGCTGTTTTGTTGGTCTTAGAGTATCCACTGTTGCGTTCACTAAGAGAATACCTGGTAGCTTGAGTGACAAAGCTTGTATGTTTTTTCTATTTGATTCAAGTGTATTTAAAGCTTTCCACAAAGGCAAGTACAGACTGTCGCTATTCTAAACTTTTTTGTCTTCATGTGGAATTGAGGAAATATATTGCATACAACAATGCTTATAATGAAATAAAGTTATTTTTTACAATGATGATAAAATTCTAGATATACAGGTCTTGTTGTTTTCCACAAGATTGTTGATTCCTCTCATTCTCAAATACTGAACCTGTCATATATATTTTTGTCTTTTAAAATTTTTTATCATTAATGTTATCATTAATTTTTTTAAAGCTATAACTACGTAATTAAATGAAAATCTTTATGATCGATCTACCCAAAGTCATGTTTGAGTGCAATTTCCACAAGCCAAACTTAGGAGATACACTTTACCCCAAAAGCGGTTTCTGCAAATTGTGGCTCCTTAGGAGAGCTTTTGTGGTAGGAAAGCCAATCTCAAACTTGTCTCTGGTAAAGTCATGGATGTTTCATCAGAAGAAACTATAAATGATTTTAATCCTTGAAGGGATCCATAATTTTAGGATGAAGTCCTGCTGATCTGCCCTACAAGTCGGGCAAATTCACTTCTTTATCTGTTTGGTATCTAAACTTTTCCAACACAGCCAAGGTCTTTTGATAAGGTCATATAATAACCCTGGGATATCTTTTTTGAGTAGTGCTTTAGCAAAACTTGTTATATAAAAAGGAAAAGGAAGAGTAGTAGCTCTTGTGTGATGCTTGGCAGCTGGCGTTGAGGCATGAGATGTATTCAGCGTTCAGTAGTAAAGCTTGATGTGTGTCTCAGTCTCTCAGTGAAATGGATAACATGGGCTTGCAAGCTTAACTAAGTTTTTTGTCTTCAGAACTAAGCATTACACTAGTTGCTACATGGGCTTCAGTACTCCTCAAAAAAGCAACAGCAATGCTCGGAATTGGTAGCATTTTAGATGGACATAATATTCATGCCAAAATAATGGATGAAAGAATATTATGTCTCACTCCCAAATTGTTTTCTTTGTATATTTAGAAATTGGCTACCCATTTTTTGTCATTACTATTTTTTTATACATACAATTACAGTTATGAATATATATAAGACTGCCTGTTCAGGTACGAGTTTGAACTTTCAATGCTGTATGAAATAAGTCATTGAGAATATCACAACCAGTTAGGGAATCATATGATGTGTCTACCCTGATGTCTAAGTGGAAAGCTCGGAAAATTATTTATTATGTGTTTACTGTATATAATGATTATTTTATGTAAATTTTATCTGGATAGTCTCAATATTATATTTATTAAGATGGATGAATAAGTATACTCCTAGAGTGCAAAGCATTATCAGAACCACAGATAATGTCTCAATTTATAATAAAATGTTCTAAAGTCTAACTCTTTGTGCATTTATATCCTTCACAAAAATAAATGTTAATTTTAAGCCATTAATGTGTGTGACAACTAATAGTAATCACTGATAGATTGATGGAAATATATGAATAAATACAGTATCTGCAATATTGACATCGATAGGAAGGCAATATATCACTAAATCCAATATTTACATAATACATTTCACATAATTTTCCCCTTTTTCATTCCTTCTATTTGGAAAGAAATGCAGAATACAGCACTGGTCTTACAGGGCCTGAAAAGGATAATTAGTAAGAGATAGTGAAAAAAAAACAAAAGGAAGATCTCTAACCACAAAAAAAATGAATATAAACTCTGAGGAATCAAAATCCCAATAAAAAAAAAAAAATGCAAATAACAATATCTGCATTCTAAAATTAACATCTGTAATAAAATTCAGTATTCAAAAGAAAAGAAAAAAATGCATATCAGTAGGATATGACAATTTTGCTATTGTTTTCCACTAACTTCTTTACCCATGTCTCATTTCTATATACTCTAATGTTTTCCTTTTTCTTTTCAAAAAGTTTTTGATAATCAGTTGGAATAACATGTATGAATATGGAAAATATTACAAAAACTCATTTCCCACTTGTCTTTGCCTGAAACTTATTACGCATTTGAAAATGGCAAACCCTATATTTATCAAACCCTCATAAAAAAAACAGATCTACATACACTTACAGAATTCCCAAAAGAGATCTATACACATTCTGATAACAAAAATCTATTGAAACTGAGGAAAATCACTTTATATTTACATCTGTCAATACACAATTACATGCTTTATTTTGCTAACTTCTACTTGTACATCAGTTCATGTCCTTGTTCTTTATCAATTGACAATGATGCCTTTATAAACTCCTATGATCATTTCTCTCTTCTATGCTATGAAATCCAGTGAAGACGTAGAAATATAGACTTGAATGGCTAAATATGTTAAATAAAATTACTTATAGGTGTAAAAACAATTAAACAAGAGTTCAGGTACGGAAATATCTTTCTGATCCTTCATATTCCGCCTGCTTTATTCTTCTGTTGCTTCCAGAGATAAAACAGGCTTGGACTTTCTCCAGAAATTGAAGATGCAGAGAAGGAAATGGAGTGAAGTAGAAAATAAATAAATGAAACTGCTAAACAAAGCAATTCAAGAGAAAAAAACAATAAAATGCAAATATAAAACCATGTACAATTACTGAGAGTAATAATATTCTCACAACTTAACAAAGTTCAGAGGACTAATGATCAAGAATGACATCAAACAATGATTACTAAATATTTTTTATTAAATATTTTAAAACAACCCATTTGCATTTCATACAGTATAAATAACACAATACAGCAAAATGCCCCAACACTACCCAATCTTACAAAATCCAAATCACAAAATATTTCACACTCATTGTCAATATATAATAATAATGACAATAAATAATGATGCTAATAATAATATAATAGTAATAAAGAAAATTTCTAGAAAAAACAATAATAATCATTATCATTGTTGTTCTTATAACAATCACAATAACCATAACATAAAAAGTTTTCTACCACAACCAAAATTCAAAAATGTTAACTCCCTTTCTTCAAAGGTGAAAAGAACTATATATTTTTTTTTTCATCCTGTCCATATATGTAATGAAGCTGGCTCCTGAATATGAAATTACCATGAACTTAAAAGTATGAACATTTTTCATAGGAAAGGTTTCACACTTTACAGAAAGAAATAATGTGATTCAACAACCGGTCAAAAGATAATACCTATTTAAATATAAAAATATATACATGTTTTCTTTCTACATCCTCTTTATATTTATGGTTCCCTGGTTACCACAAACAAAAAACTTTCTTGTAAGTAGTTTTAAAGCCATGTTTTATAAATTATTGACAACCAAATGCTCTGAGCTAATTCTACAAGTGCCTTCCAAATAACAAGTTAGGAAAAATATATCTTTGGTCCTGCTGGAAAGTTCTTGGGAAATTAAATCTTAATGAATAATAAATAAATAAAGAAAATCTCATATATATATTTTTTCATTCTATCAATAACAAATTTGAGGAATGTAATACAAATTCATTTAGTAGCACATTTGAAGGATGTAAAAAGAACAAACATTATTCTTAAACAGTCTTAGATACAGTATAGAATGCTATCCTTTTTCTGAGCAGTTTTAATTTCTGAGAATTTTATAATCATTGGTTTTCAGAGTTTGTTCAATAATGGTCTCATTGTTTATACTAATCTAAAATAAAGGCAATATTATAATGATTATCATACTTGGGATGAAATAAAGAAACATTATATCTTTAGACATATTATTCCAATCCTTTTAATGCTATGTAATAACAATAATAGAAAACATACATTTGCATTAATTAAATTTCATACATGTAGAAGATTTTTTTTTTTTTTTTAATTTAATTGCTTCATCAATTTATATCTTTATCACAAATCATTATAGATCAAAACATTCTTAACTATTAGACAACAAAAAAATGCATAAATAAAATATTCCTCACATATACATACAAATCTATGTAAAAAAATAACACAGAACACTTTTCCATGGAATACTTATGATGGCTTTGAATGATTTAACCTAAAAATTTATCATTACAATTCATCCTTAACCCCAGTGCACACATCAGACACCTCATAACAAAAAGTCTGCTGTGAACCCTCAACGTCACTCTCCGCATTCTCCCTGAAGTGAGCCACCAATTCATCCTCAAACTCCTCCACAAGGGTGTTGCAGTGGAATTCAAGACCCTTGTTGAGATCAGGGTCCTGAACCATTTCGTACTCACTAAAGCGTGGGTTCATGGCTCCATCCACTACCAGCCTGATAGCTTCCAGTCGGCCTGTTTCCTTGTGCCGAGCCTGTGCATAGTCCTTCATGCTCTCACACACTGTCTCCATAAGTTCCATCATGTGCAGCTGTAATGGAGATATACATGGTAAGTAAGCAAAAATGAAGAAACTAAAAAATAAAAAACAGTACAATATATTAGGAGAGCAAAACAAAGAAACTGAAGAATGAGAGAAATAAAAATAATAATGAAATATGCAAAAAGACATCAATAAACTGGTTTATTTATCTAAAAAATAAAAAACAGTACAATATATTAAGAGAGCAAAACAAAGAAACTGAAGAATGAGAGAAATAAAAATGATAATGAAATATGCAAAAAGACATCAATAAACTGGTTTATTTTCTCTAAGATTTACAAACAAATATTAGACATATTCAATATACATCCCGCATAGTTCTGTACTAAACGGTTAATAGTTCATGGTTAAAACAAATGTGCTAGACATCAAAGGCCATATAGCACTATGGTAAAGTACTGTGGCAAAAAGGGTAAAAATGAGTTAACCCACTGGACCCTGTTTACTGCCCTCACATGGCCCCACTACGGGCATAAGGCTTACTTGACTAGCTACTCTGACAGGTGCATCTAATCTGGGTGTACGCAAACACTTTGTGTGCGGTGACAAGACTATGCCTCCCCTTTCCAATGTCATTTTCTCTTTTTCTGCATTTTTCTGCTATTTTCCAAAGACGATATTTGTCATTTGATTTGGTAGACAGTTTTCCTTGCACAGACTCCATATCATCTCTCTAGGTAGTCATAACATTTTGTTATCTGTATTGTTTTAGAATACAACCTGCACTGTGTGTTACGCCAGCCAGGAATAGGATCCTGATCGTGGAAATAGCATCCTTCCTGGAGCCAGAGGTCTTCCAGTCATGGCTCACAGACAGTACATTCCATACTTATTTATCAATAAAAATAATGCAAAAGCTCCTTAAATGCCACATGAGTAATCGCTCTCTAAGCGGTTTGCGCACTTGCGGTGAGTTTTTACTGTCACCCTGGCCTTCAGCCAAAATGCCCTAGGCAAGTTTGAGTAATCCTGGCCCATAGCAAGATTTTCCCATGATGGCATATTCACACCACCCACCCCTTAACCCACTAACGCCAGTATATTTTGAAGCCGAAAATAATATTTTCCAGGTGGCTACAAAATTGGCGCATGGGGCCAGCCCAGAGTTTGCCAGCGACACAATCTGAGCGTGAGCTCTGATCTATTATCACACTGGGGGGACACCCGAAAATGTTTATTTTTCTGGGTGCCTCGTATATGCGACATCCGTCGTAAATGGGTTAAACCAAATTTTTTCATTCGATGTCAAAAATTGTAGAATGCTAGAGGGGTAGCAAACGGAGTAAGGTGGTGATTAGTTAAAGGGAAAGGGGTAAAGGGTGAAGGGCAATTAGATCAAATGGAGAGTACCTATGTATCTGAGGAAAGGAATGGAATATTGCTTGAGGAACATGGTGTTAAAAAGCCATTATGAAGTAATAAATGGGTTTAAGAGTAGAAATGAGTGTCAGAATTGGAGAAGAACCTGGAGAATGAGACTAGGGAATAAGGGAAAGAGGTGAAGTATCTGGAAGAATGTCAGGATGGGAAGGATCTAGGTGACCGGAGTGAGTTACACGAACATTCAGGAGGGAGCGCAACATATAAAGGGGAAAGAGGGGGGATAGTGCAGATGGGAAAGGGAAAGATGGGGTGTGTTGTGAGAGAGTGGGAGGAAGAGTGGGGTGGAGAGAATAAAAGGAGGATGGATGGATGTCAGCAGTTACTTTGAATGTAGAGGGGAATGGGAAAGAGGAGCATTCTCTTGGATTATGTCAAGGAAGTTTTGTTTTCTAGAGCTTCTAGTGGAGATCTCTGAAAAACAAAGGTTTCCTTATGAGGAGGGAAAAGAGGAAGAGGTAGCCTTGGTGAAGGAGACAATGCGGCTGGAGAAGATGGGGTGGAACATTCAGGTTAACTGGTGTGCCAAGTAAAGTGAGGAGGGGAAAGCACCAGGAGAGTGGTAAAGAATAAATTTTGAATGGCAAAAGAATCTGACTGTGAGAAAGAGGGTATACAGGTGGGATGGTAAGAGGTAAGGGGAGGAGAAACTGGGGGATATGCTGAGACATCTTCGGTAGACAGGAGAGAAGCAGAAAGATAGCACTGAAATAAGAGAAAACCTCTTCTGTGTTCTGTGTGCTTCCTTCCTGGCCTTGTGGAAAAGTGAGACGAAGTTTGAATCTGAGAACTACCACCTCCGATTTTAACTTGCAGGCAGGGAAGCTCCTATAAAATACATTAAGGGAGCCACTACAATTGGCCAGTGTGTGTGATTATGCACAGTAATTTGAATCATAACCAAGTTGGGCACATCGAGGCAGTGACCATGCTTGGCAAGGTGGCCAAAATTTCAAAATCTCTGACATTGAGGGTGAAGGGTTTGATATAATAATACAGGGCAGGACTTTCTGCCAATATAAACTTCATGAGGAAGATCATATCTATGATAGATAATCTTGGTAATATTGGTGTAGGACTCACAGCAGCTTGTGAGAGGAATAGTGTAGCACTGTACTGATACTGCAGAACATTTTCATAGTCTGACCAATTCTTGTTGTATTCAAGGCAATGAGCTGAGACTGAAATAGCCTTGGTATAAGTATTAAAGGAGATGTAAGGCTGGGCAAAAATAATTTTGCCACCTAGATCAGTCAGGGTAGATAGGCACGAGCTTGGGACTTTAATGTAACTATTACAAGCATAACCAATCAGAATGGCTGCTGAGGGAAACTTTGCCTACTTGTTCTAAAAGACATTGTTGGAAGAGGAGGGGGGCTGTAGGAAGAATCAAAGAATCATTTCCATTTGGCTGGGATAAAAAAAAAAAAAAAAATGTTTGTGCAAGTGGAAGTAGTAGCAGGACGGGGACAGGAAGAGGAGTGGTGTGGAGTGAGGTAGTCCTATGGGGAGGAAGACAATAAGGGTGAAGAGTTGTAATACAGGAGCAGGGAGCAGAAAATGAATAAAAATGTAAAGGAGAAGTAGATCAAATGGAGAATGTTGGGAGAGAGGAAAGGATGTATTCTGATGGTTCAGTAATGGCCTACATGTTTCAAATTGACAGCAAGTATTGAGGAGCAGGTAACAGCAACAGTGGTCGGAGCCCTGATCAAAGGAGAGGTAGAGTTTTGGAACCCAGAAGTCAGTTCCAGATAGCCTAGTTGATGAAGGGGCAAGCCACTATGCCCACAAAAAAGGTACAAAAGCTTAATTACTGGCCATGGTGAGCAGAAATATGGTCTACCACTCAGTGTCCCATGAGGGGTAAAGGCTATATAATTAACCCATATACGACGGGTGTCCCATATATGAGACACCTGGAAAAATAAACATTGCCGGGCGTTCCGCCAGTGTGATGTTGGATCAGAGCTCGCGCTCTGAATATGTCGCGGGCCATGGCCGGCGCACAGGCAGATTCTGGGCCAGCCCCACACGCCAATTTTGTAGCCGCCCAGAAAATATTATTTTCTGGCTTCAAAATATACCAGTGTTAGTGGGTTAACAAGGAAATATGTTAAAGTTAAATATGTTAAAGAAAAAATGTGATTGGTTCCGTCTATATATCTAACTACACAGCAACTGCTTTTTGTAAAAAAAAAAAAATCACTCTAAAATGTACACACCCTCTAATTAGATGTGACTTTCCCCCAGGTATATGGTAATGAAAGCCTTTATCAAAAATTATCATTATTTTCTTTTTTCCTTCTATATTGGTCTGTTCACTCCTCTCTTATTTCTGGCCATTCCTAATGAGTCTAATCATCCTCCAAGAGCTTTTTACACTCATGACAAGTCAATCCTGACACCCCAGACCTCAGCCAAATTTTTCTATGACTGCATATTCCCTGTTATCCAGCCTTCAGCCAAAATTTTTCATGACATGAAGGTCAACTCATGTTTATTGGGTTAATATTGCTACCATTCCTCTCATTTGCAAATGATGGGCATTACTTACTGTGTTCATATAAAGCAAAATTGGTGCATCTACATTTTTTTTTTTTTTACAAAAACTGTCATTACATTACTTAGTACAGACTACCAAGACATGGCGTGTTGATGTTATGTTTCCATTTAATCATATCTTGTAAGGAGTTCATCATGAATGCCTACAAATGCAGATTTGGTTCATTCTTGTTATATAAGGGAGTGCATTACCATCATTTGTTCATCCTCAAACACCTGCAGTAGTGATGCTAGGGAGCCTACTTCTTGAACTTAGTCAAAAGAGGTACTGTTGGCCGAGTTGTGGTATTTGGTACCTATGGTTAGGAGAATGGTGTGCCACAGCCACACAGCCAATGTTACATCAATGCAAAAGACACCAAGAAGACTATAATCTTCACTATGGTAACATTTTGCAGCATGACATGCCAGTGAAGTTGTACAAGCTCATATCCACCAATAGTGCTTGTTCTTGGACAAAGAATACTCCACTGCAGATGCGTTTTAATTGGAATAAGTGGGAGAAAGCTCCCTGCCGCTGTAGCTTCTTTGGATCTTCATGTCCCTAGGAGGACCAACTGTATGAGAGTTCATCTAAGTTGGATATTTATCGGGCGTTCATCATCAATGAAATGATGTAAGTTTGTTAAAGAGATGAATAGGTTAACTAAGGCATCACACAAAAACCGAAAAGCTATGAACAACAGATGGAGCAGCTCTGGTCTTGGGACTACCTCCTATAATTATCCCTTTATTTCATGAATATGATACTCCTCATGCTAAGGGGTTTACTTGTGAAAGCCAGAGCATCACTGACATTATGGAGTAAACTTCAATATTTATATTGGTATCGGAGTTGAACATCAATGTGGATGAGTCTGCTGGAGGCAGCAGATTCTCACTTTCAGCCCAAGCAAGAAGTCCATGTTCAGGTTGGAGGTCTAAAGTTGTTTGCCAGTTCTAACCAGTGTTGGTTACACATTTGCCTTCAAATAGTATAAAGGCTATGACAAGTGCAGTTCTAGTCTACCTTAACAGGCAAGCTTTGCTTATGATAGGTAGGCAAAAGCTTTTCACTATGTTGCCAACAATGTACACACATAATGGATGATGGACAAAAGCACACCAAGCAAAGGAGGCAAAAGAGTCATCAAGCTCTGGGTCACCCTTGACTACAATGATGAAATGAAGGAGTCTGACCTTAGTGACCAGGTGGGAGCCTTGCACCAACCCACATAGAAGAGCTGGAAGTGGTGACATGATAACCACTAATACATATTGTGTTTAAAAGATGCTGGGTAGTGACCTGTTGCATCTGGACTTATGCAAGGAGATTGTTCATGACCTACTTAATATCCTCCTATCACAGTGCTCAAAACCACAAGACTACTTTCCCTTAGCCTTTGATCTGCCTTCCAGGCAAGAATCTGCATGGCCTCTGATGAAATGAAGGCAAACAACATTGTTGCCTCATCCTGCATATTTGAAAATAATGCGCTTTTGACAAAAAACAATTAAGTCTTTCTTTTAGCTCCCATGAAAGTGATAATTCTTGGCATAATGAGTAATTAATCAGCATATTAACACAATGAAAAAGCTAATCTAATTGTTAATATGAGTATGAAATAAATATAAACAGTGAATTCATATAATACACATCAAGCGCTGAACTCTTCAAAAGAAATATCTGAATTGCCACAGTGTACTCTGTGGTATCGTACAGTGATATCAATCATACAGGACCCACTGCATACAGATAAGGCGTTTTATGGCTAAAAGTGTATAAGGAAGGCCCACATTCAGTGGTATATTGTCCAAAATCTCAATGACTTGCCATAATTTAATTGGAAAGGCAAGTGCCTATAATAATAATAATGAAAATCATGGTATACAGTAATCAAGAAAAATAAGAACAATGATCTGATGATACAGGGGAAATGTTCTCTGATATGTCACAATTCTTCAACATAACATAATTCATCCCTATGGTTCAAAGGGATTTATTTCAGCTTTTTCGTGAGGGGAGGGCGTTGACAAGTAAAGTGAAGAAAGTCAACTGGGGGATTCCGATAGTTTTGAAAAATGAGCAATAATATCTTTTAAGCTATAATAAGATTTACAAAATTGTAATTTAAGCAAAGAAGAAGAAGAAAAAAAAAGACATAACAAAAAGCTATCTTATTGGCCCTTGGGGAGACAAACTGGACCTTAAGAAGAGCAAAGAGAGTGGGGTGGGGCCACCCCCCTACTAGCCCCCTTCAAATGATGTTCCTGCTACAGTCCTTTTACGACAAAAAAAAAAATAATAATAATAAATAAATAAAAAATAAATAAATAAATAAAAAAAAAAAAATAAATAAAAAAATAAAAAAAATAAATGTCTGAATACAGAAGCTTTTTCTCCAAGCATTTAAAACTGAAACGGGAAGCCATCTACTTCTCAAAGCATTTAAAACTGATGTGTGAAAATAAGTTATCAAATAATTGGCTGTGAATGAAATGAGGATCACAACTATTAAGTCTTCCTCAGCTTCAACATTAGTTCTTGATATTATGAACACATGGTTTTGCATGTGGTGTGGAGAATGAGAATAAGAAAAAAAGAAAGAAAGAAAGAAAAAAAATATATATGTGATAATGATAACAAATAATATAAATAAATAAATAAATAAATAAAAGAGCAGCTCTGAACTTATACATGTGAATAATAATGCAAAACTATAACCAGGAAGTGATAAAAATGAAGACATGAATGTATAGGTAGATTTTAGAGTCTAACGGAGACTTTCCAACAAGTAACTCCCGAAACAGATGCTCAGTAATTATATAAATCAGCTGGTCAGAGAAGCAGGTGTTCAAAGTGAACATCAGGAACTCAACTACTTTTAACCCATACAGTCAGTTGTGTGTATGTCATGAACACACCACACCTACACCCATGCCCAGATATACCCACTTCCACACCTGAATTGATAAATGCAGCAGCAAATTTCAGACTTTGATGGAAAATTTCCAACCAGTAACTCGAAAAGCTGATACTGAGTAATCATGCAATTAGAGAGTCCAGAGAAGCAGGTGCTCTGACTGACCATCAGGAAATCAATAATTTCAACCCTATAATTCTGAAATTAGCTTTTCTGCCTTACCCTCCTCTCACGTCCAAATATCACTGAGAGAAAAAGAAAAAGGAAAAGAAAGAGAAACAAAATGAAAGAAATATTAAAAAGCCATTTATGAAATGAAATCTAATATATTATTTTGGCCCATAGAGTCTATTATATACTGTGCACCTAGTTGGAAGAAAAACTTTCCTCAAAAGAAGAAATGGGTAAGTTTTACAAATAGTTTAACATATTCGTTATTTTAATTCTTATGTGTAACAAGTTATTATATATTAAAAACTTTTTTAGTAATTGATAAAAATGAGGAGACCAAAGGCTATCAATTATTATTTACCTGAGCAGTCCAAGATAAGAAAAAATAGGAATAAAGGCAATAAAAACAAGATGAAATACAAGAGGAAGGAAAGGATATAGCAACAAAACATGTGTGGTTTTATATAATTGAAAATAACTCAATTATTTTCAACCACCTAATTCCATTTGTGAACTACTTTTTGTCACTTATCCACTGCTAACCTACCTCAGAGCCAGCGTACTTCACTGATGACAATTTCTGCTTTCCATCAGCATCGATCCGATATGAACCAACATCTATTTTTTTCCTGGGGTCTACCTGCAAAATAAACAAGGTGTATTAAGTCTGCTTAATACACAATCTAAAAAGCAAATCTAGTTGCCTTCTTTAAGAGTAAATGATGTATATTTCTACTTCTAAAAGGAAAAAAATCACATTTTCTGCAAAACATGATTATGTGTAACCACTTGCTACCGGTGATGGCATGTGTGTACATGGCATACCCACTGAGTATTTAATTTAGTAATTATTTTTACATATAGATGGCTCCACAAGTACTAAAGTCATCAATGAGCCAATTACGAGAACCACTTGTTTCACCTGCTTACCCCTTTCCTTGATTTTTGATAATATTTTCTAGTATTCAATTCTGCTGTTAGCAATGCCAATAACAATATAGCAATTATAATGTTTATAACAAAAATAACGATATTGATAGCATTAGTATAAAAAGCGTTTTCCCGCTATTTCAAGGAAAGGTGCGGTCATAAGATGTACCAATTGACTCCTTGGTGGCTAAGCACCGGCAGAGCCATCTATGTGCAGAAACATTAAGAAAAAAAAAAAAAAACAATGCAAAACTGAATGCAACATTTTCCCATTGGCATTGGCTTAAAGAACCAATAAAATCCAAAAATAAAAAGTCAATTAAGGAAAATGGCATTTTGAAATTCACACACATTAACTTACATTTCAGACTGATTATAATCTTATATGTATTGCTGTATTGATGCGTCTTTTTTTTCACATTGAGAAAAAGATGTTAATGATGCTGATATAACAATGCTGGTACAGAGCTGCTACAGGGATGCCAGTACCAATAAAAAGTATCAATCAATGTGTCACACGATTCTGCCCACCTCTGGTTACTGTACAGTAGTAGAGGAAGTTGATGTAGTTGTAGTTGTGGTAGTTGTTGTAGTGGGAATTGTAGTAGTGGTAGTAGTGGTAATCATCATAATGGTAGTAGTGGTAACTGCAGTAGTAGTAGTTGTCACCAAGGAGTTAGTTATTAATCCTAGCTATTTCACCTGTTGAAGACCTGCCTACGTATTATTTTATTGTCTTTGATGTTCTATTTTAATAATAATTCAATAAGATCAATAAGAATAATAACAGCATCAACGTTAATAGTATTATAGGGAAAAATGCTTTTTACCACTATTTCAAGAAGTGGGGAAAGCAGGAGCATTCACAAGAGACTCCTTGGTATGCAATATAAGTCAGAAAAAGATACAGGGGACAATACATAAATCCATGGTTATTGGGTTAATGGATAAGGAAAACTAATAACAATAATAACAGAGGCAGCCCTAAACCAGAAAGAGGGGAAATAAAAAGAAAGAAACAAAAACAGCAATAAAAGTACTAACAAAAAGAACAACAACACCCAAAACGCACTGCAAAAATCATAGCAAAAATAGCAACAAAGCAAAATTAATCTTAATTTTAACTTATTCTCCAAAATCCAAGCCCTCCAAGTGTAATCATTTGTTAGATTATAAGAGGCAAACACTTGAGATGAACAGATAATAGGAATAATATATCTATCCGAACATTATCATGTAAACACTCATTTCCCAATTAATCTCTCTAGCTCTTGAATGATTTGTTCCTTGATTTATTCTGTAATCTATCACTTTCTCAAACCACCATTACAAAGGGAACAGGTAAAACACTAAAACTTGACAAATGTAAACCTAAAAAATTTCGATCAGAAATTTAATGTACACATTTACGAAGTACACAAAAGTAAGTACAAAGTACATACAAAGAAGAGATTAACGAAAAATAGTACCAGAAAGATACATACATAAAAACATGTGTTAAATCAAGTTTCTAGCAAAACTCCTTACCTGAGAAATGGAACTGTGGAGTTCAGTAATGAGACTGTGACATACGGCGCATTTTACAACCTGTTGAAAATAAGCATATGAACAAAATATATATTATGGGGGTATATACGAATAATGAGTGTATAGGGGAGTCAGAGGGGGCGGGGGAGATATACATGTAGGTATGTAAATGATGGATTGTATAGCCTATATAGATCTGAAATATTTACAGCAAGAATAAATTGTAAAGATAATAGATGATATATATAAATATACATATATTATATATCATACATATCATATAATATTTATATAAATATATATATTTTATATATCATCTATATAAATATACATATATTATATATTACATATATAAATAGACATGTATATAAATCACCCACCCACACACATACACACGCACATGCACACGCACACATACACATACACACATCCATTCATTATGCATATCTATATCCATTGTAAATATTCATTAATAGTTACTAAAATGTTAAGGTAAAACACTCATGTAAAGAAAATAACTATTAATATGTAAATTACTGATTGCAGAACATTACAAAACACAAACTGGAATTGAACATGACGACCTCACCTTTGACTTGGGTGTTTTTGATGCTAACACAGCACTAGCCCCCAGGAGAAGCAGTAACAGATGGAAGCCTGATGATGCCATTATTGATACTGAAAAAGCATGGTTGACAGTCAGTATACACTTTTACCTATTAGGCTATTTACAGCATTATCTTCGCAGAAATAATGAAATCATTTTAAAACATTCTTTTCAAAGACTTCATCTTTTTATTTCTTAATCCTGATGAAGCAGTGTGGCATCCCAATACAGCATGTATCTAAAGCAGCTCCCCTACTTATTGACAAAAACATATCAGATTACATAATATGAACTCCAATCATACCTCCACCTTGTTTTTTGTCATGAATGAACCTGACCTGGTTCCTTATTTTCCAAAGAGGCCTTCTTGCCTGGATATATGAGGTGGAGGTTTGTTGGTCTTTGGCATAGTGCTAAACAGTGCAGAAGCCATGTACAGGGGGTCCTCGGTTTATGACAGTCTCGACTCAACATTTCTTTGATACAAAGCTAGAAATCATGTACAGTATTTATAGTTTGTCTTCTATGTGTTCCTTAAGCCCTAATTATGTTTTTATGTACGTCATAGAAGTGTCTTGTTATGTTTTAGATTATGACAAATACATGTATACATACTGCATTAGCATATGTATGTGACTTTGGTGCTTATGCATATACATACATGTACTGTATTTAGGTGTGTCCTGACTTACGTCAAAATTTGGGTTATGAGGCCATCGTAGGAATGGATTTCCATTGTTAGTCGAGGACCTCCTGTATAGTAAATGGACTACTGACAGTTTATTTGTAATATTTTGTCACAACTTTCTCTTTCCATCTCTCAATTATTATTAAGAAATTCCTGGATTATGAAGAATAGGTATAGTTCTAGTTTCACATACCATATCGTACAAGGTAATCTTTGCCGGCAGTGGATATAATGAAAGAAAATCAGTCACTTTTCCTCTATGGAACTCTATTCATAAGTTGATAAAAAGAAAGTTGTGAAACTTGTAATATTTTGATGTAGGACTACAGCTAGAGGAAAATCTACTGACACTGCCACAGAGTATGGGAAAAACTATAACCCACCAGTAAATATTATTTTTACCCCGCAATGCACAGCAAGATAGAGCTAAAACTTAGGAGCACTGAGTAGACCTAGGGATTAAACTTTATAGTTTGGATGCACTAAGTTAGGGCAAATTGAAGATGATATTCTTGTAGATGATATTCTTGTAAAGGACAAAAATTTGTATTGTTGGTACAAGAAATAATTTGGTCATCTGTTACAGAGAGTGATGCACCCTCCAGAGAATAAGTCCAAAAACTAGTGTATCATGCGCACCCAATAAACTAAACGTATCCTTTTGTATCTTTTATTTATTTCATAGACAGGGGGGCAAGCCCCCTATACCACCCCCTTTATTAGCAGTTTGTGCCAGCTTATAGAAAACCAAAATTAAGAAAACTAGCTATGTGAGGGTGTTATGAACTTATGGCCACTTTATTAAAATTGTGCAAGGTCCGACTCAATGAACATTCATTATACAGACATGCATATAACTGAAATGAGTGCATATCAATCAGTCTAAACATGCATATCTAGACATAGATAAATGTATATATACCTGACAGATAGACATATGTATTTATTTGTGTTTATATGCATGTCTGTATGAAAATTCATTGGGTTAGTCCTCACACAATTTGAACAAACTGGCCATTAATTTCTGATATTTAGCCAATATTTTTGCAGTAAATATGAGGCCACTGCAACTATTGCTGTATTGTTTATGACTATATTCTTTATGCTCTATAAGATGGTGGTATCCATTTCCATCTTATCTCTGTGCATCACTCAGTCACCCAGTAACGTCCCATAATCTGTAATAATGCGACTGTTGAATAATCTAAGATGGCAGTGTCCATTTCCCTCTATCTCTATGCATCCCTCTGTAACTTAAACCAATAATTGCAAGGTTGGAGGGCTGTGTGAAACTAACATTATATGTTAAGAGGAATTCAATATTCCAATCCATAACAAATACCAAAATACTTAACCAGGAAAACTTTGAACTAACCAATATGTCCTCCCATACATTAACTAAAGAATATAATGGATATCAACAAGTAGTATAATAAAACCAAAATAACTTGCTCCTGTCAATACCCTGTAAAATACATATTTATGAATGAATAAGTAATTTGTGAATATTACAACAAACTTACTGTAATGTTTGTAACATATCAACTAATTTCAAATTTTATAACAAAAAAAATTACAGCAAATACTAACCAATGGAACTAGAAATGAAAAAGAGAAAGAAAAACACATTGTACAACAAAAATAAAAGAATGAATGAAAAAAACTAAAAGAACAAATACAAAACGTTCTACCTGCCCTTCTTCCCCACATCCCACTCGCATGTAAACAAAAACAAAAAATCCCTTTTCACCACAAAATACAAACAACACACAACATGCCACATACCCTTCCACAGATCCCTTTAGCACACACGTCCAAACCGCCAGCGAGACGACGAAGAAGCGAATGAAAGGGAAATGACAGAGAATGGGAAGGTTTCCGCTTCTCTTACGTGTCACTCGCTCGCCGGCCCACGTGGAAACTCGTACGTCCGCCAGCGCCGTCCTGCGAGTGCCTGACAGCCGGGTGGGAGACGAACGTGTCGTACTGCTTTCTTGATTTTTTGTGGTTGAGGGGTTGCATGTGTATGTATGGGAGGGGGGGGGGGTGTAAGCATTATTATTTTTCTTAAATTCTCGATATCTTTACTTTATTCCTGGAAGTTTCTTTTCACTCGTTTCTTTGTGTAAAGTGTTTACCATTATTATCATTGTTGTTATTATTATCATTATTTTTATTATTATTATTATTATTTATTATTATTGTTATTATTATTATCATTATTATTATTATTATTATTATTATCATTATTATTATTATTATTATTATTATTATTATTATTATTATTATTATTATTATTATTATTGTTATTATTATCATTATTATTATTATCATTATTATCATTATTATTATCATTATTATTATTATCATTATCATTATCAGTATTACTCTTATTATCACTATTATTATTACTTTTGTTATTATCATTATTATTATTATAATTATTATTATTATTATTATTATTATTATTATTATTATTATTATTATTATTATTGTTATTATTATTACTATTATTATTATTATTATCATTATTATTATTGATATTATTATTATTGTTATAATTATTGTTATTATTATCATTGTAATAATAATAATAATAATAATAATAATAATAATAATAATAATAATAATTATTATTATTATTATTATTATTATTATTATTATTATTATCATTATTATTATTATAATTATTGTTATCAGTATCATTGTAATAGTTATTATTATTGTTATTATTATGATTTTCATTATCATCATGGTTATTGTTACTATTATTGTCATCATTGTCATCATCACATATTACAATTATTAATGATATTGTTATTATTATCATTATCATCATTACTGCTTTTCTTATCATTATCATTATCATGATTATTATCGTTTTCATTATCATTATTATTATTATTATTATTATCATTATTATTATTATTATTATTATTATTATTATTATTATTATTATTATTATTACTATTATTATCATTATTATTATTATCATTATTATTTTTTATTATAATCATCATTATCATTAATATCATCATCATCATTACTATTATCATTATTACTATCATTATCATTATGATCAATATAATCATTCATTATTATCATATTATTATTATTATCATTATTTTCATCATCGCCACTATTATCATGAGCATTATTATTACTATTATTACTATTGTTATAATCATTATAAGTAATATTATTATTATCATTATTATTGCCATCATTATTATTATCATTATCATTATTGTTATTATTAATTACTGTTATAATCATTATAATTTTCATAAGCAACATCTTCATTATTTTTATCATTACTATCTCTATTATCATTATTGTTATTTTTGTTATTATCATCATCATTATTATTATCATTATTGTTATCGTTACTATCATTACTATCATTATTGTCATGATTATCATTATTATTATATTTATTATAATTGTTTTTATCATCAGCATCATTGTCATCAATACTATTGTTATTATTATCATAATCATTATCATCATTGTCATCATCTTTATCATTATCATTCCTATTTCTATAGCTATCACTATCATTACTATTATTATCGCTATAATTATTATTGTTGTTGTTGTTACTAGTATTATGAATATTATCTCTATTATTACTTTTATTATTACTATTGTTATTATTATTATTGTTGTTGTTGTTGTTTTTGTTGTCGCTACTATTATAACCATCATTATCATTTTGATCATTTTCACTGTTATCATTATTATTATTATTATTGTTATTATAATAATAACAATAATAATAATAATAATAATAATAATAATAATAATAATAATAATAATAATAATAATAATAATAATAATAATAATAATAATAATAATAATAATAATGATAATAATAATAATAATAATAATAATAATAATTATTATTATTATTATTATTATTATTATTATTATTATCACCATCATCATCATCATTGTTATTATCATTATTATTATTATTATCATCTATATTATTATTAACATCATTACTATCATCAATATCATTATCATTGTCATTGTTATCATTATCATCATCATTAGTATCATTATCATCATTATCATTGTTATTATTACTATCATCATTATTGTTATTATTATTACTATCATCATTATCGTTATTATTGTTATTATCATTATTATCATCATTATTGTTATCATCATCATTATCATAACTTCTACTACTCCTATTATTATCATTATTACCATAAGTATTTCTACTATTAGTTTTAGTATTGTTATTGTTATTGTTATCATTATCATTATCGTTATCATCATCATCCTCTTCTCTTTCTTCTCCTTTTACATATTCATCGTCATCATTATCGTCATCGTCATCATTTTTTTATCGTTATCATAAGTATTAATATCATCATTATTATCTATTATTGTTATTCTCAGTATCATTGTTATTATTATCTTTATTACTATTGTTATCATTATTAGTATTGTTTTTATTATCAGTATCATTATTGCTGCTAATATCATCATGATTATTGTTATTATTATCCTTATTACCATAATTACCATTACAACTGTTATTATTACCATTTTCATTATTATTATTATCATCATCATTTTCAGTATAATGATACAAATCATTATCATTATTATCATTATCATCATCATCATCATCATCATTAATTATCACGGTTATTTTCATTATTGTCACTATTATTATTACAATCATTTTTATAATTATTATAATGATTATTACCATTAGCAATATTATTGTTATCATCTTTATCATTATTAATGTTGCTGATTTTGTATGATTATTATCATTATCATTATTGATAGTGAGACTGGCGGAAATTCCACGGGAAAATTAAGCGTTCCACTTTCCCTCTTTCATCCTCACTTCTCCTCTCCTCTCCCCTTTTCTTCCCCTCTCCGTCCGTGTCTTCTCTTCCCTTTCCCGCTCTGCGATTCCTCCCCTCCCATTTTAAGCCCTACATCTCTGCCCTCCCCTCATTTTCCTCCTTAAGCTCCCTCTTGTCATTCGTTCCCTTATCCCCTTTCCTCCTTCTTCCATCCTTTTTCTTTTCTTCTTTTTCCTGAGCCCCTTACTTATCCCCTTTTCCTCGTGAAGTTTCTCTGTTTCCCTTTCCCATTTCCCTTTCTCTTTGAGCCTTCTTCCCCTTCACTGTTATTTCCTCTCCCTCTTCCTTTTCCCTTCCCTTCCTACCTTCCTTCTTAATCTCTCTCCTCGGATAGCTATGTAAATAATA
>NC_091563.1:28688885-28696385 GCF_042767895.1 Penaeus vannamei
TTGCACTGTATGCTCCTACTGATGTTTGTAAACTTGATGTAAAATATATATTTTACACCAAATTTGCATATGTGATGGACACGTCCTTGAAGAGATATTTGATTGACTTGAATGTAGTACCTAGCTGTGATCAACCTGGCTATGAGATGTCTGTCGGACCTTATTACTCGGGGGCTGATGCCGGCAGCGAGATGGGAAATGTGACTAAGGAGATCGACCACATCCTCGTTAGCACTCAGAGGATCCTCCATAATTGCTGGGTATATCGGAGTGCCGACTTCTGTGGTACCGATCATAGATTAGTTGTAGCTACCTTCCCAGTCCATTGATCAGGGTGCTTCAAGTGGATAGGCTCGGGGAGGGTGTGTGTGTGTGTGTGTGTGTGGGATACCTTCAAGTGTGAAACGCTTGGCGAATGCCCGAGATCAAGAAAGAATTTCATCTGAGAGGAAACAGTGGAACCCACAGATGCTTGATGTGCGGCTCGTCTGACAGAGGATCGAGGTTTGCATCGTTTCCTGGTGCACAGGACTCGGTCACTGCTGTAAGGGACATGGTACAGTTTACCAGGAGTCTCGCAGAGGTCGTAAGCCATTTCTTAGTAAATGACCTTCGTCCCGCCTAACAAACCCTGAGAAATTTGAACTTCAAATCCTCCTCACAGGCAACTATAGTCCTTTCAGTAAGTGGCCGTATCATCTTAGATCCTATTGGGGTGTGGGGGCGTTGGGCTGCGTTTTTTGAACAGTTGTACCTGGTTGATATACCAACATTTAACTTGGATGCGAGTAGTGTCGAGATTCCTTTGCTAGACCCACCTTTCAGCGAGGTTCCACCCTCCCTAATTGAAGTTATAGGGAAGATCTCTAAGCTTAAGAGTGGTAAAAAAGCAAGTATCTGGGGTATCCCAACTGAACTGTTAAAGGCTGGTGGTGAACCTATAGCATGGAGTTTGCATGCTTTCCTGGGGCCGGTTTCACTAACGTACTTACGATGATATAATCACTGGTAATTATAGTTACCATGATAACCAGACAGCGGGGATATTCACTAACAACTTACCATGGTAAATATTACCAGTGATCGGAGCACTAGTAACTTCTGGAAGACGATGCCATCACGTGTTATTGCGTCAAAAAATCAATATCTAAGCAAAGTTTCAGGTTTGTTGTTATACATGATATTACTATTACGATGGCAAACAGATATCACAATACTGACATGGTGAAGGAATGCAAATTTCACATGAAACTAGCTAGAATAAAATTCACACAAATTCTCGTGAAATTATAGGCCTATTTTATACTAGAACGCATGGAATCGATAGATAAGTGAACTCTTGAAGAATTCTTCTCTGAAAAAAACTACCTTGCTGAAATATAAACTGTCAACGCCAACGTTAACCGGGTATAGCAATTTCTGTGTCTGTCAGCATTTAAATAATAAAATCCAAAGCGCATGGGCAAGAATAAGCTTGAAATATTTTCTTTGACTACGGATGGCAATGAATGGAAATTTTGTTGTTCGGTCCGGCTCTTTGTTTAACAGTGGTGAAAAAAAAAGATTAACAAAAAATTGTTTGGACTGTCTCTTTGGTTTGAGATAAACAATGGCATATTAATATAAGTGTTTGTATTGGTTCCTATACAGTAAATGTATATCCCACAAGGTGGATGTAATCAAATGAATATATCAATTCTTTTCTACATCAGCTTACATATTGATTTAGCTGTGACGATCATCTTAAAAATCTCGCCGTGTCTAATGCTGTTTACATGTTACATGATTGGCCGAATGAACCTTAAAGTTCATGTATACCGCTTACTGATTACTGTTAGCCCTCTTTTGGCTAACATTAGCATGAATTGATTTACGATTATAACTCAGCTGATCCAAATTGCCATTTCTTCACGAATCCCACTTCCCCATCATTGGTAAACGCAATGGTAAATGACTGCTGGTAAATGCGTTATGATCATAAGTTAGTGAATCCAGCCCCTGGGTGCCATTTGGCAAACTGGTACCATCCCCGCTGACCTCCTGGGGAGTATGGTCATCTCTCTTTGGAAGGGGATTGATGGGACTGCAGCAATCGCGAGGCATTGCACTGCTCAATATCCCAGGCAAGGTTTTTGCTTACATCCTCCTGAGATATGTCAGAGGCCATCTGCTGAGGCACCAAGGGCAATCTGGATTCACTCCTGGTAAGTCCACAATAGACTGTATCCTGGTGCTTTAGTCATTGTAGAGCGCCATTGTGAGTTTGGCTGCTTGCAGCTTAAATTGACCTCAAGAAGACATTCAGTATGGTGCATCAGGAATCATTCTGGGGAGGAATCCCAAAATGGATTATTGGATTAATTGCAAGTTCTGTAAAGTGTGGTGGGTGCTTGTCGAGCTTCTTTCCTGTTAGTTCAGGAGTGAGGCAGGACTAGTTCATGCAACAATGCTTTTTAACATTTGCATGGACTAAACACTGGGCAGAGCTACTGTCTAAAATGAATGTTGAGTAAAGCTGGACAATATCAGGATTACCGACTCTAGATGCGTTTAGCAATGAAGCGAAGCCCCTGAGTCTAGAGGTCTCCTGGACAGAGACCAAGATCCAGGACTTTCAGGGCCTGCTAGTAGAACCTGTTCGGTTGGTACATACTGTGAAGACACTGAAGTTACAGAGAACTTTACTTATCTTAGTAGTTAAGTTCATGATTATGGGCTGTCAGACCAGGAAGTCATTCGATGATGGATTGGCAACAGTATTTGTAGATGCTGTTACGTGTCATAAAGGCCCATACTGCCAGTTTTACTATACTGAAGTGAAACCTAGACGCTATCCTGTGCCTTGGAATTTCACCTTAATGACATTTGAAATAGCTCCTTGCGCCGGATCATGGGGCCTAGTTAGCGGAACCATATGTCCAGTTAGTCTCACAGTTACACTGTGAGATTGATACAGGACCTATTACTTGCATTACCGTGATCGCCTATTCAAGCTATATGGCCAACTGGCTCATTTCCCATCGAATGATTCTGCTTACTGGCTCATTTCCCATCGGATGATTCAGCTCACTGGCTCATTTCCCATCGAATGATTCTGCGTACCAGGTTGTCTCTGAGACAACCGTGGGTGGAGGAATCCTGAGGGACCATCTAAGAATTCGTTTAACTGATTATCAAAATAAAGGGTTCTTGAGGTTCTTTGTTATTCCTTTTTAGTATCTATGAATATACAATAGTATCCATGACTGATTTTTGAAGAACCTACAGCGAAGGATGATTATACAAATATATTCTACTGTCGGCACATAATCGCCAAAGTTCTTACCTTGCGATGGCGCACTGCAGGAAGTTCAGATTCAATTGTGGCTGTATCGGGTTCCGTTGTGGTTGTATCAGGTTCAGTTGTAGTTGTATCTGGTTCCGTGATGGTTGTATCGGGTTCAGTTGTGGTTGTATCTGGTTCTGTGACGGTTGTATCGGGTTCAGTTGTGGTTGTATCTGGTTCTGTGACGGTTGTATCAGGTTCAGTTGTGGTTGTATCTGGTTCTGTGACGGTTGTATCAGGTTCAGTTGTGGTTGTATCTGGTTCTGTGACGGTTGTATCAGGTTCAGTTGTGGTTGTATCAGGTTCTGTGACGGTTGTATCAGGCTCAGTTGTGGTTGTATCAGGTTCTGTGACGGTTGTATCGGGTTCAGTTGTGGTTGTATCAGGTTCTGTGACGGTTGTATCAGGTTCTGTTGTGGTTGTATCAGGTTCTGTGACGGTTGTATCAGGCTCAGTCGTGGTTGTATCAGGTTCTGTGACGGTTGTATCAGGTTGAGTTGTGGTTGTATCAGGTTCTGTGACGGTTGTATCAGGCTCAGTTGTGGTTGCATCTGTTGTAGTGGTTTCACCTGTAATGGACGAAAATAGCTCATTATAGCATAGTCACACAAAAGGATTGAATCGGCCTCTATATGTGACTTTGTGTTTGTCTCTCCATACGCTGCGTACGCTGAACGAAATGTAGGATTTGGCATTGACGTCCCTGCTACCTGCCTGGCCACAAAAATCCGATATGACACACAGCTGTTCCGTCCTTTCTGCTGATAAGTAGGCGTGAGGGGAAGGACGCTATCTGCCGTTCTAAAAAATGCATTCTTAAAGACAAACAAACAAAAATAACGATAGATTAAAGACTATACCACACTCAAACGGTCAGTTTTATTATCTGTTTATCTATTAATATAAACACACACACACACACACACACACACACACACACACACATACATATATATATATAAATATATATATATATATATATATATATATATATATATATATATATATATATATATATACATACATATATATATATTAACTTAGTTCAAGGATTTCGACATAAACTGTCCTTTCATTTAAAACAATTAAACGGGTTTTCATTTTGCTCTAGGAAATGAACAATGTACAGAAAGAAATCCTTTCATATTCTTTAGATTTTTCTTTCTTTTCGTGTGAAATTAGATGGTTAATCGACATGGAATGTTGTCTAATGTCATATCAATATTATGTCTATAGTATACAGACCGAAGCCGTAGCAATGAACTGAAACGTCTGGAAGATCGAAAGCTAGTTGGTTTAATAAAGCATTCTTCCAACGAAATCGAAACAAGAAATTTACTGAGCCTAAATTTGTCTGGACTTTGAATTATCCATGTTGCCAAAATTGTTAAAAGAAAATTACGCCAACTTGAAAATATGCGTGGTCAGTACACTGTTTTGCCAGTCAGTGAGCATGCGCAGTTTTATGTAAAACTGCTCTGAATATATACGTAAGCATACATACATACATACAGATAAGATCCTATATCTATCCATGTCTATTTATCTTTTAATCTACCTAACTATCTATCTTCCCATCTATGTCTATCTATGATTATATTCATTACACACACACACACACACATATATACATATATATTCTTACCATTTAAAGCTGAATATAATGTTTCGAGCTGATCTCTTAGGGAATCTATTTCGCTGGAAATATTCATGATGAGGGGCGTGATGGTCTCATTCGTAGACGCTATGCTTGCTTGCAGACCTACTGTGTTGTTAAAGCTGATATTACCGTCTGTCAGTAATGTAGAAATATCTTTAATGACGTTGACAAAACACCTTATTGTGTCGTTGTCCACGTATGCAATTTCCGCGTCGATCAGGACCAAGATGTCCTCCAGCACTTCGTCAGGGGAGCCGTTCCAGGAGCTACTGGCGTCAGTACAGACGGGGGTGATCGTGATGCTGCCGCTGCTGACGTTGACATCAGGGTGTGTAAGTGACCGCTTCCAACGCCCACCACCAAGTAAGCCGTGAAGAATACTTAGTACGAGTTGCAGCTGTTGGTACTGTGGCAGTCGCCTTTCCAGCTGACTGAGTCTTGCTTCGAGGGCGGCTATTCGGGCTTGGATCGAGGCACTTGTTGTATCAGGCTCAGTTGTGGTTGTATCTGGTTCTGTGACGGTTGTATCGGGTTCAGTTGTGGTTGTATCTGGTTCCGTGACGGTTGTATCGGGTTCAGTTGTGGTTGTATCTGGTTCTGTGACGGTTGTATCGGGTTCAGTTGTGGTTGTATCTGGTTCTGTGACGGTTGTATCAGGTTCAGTTGTGGTTGTATCAGGTTCTGTGACGGTTGTATCAGGTTCAGTTGTGGTTGTATCTGGTTCTGTGACGGTTGTATCAGGTTCAGTTGTGGTTGTATCTGGTTCTGTGACGGTTGTATCGGGTTCAGTTGTGGTTGTATCTGGTTCTGTGACGGTTGTATCGGGTTCAGTTGTGGTTGTATCTGGTTCTGTGACGGTTGTATCGGGTTCGGTTGTGGTTGTATCTGGTTCTGTGACGGTTGTATCGGGTTCAGTTGTGGTTGTATCTGGTTCTGTGACGGTTGTATCTGGTTCCGTTGTGGTTGTATCAGGTTCTGTGACGGTTGTATCAGGTTCAGTTGTGGTTGTATCAGGTTCTGTGACGGTTGTATCGGGTTCAGTTGTGGTTGTATCAGGTTCTGTGACGGTTGTATCAGGTTCAGTTGTGGATGTATCAGGTTCTGTGACGGTTGTATCAGGTTCAGTTGTGGTTGTATCTGGTTCTGTGACGGTTGTATCAGGTTCAGTTGTGGTTGTATCTGGTTCTGTGACGGTTGTATCAGGTTCAGTTGTGGTTGTATCTGGTTCTGTGACGGTTGTATCAGGTTCAGTTGTGGTTGTATCTGGTTCTGTGACGGTTGTATCAGGTTCAGTTGTGGTTGTATCAGGTTCAGTTGTGGTTGTATCAGGTTCTGTGACGGTTGTATCAGGCTCAGTTGTGGTTGTATCAGGTTCAGCTGTGGTTGTATCAGGTTCAGTTGTGGTTGTATCTGGTTCTGTGACGGTTGTATCAGGCTCAGTTGTGGTTGTATCAGGTTCAATTGTGGTTGTATCAGGTTCAGTTGTGGTTGTATCAGGTTCAGTTGTGGTTGTATCAGGTTCAGTTGTGGTTGTATCAGGTTCAGTTGTGGTTGTATCAGGTTCAGTTGTGGTTGTATCAGGTTCAGTTGTGGTTGTATCAGGTTCAGTTGTGGTTGTATCAGGTTCAGTTGTGGTTGTATCAGGTTCAGCTGTGGTTGTATCAGGTTCAGTTGTGGTTGTATCAGGTTCAGTTGTGGTTGTATCAGGTTCAGTTGTGGTTGTGTCAGGTTCAGTTGTGGTTGTATCAGGTTCATTTGTGGTTGTATCAGGCTCTGTTGTGGTTGTATCAGGCTCTGTTGTGGTTGTATCAGGTTCAGTTGTGGTTGTATCAGGCTCTGTTGTGGTTGTATCAGGTTCAGTTGTGGTTGTATCAGGCTCTGTAGTGGTTGTCTCTGGAAAGAAAATAATATATTTTTTTCACTGATAATTTCAAGAATATAGTAAACAAATATGATATTAATATAAGGATATTAGTAACAATAATGACTATCGTAATCAGCGTCAATAATGACACTAATTTACAAATGATAACCAAACCGGTAACCGTTGTAGTTGTCTTTGGTTATGTTGTGGTTGTTTCTGGCTTATTTGTGGTTGTACCTGCTTTTGTAGTGGTATCAGGTTCAGTTGTGGTTGTTTCCGGTTCCGTTGTGGTTGTATCTGGTTCCGTTGTGGTTGTATCTGGTTCCGTTGTGGTTGTATCTGGTTCCGTTGTGGTTGTATCTGGTTCCGTTGTGGTTGTATCTGGTTCCGTTGTGGTTGTATCTGGTTCCGTTGTGGTTGTATCTGGTTCCGTTGTGGTTGTATCTGGTTCCGTTGTGGTTGTATCTGGTTCCGTTGTGGTTGTATCTGGTTCCGTTGTGGTTGTATCTGGTTCCGTTGTGGTTGTATCTGGTTCCGTTGTGGTTGTATCTGGTTCCGTTGTGGTTGTATCTGGTTCCGTTGTGGTTGTATCTGATTCAGTTGTGGTTGTATCTGGTTCCGTTGTGGTTGTATCTGGTTCCGTTGTGGTTG
>NC_091563.1:28701385-28703885 GCF_042767895.1 Penaeus vannamei
GCATTTAAAACGGCAAGTCGATCGTTAAGGGTATTAATTTCATTCGAGGTTTCGGTAACTGCAGACCCGACCGTACTATTAGCTGCTTGGATGGTGGCTTGTAGGGTACTGGGATCGTCAATGGTAACATTACCGTTGGTGATTAAATCTGTGAGCTCGGTGATGAGACTGACAATGCAGTCGATTTGGTCAGTGCTGGCACTCGTAAGGTTATCTCGAACAAATTCCAGAACCTCCACCAGGATATCCGTCGGAGATCCTGTTGCAGAATCACCAGAAATGTTGCAATATGGCGTGACTGTGATGTTGCTGCCACTGATGGTGATGTCAGGATCTGTCGCGGACCTCTTCCGCCTTCTGCCAATGCCAATTGCGCTAGCAAGTTGGTCAAACGCATTCTGCATGTTCTCAAACGCCTGTAATTGCTTCTTGAGTTTATTCACCTTTTTGTTCACTGCGTTTGCTTGCTGCTGAAGGACAGCTAATGACTGGGCCGTTGTGATTTCACCTGGATCCGAAGTGGTTGCAGTTGGCTCAGTTGTGGTTGACTCAGGTTCTGTGGTTGTATCCGGATCAGTTGTGGTTGTATCAGGATCAGCTATGGTTGTATCTGGCTCAGTTGTGGTTGTATCAGGTTCAGTTGTGGTTGTATCTGGTTCCGTTGTGGTTGTATCAGGTTCAGTTGTGGTTATGTCAGGTTCAGTTGTGGTTGTATCCGGCTCAGTTGTGGTTGTATCAGGTTTAGTTGTGGTTGCATCAGGCTCTGTTGTGGTTGTAACAGGTTCAGTTGTGGTTGTATCTGGTTCTGTGACGGTTGTATCGGGTTCAGTTGTGGTTGTATCAGGCTCTGTTGTGGTTCTAACAGATTCAGTTGTGGTTGTATCAGGTTCAGTTGTGGTTGTATCAGATTCAGTTGTGGTTGTATCTGGTTCAGTTGTGGTTGTATCAGGTTCAGTTGTGGTTGTATCAGGTTCAGTTGTGGCTGTATCAGGTTCAGTTGTGGTTGTATCTGGTTCTGTGACGGTTGTATCAGGCTCAGTTGTGGTTGTATCCAGTTCAGTTGTGGTTGTATCAGGCTCTGTTGTGGTTGTAACAGGTTCAGTTGTGGTTGTATCAGGTTCAGCTGTGGTTGTATCAGGTTCAGTTGTGGTTGTATGAGGTTCAGTTGTGGTTGTATCAGGTTCAGTTGTGGTTGTATCAGGTTCAGTTGTGGTTGTATCAGGTTCAGTTGTGGTTGTATCAGGTTCAGTTGTGGTTGTATCAGGTTCAGTTGTGGTTGTATCCAGTTCAGTTGTGGTTGTATCAGGTTCAGTTGTGGTTGTATCAGGTTCAGTTGTGGTTGTATCAGACTCTGTTGTGGTTGTCTCTGGAAAGAAAATAATATATTTTTTCACTGATAATTTCAATAATATAGTAAACAAATATGATATTAATATAAGGATATTAGTAACAATAATGACTATCGTAATCAGCGTCAATAATGACACTAATATACATATGATAACCAAACCGGTAACCGTTGTAATTGTCTTTGGTTATGTTGTGGTTGTTTCTGGCTTATTTGTGGTTGTACCTGGTTTTGTAGTGGTTGTATCAGGTTCAGTTGTGGTTGTTTCCGGTTCCGTTGTGGTTGTATCTGGTTCCGTTGTGGTTGTATCTGGTTCCGTTGTGGTTGTATCTGGTTCCGTTGTGGTTGTATCTGGTTCCGTTGTGGTTGTATCTGGTTCCGTTGTGGTTGTATCTGGTTCCGTTGTGGTTGTATCTGGTTCCGTTGTGGTTGTATCTGGTTCCGTTGTGGTTGTATCTGGTTCCGTTGTGGTTGTATCTGGTTCCGTTGTGGTTGTATCTGGTTCCGTTGTGGTTGTATCTGGTTCCATTGTGGTTGTATCTGGTTCCGTTGTGGTTGTATCTGATTCCGTTGTGGTTGTATCTGGTTCCGTTGTGGTTGTATCTGGCTCCGTTGTGGTTGTATCTGGTTCCGTTGTGGTTGTATCTGGTTCCGTTGTGGTTGTATCTGGTTCCGTTGTGGTTGTATCTGGTTCCGTTGTGGTTGTACCTGGTTCCGTTGTGGTTGTATCTGGTTCCGTTGTGGTTGTATCTGGTTCCGTTGTGGTTGTATCTGGTTCCGTTGTGGTTGTATCTGGTTCCGTTGTGGTTGTATCTGGTTCCGTTGTGGTTGTATCTGGTTCCGTTGTGGTTGTATCTGGTTCCGTTGTGGTTGTATCTGGTTCCGTTGTGGTTGTATCTGGTTCCGTTGTGGTTGTATCTGGTTCCATTGTGGTTGTATCTGGTTCCGTTGTGGTTGTATCTGGTTCCGTTGTGGTTGTATCTGGTTCCGTTGTGGTTGTATCTGGTTCCGTTGTGGTTGTATCTGGTTCCGTTGTGGTTGTATCTGGTTCCGTTGTGGTTGTATCTGGTTCCGTTGTGGTTGTATCTGGTTCCGTTGTGGTTGTATCTGGTTCCGTTGTGGTTGTATCTGGTTCCGTTGTGGTTGTATCTG
>NC_091563.1:28718885-28726385 GCF_042767895.1 Penaeus vannamei
CGATTTCTATATGTATATATGAATGTAGAGACTGATAGATATATGTATATATTCAATACAATTGCTCTTACATGTTTGTACTGGACAGGCTGATTTCCTTTTAAAGATTGTTACATGTCTGCTTACATTAAACAAAGAAGAACAAATACACACACACACACACACACACACACACACACACACACACACACACACACACACACACACACATATATATATATATATATATATATATATATGTGTGTGTGTGTGTGTGTGTGTGAATATTTTTTTCGTTCTTCCGACGAGCGAACTATCGAATCAAAATGGTGAACTGTTAACAATGTGATGTCAGGATGTCATAGCGAAGGCAGCCTGATTACATATAAGAAAGCAGATAACCGGAAAATGATTAGCGATTTATATATATATATATATATATATATATATATATATATATATATATATATAAATATATATCGCTTATTATTTTCCGGTTACCTGCTTTCTTTTCTTTTATAATGACCTGAAATCGATTAATAGAAGTGAAAACCACTACAAATCATACCATGTGCTGACGTTTTTCTTAATTTAGAGTAACGTTAATTAGAGTTCAAACAAATATAAAAGACAAAACCTACGAAGTGACTATACCACGCTTCGTTGTTATTTACAAATAGAAAATACGCGAATGGTGCTGAGGATATATACTGGAATACTTATAAGATTGTAGTACTTTTTCCACGTACAAGACTGCATCTAGCTGGCAGCGACTCTGTGGCCTCCGCACCTCGGTAGTTCAGCAGAGGCCAAAATTCTCTACCCTACACACATACACACACACACACACACACACACACGCGCGCGCGCGCGCGTATATGTAGGCAAGATGAAGGTATGGCTGTTTTTGCAGTCCTTTTCTTGGTAAATACCGAAATAGGATACTATATGTTTCCAGTTTTAGTCTTCCATGTCTGCAGTTATGCCGGCTCCAAAAGTCTGCTAGTGCGTAAAGCCTAGCCTAGCATTTTTTGCTTTTTATTGGACTGGTGCCGTTTTATAGATGGAAGTTAAAAAGCTATTTATGTAGGGTGAATATGTCCATACTGACTAATTAACAGTCATTATCCACAATAACGGAGGAGCTTTGTTTTGTATTTCATTTTCCAATTTATTTTTAACTGGCTGACACTTTTATATGCTTAGGTCACAAATATTGTTTTATGAGAAAAAGTCAAATATATTGATTGGATTTTATCTTGTATTCAAGATAAAATGAAAGGATATATGTTACGTTGTGGACATTCCTCTTATGACAATATACCATCTTATTGAGTGCAATGCTATATTTTCTTATTTATTTTCCTTATGAGGCAATCGGCAAAGTGATACTGAAGAATAATTTCTCGAAAATTCAATCTACAATTCTCTTACTGAAATGAGCATATAATTGTCTTTCTGTATTAGTGGTTGACGCAGCGGGCTATAACGTTTCAGTATTCCGTTTAGATATTTCAGGAGATTCTTGAATGCGCTAGTTTACAAATAGCCCTTAAGTGGCTTTGAATTTGTTCAGCCAGCTATACAAAAAAAAAAAAAAAAAAAAAAAAAAAAAAAAAAAAAAAAATGGCGGACCTGAACGTTTTACATACAAATTAACAATTCATAAGGGCAAGAATATATAAGGATTATTATACCTTTTCCTTACAACGTCTGAAATCAAGAAAATACTGTCACCGTTAGCATAAATCGTTTCGTTGAATCTCTCAGGCTTTATGTATAGTGAATATCTTTTTAATGATGTGAGATACAGTAACTGAGCATCCAATTTTTTCAGCAAGATTAGATATCTTGACTTATCTTCTGAAAATGCGTGGTTGATATGTGTGCAGTTCTTGTGATTAGGTACGAGCAATATCGGAATGATTTCATCGGAAATCCGTTCCCCTAAGATAACAAAAAAAAAAAAAAAAAAAAATCTATAAAATAAACAAGCAAGTCGTACTATGATGCATAAATATCCGCCCATTACCTATTACAAAACGAATGATACTAAATTTACCACAAAACAAAATGATTTAATACTGAACGAAAAAGCGTATCGTAAAAGCACAGGGACGCGATCAAAGTGGTAAGCCGTTGCTCTTTCCTTCGTGTCAAAAAGGGCGTTTTAGACTTTTTTTTCCAGCTGAGCCACTGACGTTCCGAAAGTCTTCCCCCGTTACGGATTAAACATATATAAGGTAAGAATAAATACACGTGAACGCCACTATCTGCTAAAACGAAAAGAAAGGAAAATGAATATGTAAAAGTATGCCGACTAAGAATACGTGAAAATAAAATTAGCATATACAATAGCCCAAGTACAGTAGAGAAGGAATATGAAAAGATGCGGTTCGCGGGACTCTCACCAACGGACACAGACAATGCCAGGCAGAGCCAGGCGAGAACCCTGGCCATTTTGCAGCGACCCATGTCTGTTCGTTACACTAGGCAGGTGAGCAACTAACAACTGAGACGCACTCTTCTGCGCTCTCGGCGTCTACAACTCGCCGACACAACAGGTGTTAAAGTTAGTTGCCTGGTCTTACTCCGATTACCGAGCGAAAGGGGATTTCGTAATGCTATCACAAGTGGCGCCGCTCCGACGTGACGTGGGGGTAAATTGCTCCTGCCGATTGTGTATGGTGTCGTAGGCGTGATGATTGTAGGAAGACACACAAAAGGCTCATTATATTATTAAGATATACGTGGTCGTGGGAGTGATCGTAAAAAGAAAGGATGAGGTACTAAGGATGCAATTGAATTAAGATAATCACACACATACGCACACACACAGAAACATTTTTCGTTTTTTAACAATATAGTCTGATAACACAACATAAAATATCACTGATATTTTATAATATTCCTGTACCACGCGATACTATCTAAACACGATAGCTTTTATATGACATAGAGCATTGCAAAGTATTGAGTCGGCCGAGCTTACGGGAAATACACCAAGCAATGGTAATTACTACGTCTTCCAGGTCAATATTCCCCATAAGTGATGGCAACATGCGGCTTGGAAATTCTCTTCGTGTCGAAGCGAACATATTCCCAACTATCTGTCATTTTTACTTGAAATATCTGAAGGCATTGCAGCTTCAGGGACTGTGGGCTGCCGATAACCGCATCGCCTTCGCAATGTTCTTCTAGTTTCCCGTCTGTTGCCCGGGAGCTAACATTTCTCTAGTAAACAATAAGCTAGCCATTTATTGAGAGCTGTTAAATATCCCATGTGAATTCAGTGGTTGTTCTTCAGCCGCCTGCAGTTTCATGGAAATTATTATGAGTGATAAATGAAACGTTACGGGAAGTGGCATACCGATTTTTTTTTCTTTTTTTTACGCTTTAAAGGGCATATGTGAAGTAATTATCGTGCATTGTTTTTTCTTTGAATATTGTTCAATAATGTATGCTTACCCTATTCATGCAAAAAAAAAACAAATAATAATAATAAAAAAAATAATAAAATCGAAGAGACCCATGGGTACCCCCTAAGTCCCATAGCAACGCACTCAAAAACGAAGATGCAAAAATCGGCGGTCTTCGGCAATCCCCGGTTGTGACGTCATTCCCAGGACCAGGGAGAATCTTGTTGAATAGCGTGATATACACAGTGCACCCGCGAGTCAAGGATATCATGGAATTGTCCCAATTTCAAGCTATCAAGGTTTGTAACAAAGGATGCCGCGGCGTTGTGTAGCAATTCATTGTTACCATTCATGTCACCAGCTATTTGAATGGCCAAAAGACATGCATGAAACACTTCGAGCCTGATTGCTTTGCGAACAGAATGGCTTGACATGGGATTTGCAAAACTTTAGGCCATTTCCAATTTATATTTGTCATGATCACTACGCTTGGCGGCGTAGCAAACACTGTGTATGACACAGTGTTCTGAGTGCATTGCAAGTGTGCATGTATTACTACACAGAGGTAGGGTAGGTACACCCCAAAAAGCACAACACAAATAAATACTGATGCTCCTCCACTCGCGAATGGATGTAGGCCTGCGCCGCGGGTGCAATCAAGAGATACCTCAGCCTGCAGAAATTTTGTACCATACAGAAGCGGGATCACATGTTCGACTATAAAAAAATGATTTAGAAAAGTACCATTCATTCAGTCTCTTCGGGTCTCGACGCCACTCCATGTCTGGCTGGTTTGGCACAACTTCCACGACATCCACAGCGTCGGGCTCGTGCATGTACGGTCCAACAACCATCAACCCTTGATATTCCTCTTCTTCTTCCAACTCTTCGAAGACGTAGGCACCCTCTGAAGAACTTATACCAATGTCCTCGTCGGAATAATCCGATGAAACTTCACTGCCGCTGTAGTCTTGTAGTGAGTCCGCCATGTACAATGTACTGAATGCAGAGAATGCTGTGATCGTGTTCTGGAATTGACGTCACACATCCGGGTTCCGGATTTTCGCGGGAAAATATAACTTGACTTCGGAAAATCGAAACGAATCAATTTTTAGGAATTATTTTCAGATTTCCTTTTTTACTCTTATTAGAGAGATGGTTTGCGAGCAAATTTTCCCCTTTTATAATTTTCAGTTGTTACTTCACATAAGCCCTTTAAACTATCAATTGTACTTGCTTTTTTGTGGGTCCATATCCCTCAACATAAATAAAACTAATAAAAATGGCAGCGGACCAATTATAACAGTTTGGTGTCGAGTTCTACAGTGTATCATTGAAATCTCAATTTTTTGTTGTTAATGACACAACACACCATATTCTCACTCACAGTTTCAGCTCCGTGACAATTACATTTATTATAGTTTCTCCATTAATTAATACTTTCAATGAGTTACACTAAAAACACTTCCTTTTATTAGATGAAGAAATCCAAATGTTACTATAGTTAGCTTGTCCCTCTGTCCTTCATTATATGCTGTCGACCATTACTGTCTCATTTTCGCGTTGCCACGTCGCCAACATTTCCTCCGTATTTCGGACATTACCCATAATGCAATTGTTTTCTCCTTCTCTGTATCTGAATATATGCATTCGAAGATTGGATTTTCCAGTGTTAAGAAAAACACCTCCATCAATAAACAGTGTTCAGCGTCATGAGAGCTTCAGTGTGTGTATTTTTTTATTATTATTATTATTGGTGCATGTGATCATCATACATGCAAGCACATTTCTTGGTAGCATTATTTGAAAAATACTATTTCTCTTACTTCTCTTCTGTCTAGTGACAAGACGCTTCCACGAGGTCTTGTGAACCGTAACCTGAAACCATGCTATGCCGGTCTGTTATGCAGAAAACACTAATTATATTTTGGTGAACACAAAAGATCACATATCTATTTTCCAGATAGAAAAAAAAAGTTATTTAGAACCATTCCCATTTATCTATATATATGTGTGTAAGGGACAAGAACTTTTAATAATCAAATTTATATCATAAAATATTCTACTCGTTTTTTGTGCGAGTCATATTAGTTTTATCATATACCGATTTATTTAAATGTAGGCCAGCTTTACCTGTCTGTTGCCTTTTTTGAGTGTGTATCAGATATTTATGGTCATAGAAACGTTTTTGACCATTAATATTTTATTCTTAGCATACATAAATATGTATCACAGTGGAAGTACAATGCCCGCTATGTAAGACATCGTGTCAATACAGAAATGACAGACACCAATAGGTTTGTGGTGTGTGTAAAAACAAAAACAAAAACAAAACGGAGAAAGCAATGTAACTTTGCTGTAAGCGATCGCAATTCCCGCGAACAACGACCTGGAATGCCCCGACGATCCCAGTGCCCCGCAGCCTGGCCCGTCTGGAGTGAAGGCGGAAGGTAAGATGAGGTTAAGGCTGTTCTTGGGTCAGAGTCTCTCCTGCCGGAACATACGAGGTGAAGATTTTGCAGACCAGGCAGGGGGGCAGCCCCCCTATAAGTGGGTATAAGGGGGAAAGCTCCCTTATACTCGCTCTGCCGGAACATACGAGGTGGAGATATTATAGACCATAAGGGGGTCTCCGCCCCCTATTCAACCCGGAAATGTGTTAATATCAATTTCATCAAACAATATATACATCTGTGATTTCCTTTAAAGGTTATGTATACATACATAACCTTTATATGTGTATACATACATATTAATGTATATATTTATATATATATATATATATATATATATATATATATATATATATATATATATATATAATATATATATATATATAATATATATATATATATATATATATATATATATATATAATATATATATATATATAATATATATATATATATAATATATATATATATATATATATATATATATATATATATATATATATATATATATAATATATATAATATATATATATATATATATATATATATATATATATATATATATATATATATGTATGTATACACACATATATATGTATATATATATATTTTTTTTCTTATCTGACAGGATTTCATTCTACATGTGTTTTACGATCTGGTTTTAAAAATTCATATTTATCCTTATCTATTTTTGTTCTACGTGCTTGACCGCTTTTATTGTTATATCTCCTTACTCTCTTTTACCGCATGGCGAATGCCTCAACTACCCAGCTCGATCTAGCCAGCAGAGTTACCCTGGCAAAAGGTCGCCCACGCAGCAGCCGGCCAAGGAGCGTCCGTGCGGGCGGGCGAGACAGGCTTCGTCCGACGCAGCGGCGACATACCGGAGCAGCGCACCTCGCCAACCAGAGCGCTTGGCTGCGCGGCGGCCGGTCAGGGTGACACATTTGACAGAGATAAATATTCGTTTGTTCGACAATAGAAATCACACTTCTCTGAGAAACGCAAATTTTATATACATGGAGGAAGGGGGGGGGGGGGGGGAGGTTCTCGTTTTGAACCCTTCAAAAACAGCAACTCCGTTGTGTGTCAAGAGACGCCAAGTGAGAAGAGAGAGTTGATATGAAATACTTTCTTTTCCGAAAAGAATTTGCTCATTGATAAGCAGATTAATTGGTACATAATACTGGTAAGATCATGGCACATTTCAGAAAATACAAAAAAGGACACACACGCATATGAATATATATATATATATATATATATATATATATATATATATATATATATATATATATATATATATATATATATATACATACACACACACATATATTATCTGACTGGAGCAGATTGCGCATTAACATTGGTCAATTCTCCAGAGATCTCGGTTTCGTGTGGTCTCACTGAGGGTTGCAAAGTCAAGTCCAGACCACTCGTAGATGACTCGCCAACGGTTGCTCTTTCTACTTCTACTTCTTATTCTAGGCACAGTGTTGCCAATCCAGCGGTTTTCCCACTAGATCTAGAGTTTTTGTTTTGATTTAGCGAGAAATTTTTGAAAATTGACTTTATGTGCAGCGTTTTTTTGGGAATGAGGAAGACATTTACTCTTATTTCTATTGTCTTTTAAAGTCTACTCTAGAAGT
>NC_091563.1:28751385-28753885 GCF_042767895.1 Penaeus vannamei
AGGTTGTTGGTTGTTGGGTTGTTGATGGTGGCAAGGTTGTTGGTGGCAGAGTGGTTTCCTGCTCCTCCAAGGTTGTTGGTTGTTGGGTTGTTGATGGTGGCAAGGTTGTTGGTGGCAGAGTGGTTTCCTCCAAGGTTGTTGGTTGTTGGTTTGTTGATGGTGGCAAGGTTGTTGGTGGCAGAGTGGTTTCCTGTTCCTCCAATGTTGTTGGTTGTTGGGTTGTTGATGGTGGCAAGGTTGTTGGTGGCAGAGTGGTTTCCTGTTCCATCAAGGTTGTTGGTTGTTTGGTTGTTGATGGTGGCAAGGTTGTTGGTGGCAGAGTGGTTTCCTGTTCCTCCAAGGTTGTTGGTTGTTTGGTTGTTGATGGTGGCAAGGTTGTTGGTGGCAGAGTGGTTTCCTCCAAGATTGTTGGTTGTTGGGTTGTTGATGGTGGTAAGGTTGTTGGTGGAAGAGTGGTTTCCTGATCCTCCAAGGTTGTTGGTTGTTGGGTTGTTGATGGTGGTAAGGTTGTTGGTGGCAGAGTGGTTTCCTGATCCTCCAAGGTTGTTGGTTGTTGGGTTGTTGATGTTGGCAGAGTGGTTTCCTGTTCCTCCAAGGTTGTTGGTTGTTTGGTTGTTGATGGTGGCAAGGTTGTTGGTGGCAGAGTGGTTTCCTGATCCTCCAAGGTTGTTGGTTCGGTTGTTGATGGTGGCAAGGTTGTTGGTGGCAGAGTGGTTTCCTCCAAGGTTGTTGGTTGTTCGGTTGTTGATGGTGGCAAGGTTGTTGGTGGCAGAGTGGTTTCCTGTTCCTCCAAGGTTGTTGGTTGCTCGGCTGTTGGTGGTAAAGTTGGTGGCAGAGTAGTTTCCTGTTCCTCAAATGTTGTTGGTTGTTGGGTTGTTGATGGTGGTAAGGTTGTTGGTGGCAGAGTGGTTTCCTGATCCTCCAAGGTTGTTGGTTGTTTGGTTGATGGTGGCAAGGTTGTTGGTGGCAGAGTGGTTTCCTGATCCTCCAAGGTTGTTGGTTGTTCAGTTGCTGATGGTGGTAAAGTTGTTGGTGGCAGAGTGGTTTCCTGATCCTCCAAGGTTGTTGGTTGTTCGGTTGTTGGTGGAAGAGTGGTTTCCTGTTCCTCCAATGTTGTTGGTTGTTGGGTTGTTGATGGTGGTAAGGTTGTTGGTGGCAGATTGGTTTTCTGCTCCTCCAAGGTTGTTGGTTGTTGGGTTGTTGCTGGTGGCAGAGTGGTTTCCTGTTCCTCCAATGTTGTTGGTTGTTGGGTTGTTAATGGTGGCAAGGTTGTTGGTGGCAGAGTGGTCTCCTGATCCTCCAATGTTGTTGGTTGTTCGGTTGTTGATGGTGGCAAGGTTGTTGGTGGAAGAGTGGTTTTCTGATCCAAGGTTGTTGGTTGTTCGGTTGTTGGTGGCAGAGTGGTTTCCTCCAAAGTTGTTGGTTCAGTTGTTGATGGTGGAAAGGTTGTTGGTGGCAGAGTGGTTTCCTCCAAGGTTGTTGGTTGTTTGGTTGTTGTTGGTGGCAGAGTGGTTTCCTCCAAGGTTGTTGGTTGTTCGGTTGTTGGTGGTGGCAAGGTTGTTGGTGGAAGAGTGGTTTTCTGATCCAAGGTTGTTGGTTGTTCGGTTGTTGGTGGCAGAGTGGTTTCCTCCAAAGTTGTTGGTTCAGTTGTTGATGGTGGCAAGGTTGTTGGTGGCAGAGTGGTTTCCTCCAAGGTTGTTGGTTGTTCGTTTGTTAATGGTGGCAATGTTGTTGGTGGCAGAGTGGTTTCTTCGAAGGTTGTTGGTTCAGTTGTTGATGGTGGCAAGGTTGTTGGTGGCAGAGTGGTTTCCTCCAAGGTTGTTGGTTGTTCGGTTGTTAATGGTGGCAATGTTGTTGGTGGCAGAGTGGTTTCTTGTTCCTCCAAGGTTGTTGGTTGTTGGGTTGTTGATGGTGGCAAGGTTGTTTGTGGCAGAGTGGTTTCCTCCAAGGTTGTTGGTTGTTCGGTTGTTGATGGTGGTAAGGTTGTTGGTGGCAGAGTGGTTTCTTCCAAGGTTGTTGGTTGTTGGGTTGTTGATGGTGGTAAGGTTGATGGTGGCAGAGTGGTTTCCTGTTCCTCCAAGGTTGTTGGTTGTTCGGTTGTTGATGGTGGCAAGGTTGTTGGTAGCAGAGTGGTTTCCTCCAAAGTTGTTGGTTGTTGGGTTGTTGATGGCGGCAGAGTGGTTTCTTGTTCCTCCAAGGTTGTTGGTTGTTTGGTTGTTGATGGTGGCAAGGTTGTTGGTGGCAGAGTGGTTTCCTCCAAGGTTGTTGGTTGTTGGGTTGTTGATGGTGGAAGAGTGGTCTCCTGTTCCTCAAAGGTTGTTAGTTGTTCGGTTGTTGATGGTGACAAGGTTGTTGGTTCCTCGGTTGTTGGCAGAGCGGTTGTTGGTGATACTGTGGATGTTGTCTGGGGCTCAGTGGTTGGAGGCCCTGTGGATATAAGTTCATCTGTGGTTATTGACTGTAGTACTGTAGTTGATAGCGACAATGTAGTTATTGGTAT
>NC_091563.1:28758885-28812487 GCF_042767895.1 Penaeus vannamei
TGTTGGTTCGTTTGTTGACTGTGGCAAGGTTGTTTGTGGCAGAGTGGTTTCCTCCAAGGTTGTTGGTTGTTCGGTTGTTGATGGTGGCAGAGTGGTTTCCTCCAAGGTTGTTGGTTTTTGGGTTGTTGATGGTGGCAAGGTTGTTGGTCGCAGAGTGGTTTCTTGTTCCTCCAAGGTTGTTGGTTGTTTAGTCGTTGATGATGGCAAGGTTGTTGGTGGCAGAGTGGTTTCCTCCAAGGTTGTTGGTTCGTTTGTTGACTGTGGCAAGGTTGTTGGTGGCAGAGTGGTTTCTTGTTCCTCCAAGGTTGTTGGTTGTTGGGTTGTTGATGGTGGCAGAGTGGTTTCTTGTTCCTCCAAGGTTGTTGGTTGTTCGGTTGTTGATGGTGGCAAGGTTGTTGGTGGCAGAGTTGTTTCCTCCAAGGTTGTTGGTTTTTGGGTTGTTGATGGTGGCAAGGTTGTTGGTGGCAGAGTGGTTTCCTCCAAGGTTGTTGGTTGTTCGGTTGTTGATGGTGGCAGAGTGGTTTCTTGCTCCTCCAAGGTTGTTGGTTGTTTGGTTGTTGATGGTAGAAGAGTGGTCTCCTGTTCCTCAAAGGTTGTTAGTTGTTCGGTTGTTGATGGTGACAAGGTTGTTGGTTCCTCGGTTGTTGGCAGAGCGGTTGTTGGTGATTCTGTGGATGTTGCGCCCTCAGTGGTTGTCTGGGGCTCAGTGGTTGGAGGCCCTGTGGATATAAGTTCATCTGTGGTTATTGACTGTAGTACTGTAGTTGATAGCGACAATGTAGTTATTGGTATCAGAGTTGGTACTGATGGCTCTGTGGTTATTGTTGGCCCTGTGGATGTTGGTTCATTGGTTGGTGGCTCTATGGATGTTTGTTGTACTTTAGGCCCAGTGGTTGGTGAGACTGTGGTTGTTGGCCCCTCAGGGGTTTGTGGCTGAGCAGTTGGTGGTGTTATGGTTGTCAGTTCATTTGTGGTCATTTGTTGTGTATTGGATGTTGGCATTGTGGTTGCTGGTTGTTCAGTGGCTGATAGCACTGTGGTTATTGGTGATCCCATGGTTTGTGGCACCGTGATTGTTGTCGGGACTGTAAGTGTTGGCCCCTGAGTGGTTGTTTGTATCTCAGTGGTTGGTGGCACCATGTTTGTTGGTACCTTTGTGGTTGTCGATAGTTCAGTGGTTTGTGATGTTGTGGTCATTGGTTGCTTAGTGGTTGCTGGTAGTTCTTTTCCATGTGAAGTTGTGGTTATTGGTTTCTCAGTGGTATGTGATGCTGTAGTTATAGGTTGTTCAGTGGTTGTTGTTATGTTAGGAACGGTGGTTCTTTGTTCCTCAGTAGGTGTTATTTGCATTGTTGGTTGTTGGGCAGTAATTATCTGTTTTTTTTATATACATTTTTTTTTTTTTACATTTTTTACATATACATTGTTCTTGTTGACAATGTACACCCACTCAGTATAGGCCTATTAGGTGTCTGTATATATATAAGTACCTATCTACCTAAATGATATATTATTATATATGTCACACACAAATATTATCTCTCTCTCTCTCTCTCTCTCTCTCTCTCTCTCTCTCTCTCTCTCTCTCTCTCTCTCTCTCTCTCTCTCTATATATATATATATATATATATATATATATATATATATATATATATATGCATGTATACACACACACACACACACACACACACACACACACACACACACACACATATATACATATATATATATATATATATATATATATATATATATATATATATATATATATATATATATACACACACATACATACATAAAGATATATATATAGATATATATATATATATATATATATATATATATATATATATTATATATACATAACACACATATATATTTTATATGTGTATGTGTGTGTATACATATATATTTATATATTCGTACTTACACACACAGACACACACATATAAATGTATACATATGTATACATTTCTACATATATACATATATGTATATATATATATATATATATATATATATATATATATATGTATATATATTTATATATATATGTATATTTATATATATATATATATATGTATATATATATATATATATATATATATATATATATATATATATATATATATATATATATATATATATATATACTTACAGACGTATGCACATTTATATAAACATAAGTATATATATATATATATATATATATATATATATATATATATATATATATATATATATATATATACACACACACACATATATATATATATATATATATATATATATATATATATATATATATATATATATATATATATATATATATATATATATATATATATATATGCATACACACGACTTTCATATTAGTAGAGGATGGATCACTATAAACATAAGCAAGCCATTTCTTACCTGTCGTTGCAGCCAGTTGGTTTTCCACTTGCGCAAGTTCTTCTGTTTTATTTTCTTTCAGTTCTTGTAAAGTGCTTACGAGTGATTGCAAAGACTGAATTTGGTCTCCCGCGACGCTGCTTGCATCCTCAACAGCAGCTGTGATGTTATCTAACAAGCTGGAGTCAATAACGAAAGTTCCGTTCGCTATGAATGTTGCAAAATTACCGAGGAGCTGACTGAAGCAGCTGATTTGGTCGGTCGTGAGATTGGACATCTTAGCAGAGAGATCGTCGACCATCGTGAGAAGCACTTCTGCCGGATCGCCCGTCAAGGCATCGGCTTCGTTGACCTCGCAGTAGGGGTCGACCGTGACGGCGTCGTCGCCGTGGTTGATGGAGTAAGTGAGCGAGCGTCGCTTCCTTCCGGAGTTGCTTGTGGCTTCCTCGATGGCTTCGGTGACCTCCTGCAGGGCCGCTTGCATTTCCTGGAGAGCAGCGACGGAGGCGTTGGTGGCAGCAATTTGGTTTTCCAGGGCTTCGATTTCCTGAAGCAACTCTGCTCGTCTTTTCTCCAAAGCCGATAAAGTGTCTGGTGATTCTGTGGTGGTTGGTGTCCCAGTATTTGGTTGCGTTTCAGTTGCTATTTCTAACCCTGTGGTTGATGGTGGCAAGGCTGTTGGTGGCAGAGTGGTTTGATGATCCTCCAAGGTTGTTGGTTGGGTTGTTGATGGTGGCAAGGTTGTTGGTGGCAGAGTGGTTTCCTGCTCCTCCAAGGTTGTTGGTTGTTGGGTTGTTGGTGGTGGCAAGGTTGTTGGTGGCAGAGTTGTTTCCTGTTCGTCCAAGCTTGTTGGTTGCTCGGTTGTTGATGGTGGCAATGTTGTTGGTGGCAGAGTCGTTTCCTGATCCTCCAAGGTTGTTGGTGGCAGAGTGGTTTTCTGATCCTCCAAGGTTGTTGGTTGTTGGGTTGTTGATGGTGGCAAGGTTGTTGGTGGAAGTGTGGTTTCCTGCTCCGTGAAGGTTGTTGGATGTTGGGTTGTTGATGGTGGCAAGGTTGTTGGTGGCAGAGTGGTTTCCTGTTCTTCCAAGGTTGTTGGTTGTTGGGTTGGTGGTGGCAAGGTTGTTGGTGGCAGAGTTGTTTCCTGTTCGTCCAAGCTTGTTGGTTGCTCGGTTGTTGTTGGTGGCAGAGTCGTTTCCTGATCCTCCAAGGTTGTTGGCGGCAAGGTTGTTGGTGGCAGAGTGGTTTTCTGATCCTCCAAGGTTGTTGGTTGTTGGGTTGTTGATGGTGGCAAGGTTGTTGGTGGAAGTGTGGTTTCCTGCTCCGTGAAGGTTGTTGGATGTTGGGTTGTTGATGGTGGCAAGGTTGTTGGTGGCAGAGTGGTTTCCTGTTCTTCCAAGGTTGTTGGTTGTTGGGTTGTTGATGGTGGTAAGGTTGTTGGTGGAAGTGTGGTTTCCTGCTCCTCCAAGGTTGTTGGTTGTTCGGTTGTTGATGGTGGCAGAGTGGTTTCCTCCAAGGTTGTTGGTTGTTGGGTTGTTGATGGTGGCAAGGTTGTTGGTGGAAGAGTGGTTTCCTCCAAGGTTGTTGGTTATTCGGTTGTTGTTGGTAAAGTTGTTGGTGGCAGAGTAGTTTCCTGTTCCTCAAATGTTGTTGGTTGTTGGGTTGTTGATGGTGACAAGGTTGTTGGTGGAAGAGTGGTTTCCTGATCCAAGGTTGTTGGTTGGTCGGTTGTTGTTGGTAAAGTTGTTGGTGGCAGAGTGGTTTCCTCTAAGGTTGTTGGTTGTTGGGTTGATGGTGGCAAGGTTGTTGGTGGCAGAGTGGTTTCCGCCAAGGTTGTTGGTTGTTGGGTTGTTGATGGTGCCAAGGTTGTTGGTGGAAGAGTGGGTTCCTCCAAGGTTGTTAGTTGCTCGATTGTTGATGGTGGCAGAGTGGTTTCTTCGAAGGTTGTTGGTTGTTCGATTGTTGTGGGTGGCAAGGTTGTTGGTGGCAGAGTGGTTTTCTCCAAGGTTGTTGGTTGTTGGGTTGTTGATGGTGGGAAGGTTGTTGGTGGCAGAGTAGTTTCCTGTTCTTCCAAAGTTGTTGGTTGTTCGGTTGTTGATGGTGGCAAGGTTGTTGGTGGCAGAGTAGTTTCCTGTTCTTTCAAAGTTGTTGGTTGTTGGGTTGTTGATGGTGGCAAGGTTGTTGGTGGCAGAGTGGTTTCCTGTTCTTCCAAAGTTGTTGGTTGTTGGGTTGTTGATGGTGGCAAGGTTGTTGGTGGCAGAGTAGTTTCCTGTTCTTCCAAAGTTGTTGGTTGTTCGGTTGTTGATGGTGGCAAGGTTGTTGGTGGCAGAGTGGTTTCCTGTTCCTCCAATGTTGTTGGTTGTTCGGTTGTGGGTGGCAAGGTTGTTGGTGGCAGAGTAGTTTCCTGTTCCTCGAAGGTTGTTGGTTGTTGGGTTGTGGGTGGCAAGGTTGTTGGTGGCAGAGTGGTTTTCTGTTCCTCCAAGGTTGTTGATTGTTTGGTTGTTGATGGTGGCAAGGTTGTTGGTGGCAGAGTGGTTTCCTGATCCTCCAAAGTTGTTGGTTGTTCGGTTGATGGTGGCAAGGTTGTTGGTGGCAGAGTAGTTTCCTGTGCCTCGAAGGTTGTTGGTTGTTGGGTTGTTGATGGTGGCAGAGTGGTTTCCTCCAAGGTTGTTGGTTGTTGGGTTGTTGATGGTGGCAAGGTTGTTGATGGCAGAGTGGTTTCCTGTTCCTCCAAGGTTGTTGGTTGTTGGGTTGTTGATGGTGGCAAGGTTGTTGGTGGCAGAGTGGTTTCCTCAAAGGTTGTTGGTTGTTGGGTTGATGGTGGCAAGGTTGTTGATGGCAGCGTGGTTTCCTGTTCCTCCAAGGTTGTTGGTTGTTGGGTTGTTGATGGTGGCAAGGTTGTTGGTGGCAGAGTGGTTTCCTCAAAGGTTGTTGGTTGTTGGGTTGTTGATGGTGGCAAGGTTGTTGATGGCAGAGTGGTTTCCTCCAAGGTTGTTGGTTGTTGGGTTGTTGGTGGCGGCAAGGTTGTTGGTGGCAGAGTGGTCTCCTCAAAGGTTGTTGGTTGTTGGGTTGTTGATGGTGGCAATGTTGGTGGCAGAGTAATTTCCTCCAAGGTTGTTTGTTGCTGTGTTGTTGATGGTAGCAAAGTTGTTGGTGGCAGAGTGGTTTCCTCAAAGGTTGTTGGTTGCTTGGTTGTTGATGGTAGCAAAGTTGTTGGTGGCAGAGTGGCTTCCTCAAAGGTTGTTGGTTGTTGGGTTGTTGACGGTGGCAAGGTTGATGGTGGCAGAGTGGTTTCCTGATCCTCCAAGGTTGTTGGTTGTTGGTTTGTTGATGGTGGCAAGGTTGTTGGTGGCAGAGTGGTATCCTGATCCTCCAAGGTTGTTGGTTGTTTGGTTGTTGATGGTGGCAAGGTTGTTGGTGGCAGAGTGGTTTCCTGATCCTCCAAGGTTGTTGGTTGTTGGGTTGTTGATGGTGGCAAGGTTGTTGGTGGCAGAGTGGATTCCTGATTCTCCAAGGTTGTTGGTTGTTGGGTTGTTGACGGTGGCAAGGTTGGTGGGAGAGTAGTTTCCTGTTCCATCAAGGTTGTTGGTTGTTGGGTTGTTGATGGTGGCAAGGTTGTTGGTGACAGAGTGGTTTCCTGATCCTTCAATGTTGTTGGTTGTTGGGTTGTTGATGGTGGCAAGGTTGTTGGTGACAGAGTGGTTTCCTCTGAGGTTGTTGGTTGTTTTGTTGTTGATGGTGGCAAGGTTGTTGGTGGCAGAGTAGTTTCCTGTACCATCAAGGTTGTTGGTTGTTCGGTTGTTGATGGTGGCAAGGTTGTTGGTGGCAGAGTGGTTTCCTGATCCTTCAAGGTTGATGGTTGTTCGGTTGTTGATGGTGGCAGAGTGGTTTCCTCCAAGGTTGTTGGTTGTTGGGTTGTTGATGGTGGCAGAGTGGTTTCCTCTAAGGTTGTTGGTTGTTGGGTTGTTGATGGTGGCAAGATTGTTGGTGGCAGAGTGGTTTCCTGATCCTCCAAGGTTGTTGGTTGTTGGGTTGTTGTTGGTGGCAGAGTGATTTCCTGTGCCTCCAAGGTTGTTGGTTGTTTGGTTGTTGATGGTGGCAAGGTTGTTGGTGGCAGAGTGGTTTCCTGTTCCATGAGGGTTGTTGGTTGTTGGGTGTTTGGTGGCAAGGTTGTTGGTGGCAGAGTGGTTTCCTGTTCCATGAAGGTTGTTGGTTGTTGGGTTGTTGATGGTGGCAAGGTTGTTGGTGGCAGAGTGGTTTCCTGATCCTTCAAGGTTGTTGGTTGTTCGGTTGTTGATGGTGGCAGAGTGGTTTCCTCCAAGGTTGTTGGTTGTTGGGTTGTTGTTGGTGGCAGAGTGGTTTCCTCCAAGGCTGTTGGTTGTTGGGTTGTTGATGGTGGCAAGGTTGTTGGTGGAAGTGTGGTTTCCTGCTCCTCCAAGGTTGTTGGTTGTTCGGTTGTTGATGGTGGCAGAGTGGTTTCCTCCAAGGTTGTCGGTTCGGTTGTTGGTGGTAAAGTTGTTGGTGGCAGCGTGGTTTCCTGTTCCTCCAAGGTTGTTGGTTGGGTTGTTGGTGGCAGAGTGGTTTCCTGTTCCTCCAAGGTTGTTGGTTGTTGGGTTGTTGATGGTGGTAAGGTTGTTGGTGGCAGAGTGGTTTCCTGTTCCTCCAAGGTTGTTGGTTGTTCGGTTGTTGATGGTGGCAGAGTGGTTTCCTCCAAGGTTGTTGGTTGTTGGGTTGTTGATGGTGGCAGAGTGGTTTTCTGTTCCATCAAGGTTGTTGGTTGTTGGGTTGTTGATGGTGGCAGAGTGGTTTCCTCCAAGGTTGTTGGTTGTTGGGTTGTTGATGGTGGCAGAGTGGTTTCCTCCAAGGTTGTTGGTTGTTGGGTTGTTGATGGTGGCAGAGTGGTTTTCTGTTCCATCAAGGTTGTTGGTTGTTGGGTTGTTGATGGTGGCAAGGTTGTTGGTGGCAGAGTGGTTTCCTCAAAGGTTGTTGGTTGTTGGGTTGTTGATGGTGGCAAGGTTGTTGGTGGCAGAGTGGTTTCCTGATCCTTCAAGGTTGTTGGTTGTTCGGTTGTTGTAGGTGGTAAGGTTGTTGGTGGCAGAGTGGTTTCCTCTAAGGTTGTTGGTTGTTGGGTTGTTGATGGTGGCAAGGTTGTTGGTGGCAGAGTAGTTTCCTGTTCCATCAAGGTTGTTGGTTGTTGGGTTGTTAATGGTGGCAAGGTTGTTGGTGGCAGAGTGGTTTCCTCAAAGGTTGTTGGTTGTTGGGTTGTTGATGGTGGCAAGGTTGTTGGTGGCAGAGTGGTTTCCTGATCCTTCAAGGTTGTTGGTTGTTCGGTTGTTGTGGGTGGTAAGGTTGATGGTGGCAGAGTGGTTTCCTCCAAGGTTGTTGGTTGTTGGGTTGTTGATGGTGGCAAGGTTGTTGGTGGCAGAGTGGTTTCCTGATCCTCCAAGGTTGTTGGTTGTTGGGTTGTTGATGGTGGCAGAGTGGTTTCCTCCAAGGCTGTTGGTTGTTGGGTTGTTGATGATGGCAAGGTTGTTGGTGGCAGAGTGGTTTCTTGTTTCTCCAAGGTTGTTGGTTGTTCGGTTGTTGATGGTGGCAAAGGTAGCTCAGTTACCGTTGTTTGTGGTTCGGGTGATGTCGGAAGGCCTGTAAATTTATAAAGTTTTCAGTTAATATCATCAAGGTATCTATCTTATATGCATACTCATATATATATATATGTATATATGTACACACACACACACACAGACACACACACACACACACACACACACACACACACACACACACACACACACACACACACACACACATATATATATATATATATATATATATATATATATATATATATATATTTATATATATATATATAGTACATATGTATACACACTCATACACATGCATATGCATATATACATACACACACACACACACACACACAGACACACACACACACTCAGACACACACACACACACACAGACACACACACACACTCAGACACACACACTCAGACACACACACACACACAGACACACACACACACACACACACACACACACACACACACACACACACACACACACACACATATATATAAATATATATATATATATATATATATATATATATATATATATATATATATATATATATATATATATATGTGTGTGTGTGTGTGTGTGTGTGTGTGTGTGTGTGTGTGTGTGTGTGTGTGTGTGTGTGTGTATGTATATATGCATATGCATGTGTATGAGTGTGTATACGTATGTAATATATATATATATATATATATATATATATATATATATATATATATATATATATATATATATATATGTATATATATATATGTATATATATATATATATATATATATATATATATATATATATATATATATATATATGTGTGTGTGTGTGTGTGTGTGTGTGTGTGTGTGTGTGTGTGTGTGTGTGTTTGTGTGAATATATATTTATACACACACACATTTCGATAAATAAACAATTCTAGGATTTGAAGAATACCCCACAACAAAGTCAACTATAAATAATATTACACTTATATGAAGAAACGAAAGATCAAATGGTCTAGTTTAAAAAAATATTCATTCATACACTTATTATAACGCGAATGCAAATGTGTACTATGTAATGAAATACAACTGTCTACAACTGTGTGCTGGTTTCTACCTGTCGTTGCTGCTAGTTGACTTTCCACTTGTTCAAGCTGATCCGTTTTATTCTGCTTTTGTTCTTGCAAAATACTGACGAGCAACTGCACAGACTGGACTTGGTCTCCCACCACGGTGCTTGCTGCTTCTGCCGCGGCCGTGATGTTCTCTACGACAGTCGGATCGACGACGAAGGTTCCATTGTCTATGAGTGTGGCGAAATTGCCAATGAGTTGATTGAAGCAGGTGATTTGGTCGGTTGTGAGGTTGGACAGCTTGGTGGAGAGATCAGTGATCATTGTAAGAAGCAGATCTGTCGGGTCCCCAGTTAAGGCATTGTCCTCATTTACCTCACAATATGGATCGACCGTGGCAGTGAGAGTGGCATCTTGATCGATGGAGTAAGTAATGGATCGGCGCTTCCTCGTGGAATTGCCGGTGGCTTTCTGGATGGCTTCAGTGACTCGTTGCAAGGCTGCTTTGGTCTCTTGAAGGGCTGTGAGAGTGGCGTTGGAGGCAGCAATCTGGGTCTCGAGTTCCTCAATTTCTTGAAGTAACTGTGTTTTCCTTTGTTGCAATTCCGAAAAAGTGTTTTGTGTAGTATCTGGCTGTAGGGATGTTTGCTCATGAATGGTTGTTGTTGGTAATGTGGTATTTGGCTCAGAGGTTATTGTTGGAACTGTGATTGTTGATTGATCAGTAGTTGTTAGTGCATCAGTGGTTGTTTGTTGATCAGTGGTTGTTGGTTGATCAGTGGTTGTTGGTTGATCAGTGGTTGTTGGTTGATCAGTGGTTATTAGTTGATCAGTGGTTTTTGGTTGATCAGTGGTTGTTGGTTGATCAGTGGTTATTAGTTGATCAGTGGTTGTTGGTTGATCAGTGGTTGTTGGTTGATCAGTGGTTGTTGGTTGATCAGTGGTTGTTTTTTCATCAGTGGTTGTTGGTTGATCAGTGATTGTTGGTTGATGAGTGGTTGTTGGTTCTTCAGTGGTTGTTGGTTGATCAGTGGTTGTTGGTTGATCAGTGGTTGTTGGTTGATCAGTGGTTGTTGGTTCTTCAGTGGTTGTTGGTTGATCAGTGGTTGTTGGTTGATCAGTGGTTGTTGGTTGATCAGTGGTTGTTGGTTGATCAGTGGTTGTTGGTTGATCAGTGGTTGTTGGTTGATCAGTGGTTGTTGGTTGATCAATGGTTGTTGGTTGATCAGTGGTTGGTTCTTCAGTGGTTGTTGGTTGATCAGTGGTTGTTGGTTGATCAGTGGTTGTTGGTTGATCAGTTGTTGGTTGATCAGTGGTTGTTGGTTGATCAGTGGTTGTTGGTTGATCAGTTGTTGGTTGATCAGTGGTTGTTGGTTGATCAATGGTTGTTGGTTGATCAGTGGTTGGTTCTTCAGTGGTTGTTGGTTGATCAGTGCTTGTTGGTTGATCAGTGGTTGTTGGTTGATAAGTGGTTGTTGGTTGATCAGTGGTTGTTGGTTGATCCGTGGTTGTTGGTTGATCAGTGGTTGTTGGTTGATCCGTGGTTGTTGGTTGATCAGTGGTTGTTGGTTGATCACTGGTTGTTGGTTGATCACTGGTTGTTGGTTGATCAGTGGTTGTTGGTTGATCAGTGGTTGTTGGTTGATCAGTGGTTGTTGGTTGATCAGTGGTTGTTGGTTGATCAGTGGTTGTTGGTTGATCAGTGGTTGTTGGTTGATCAGTGGTTGTTGGTTGATCAGTGGTTGTTGGTTGATCAGTGGTTGTTGGTTGATCAGTGGTTGTTGGTTGATCAGTGGTTGTTGGTTGATGAGTGATTGTTGGTTGATGAGTGGTTGTTGGTTGATCAGTGGTTGTTGGTTGATCAGTGGTTGTTGGTTGATCAGTGGTTGTTGGTTGATCAGTTGTTGTTGGTTGATCAGTGGTTGTTGGTTGATCAATGGTTGTTGGTTGATCAGTGGTTGTTGGTTGATGAGTGTTTGTTGGTTCTTCAGTTGTTGTTGGTTGATCAGTGGTTGTTGGTTGACCAGTGGTTGTTGGTTGATAAGTGGTTGTTGGTTGATCAGTGGTTGTTGGTTGATCCGTGGTTGTTGGTTGATCAGTGGTTGTTGGTTGATCAGTGGTTGTTGGTTGATCAGTGGTTGTTGGTTGATCAGTGGTTGTTGGTTGATCACTGGTTGTTGGTTGATCAGTGGTTGTTGGTTGATCAGTGGTTGTTGGTTGATCAGTGGTTGTTGGTTGATCAGTGGTTGTTGGTTGATCAGTGGTTGTTGGTTGATCAGTGGTTGTTGGTTGATCAGTGGTTGTTGGTTGATCAGTGGTTGTTGGTTGATCAGTGGTTGTTGGTTGATCAGTGGTTGTTGGTTGATCAGTGGTTGTTGGTAGATCAGTGGTTGTTGGTTGATCAGTGGTTGTTGGCTGATCAGTGGTTGTTTTTTCATCAGTGGTTGTTGGTTGATCAGTGGTTGTTGGTTGATCAGTGGTTGGTTGATCAGTGGTCGTTGGTTGATCAGTGGTTGTTGGTTGATCAGTGGTTGTTGGTTGATCAGTGGTTGTTGGTTGATCAGTGGTTGTTGGTTCTTCAGTGGTTGTTGGTTGATCAGTGGTTGTTGGTTGATCAGTGGTTGTTGGTTGATCAGTGGTTGTTGGTTCTTCAGTGGTTGTTGGTTGATCAGTGGTTCTTGGTTGATCAGTGGTTCTTGGTTGATCAGTGGTTGTTGGTTGATCAGTGGTTGTTAGTTGATCAGTGGTTGTTAGTTGATTAGTGGTTGTTGGTTGATCAGTGGTTGTTGGTTCTTCAGTGGTTGTTGGTTGATCAGTGGTTGTTGGTTGATCAGTGGTTGTTGGTTGATCAGTGGTTGTTGGTTGATCAGTGGTTGTTGGTTGATCAGTAGTTGTTGGTTGATCAGTGGTTGTTGGTTGATCAGTGGTTGTTGGTTGATCAGTGGTTGTTTGTTGATCGGTGGTTGTTTGTTGATCGGTGGTTGTTGGTTGATCAGTGGTTGTTGGTTGATCAGTGGTTGTTGGTTGATCAGTGGTTGTTGGTTGATCAGTGGTTGTTGGTTCTTCAGTGGTTGTTGGTTGATCAGTGGTTGTTGGTTCTTCAGTGGTTGTTGGTTGATCAGTGGTTGTTGGTTGATCAGTGGTTGTTGGTTGATCAGTGGTTGTTGGTTGATCAGTGGTTGTTGGTTGATCACTGGTTGTTGGTTGATCAGTGGTTGTTGGTTGATCAGTGGTTGTTGGTTGATCAGTGGTTGTTGGTTGATCAGTGGTTGTTAGTTGATCAGTGGTTGTTGGTTGATCAGTGGTTGTTGGTTGATCAGTGGTTGTTGGTTGATCAGTGGTTGTTGGTTGATCAGTGGTTGTTGGTTGATCAGTGGTTGTTGGTTGATCAGTGGTTGTTGGTTGATCAGAGGTTGTTGGTTGATTAGTGGTTGTTGGTTGATCAGTGGTTGTTGGTTGATCAGTGGTTGTTGGTTGACCAGTGGTTGTTGGTTCTTCAGTGGTCGTTGGTTGATCAGTGGTTGTTGGTTCTTCAGTGGTTGTTGGTTGATCAGTGGTTGTTGGTTGATCAGTGGTTGTTGGTTGATCAGTGGTTGTTGGTTGATCAGTGGTTGTTGGTTGATCAGTGGTTGTTGGTTGATCAGTGGTTGTTGGTTGATCAGTGGTTGTTTTTTCATCAGTGGTTGTTGGTTGATCAGTGGTTGTTGGTTGATTAGTGGTTGTTGGTTCTTCAGTGGTTGTTGGTTGATCAGTGGTTGTTGGTTGATCAGTGGTTGTTGGTTGATCAGTGGTTGTTGGTTGATCAGTGGTTGTTAGTTGATCAGTGGTTGTTTTTTCATCAGTGGTTGTTGGTTCTTCAGTGGTTGTTGGGTGATCAGTGGTTGTTGATTGATCAGTGGTTGTTGGGTGATCAGTGGTTGTTGGTTGATCAGTGGTTGTTGGTTGGTCAGTTGTTGTAGGTTGATCAGTGGTTGTTGGTTGATCAGTGGTTGTTGGTTGGTCAGTGGTTGTTGGTTGATCAGTGGTTGTTGGTTGATCAGTGGTTGTTGGTTGATCAGTGGTTGTTGGTTGATCAGTGGTTGTTGGTTGATCAGTGGTTGTTGGTTGATCAGTGGTTGTTTTTTCATCAGTGGTTGTTGGTTGATCAGTGGTTGTTGGTTCTTCAGTGGTTCTTGGTTGATCAGTGGTTGTTGGTTCTTCAGTGGTTGTTGGGTGATAAGTGGTTGTTGGTTGATCAGTGGTTGTTGGTTGATCAGTGGTTGTTGGTTGATCAGTGGTTGTTGGTTGATCAGTGGTTGTTGGTTGATCAGTGGTTGTTGGTTGATCAGTGGTTGTTGGTTGATCAGTGGTTGTTGGTTGATCAGTGGTTGTTGGTTGATCAGTGGTTGTTGGTTGATCAGTGGTTGTTGGTTGATCAGTGGTTGTTGTTTGATCAGTGGTTGTTGTTTGATCAGTGGTTGTTGGTTGATCAGTGGTTGTTGGTTGATCAGTGGTTGGTTCTTCAGTGGTTGTTGGTTGATCAGTGGTTGTTGGTTGATAAGTTGTTGGTTCTTCAGTGGTTGTTGGTTGATCAGTGGTTGTTGGTTGATCAGTGGTTGTTGGTTGATCAGTGGTTGTTGGTTGATCAGTGGTTGTTGGTTGATCAGTGGTTGTTGCTTCATCAGTGGTTGTTGCTTCATCAGTGGTTGTTGGCTGATAAGTTTTTGGTTCTTCCGTGGTTGTTGGTTGATCAGTGGTTGTTGGTTGATCAGTTGTTGGTTCTTCAGTGGTTGTTGGTTGATAAGTTTTTGCTTCTTCCGTGGTTGTTGGTTGATCAGTGGTTGTTGTTTGATCAGTGGTTGTTGGTTGATCAGTGGTTGTTGGATGGTCAGTGGATGTTTGTTGATCAGTTGTTGGTTCTTCAGTGGTCGTTGGTTGATCAGTGGTTGTTGGTTGATCAGTGGTTGTTGGTTGATCAATTGTTTGTTCTTCAGTGGTTATTGGTTCTTCAGTGGTTGTTGGTTGAACAGTGGTTGTTTGTTGAACAGTGGTTGTTGGTTGATCAGTGGTTGTTGGTTGATCAGTCGTTATTGGCTGATCAGTGGTTGTTGGTTGACCAGTTGTTGGTTCTTCAAAGGTTGTTGGTTCCTCAGTGGTTGTTGGTTGATGAGTTGTTGGTTCTTCCGCGGTTGTTGGTTGATTAGTGGTTGTTGGTTGATCAGTGGTTGGTTGATTAGTTGTTGGTTCTTCAGTGGTTGTTGGTTGATCAGTTGTTGGTTGATTAGTTGTTGGTTGATCAGTTGTTGATTCTTCCGTGGTTGTTGGTTCTTCCGTTGTTGTTGGTTGATCAGTGGTTGTTGGTTGATCAGTGGTTGTTGGTTGATCAGTGGTTGGTTGATCAGTGGTTGGTTGATTAGTTGTTGGTTCTTCAGTGGTTGTTGGTTGATCAGTTGGTTCTTCAGTGGTTATTGGCTGATCAGTTGTTGGTTCTTCAGTGGTTATTGGTTCTTCAGTGGTTGTTAGTTCTTCAGTGGTTGTTGGTTGATCAGTGGTTGTTAGTTGATCAGTGGTTGTTGGTTGATCAGTGGTTGGTTGTTCAGTGGTTGTTGGTTGATCAGTGGTTGTTGGTTGATCAGTGGTTGGTTGTTCAGTGGTTGTTGGTTGATCAGTGGTTGTTGGTTGATTAGTGGTTGGTTCTTCAGTGGTTGTTGGTTGATCAGTTGTTGGTTCTTCAGTGGCTGTTGGTTGATAAGTGGTTGTTAGATGATCAGTGGTTGTTGGTTGATCAGTGGTTGTTTGGTGATCAGTTGTTGGTTCTTCAGTGGTTGTTGGTTCTTCAGTGGTTATTGGTTCTTCAGTGGTTGTTGGTTGATCAGTGGTTGTAGGTTGATCAGTGGTTGTTGGTTGAACAGTGGTTGTTGGTTGAACAGTGGTTGTTGGTTGATCAGTGGTTGTTGGTTGATCAGTGGTTATTGGTTGAACAGTGGTTATTGGCTGATCAGTGGTAGCTGGTTGATCAGTTGTTGCTTTATCAGTGGTTGTTGGTTGATCAGTTGTTGGATCTTCAGTGGTTGTTGGTTGATCAGTGGTTGGTTGATCAGTTGTTGGTTCTTCAGTGGTTGTTGGTTCTTCAGTTGTTGTTTGATCAGTTGTTGTTGGTTCTTCAGTGGTTGTTGGTTCTTCAGTGGTTGTTGGTTGATCAGTGGTTGTTGGTTGATCAGTTGTTGTTGGTTCTTCAGTGGTTGTTGGTTGATCAGTGGTTGTTGGTTGATCAGTTGTTGTTGGTTCTTCAGTGGTTGTTGGTTGATCAGTGGTTGTTGGATGATCAGTTGTTGGTTCTTCAGTGGTTGTTGGTTTAGTGGTTGGTTGATCAGTGGTTGTTGGCTGATCAGTGGTTGTTGGTTGATCAGTGGTTGTTGGTTGATCAGTGGTTGTTGGTTCTTCAGTGGTTGTTGGTTGATCAGTGGTTGTTGGTTCTTCAGTGGTTGTTGGTTCTTCAGTGGTTGTTGGTTGATCAGTGGTTATTGGTTGAACAGTGGTTATTGGCTGATCAGTGGTAGCTGGTTGATCAGTTGTTGCTTTATCAGTGGTTGTTGGTTGATCAGTTGTTGGATCTTCAGTGGTTGTTGGTTGATCAGTTGTTGGTTGATCAGTTGTTGGTTCTTCAGTGGTTGTTGGTTCTTCAGTTGTTGTTGTTTGATCAGTTGTTGTTGGTTGATCAGTGGTTGTTGGTTCTTCAGTGGTTGTTGGTTGATCAGTGGTTGTTGGTTGATCAGTTGTTGTTGGTTCTTCAGTGGTTGTTGGTTGATCAGTGGTTGTTGGTTGATCAGTTGTTGTTGGTTCTTCAGTGGTTGTTGGTTGATCAGTGGTTGTTGGATGATCAGTTGTTGGTTCTTCAGTGGTTGTTGGTTTAGTGGTTGGTTGATCAGTGGTTGTTGGCTGATCAGTGGTTGTTGGTTGATCAGTGGTTGTTGGTTGATCAGTGGTTGTTGGTTCTTCAGTGGTTGTTGGTTGATCAGTGGTTGTTGGTTCTTCAGTGGTTGTTGGTTCTTCAGTGGTTGTTGGGTGATCAGTTGTTGGTTCTTCAGTGGTTGTTGGTTGACCAGTGGTTGTTGGTTGATCAGTGGTTGTTGGTTGATCAGTGGTTGTTGGTTGACCAGTGGTTGTTGGTTCTTCAGTGGTTGTTGGGTGATCAGTTGTTGGTTCTTCAGTGGTTGTTGGTTGACCAGTGGTTGTTGGTTGATCAGTGGTTGTTGGTTGACCAGTGGTTGTTGGTTCTTCAGTGGTTGTTGGGTGATCAGTTGTTGGTTCTTCAGTGGTTGTTGGTTGACCAGTGGTTGTTGGGTGATCAGTGGTTGTTGGTTTCTCAGTAGATTCCGTTGGTGTTTGTTGCCTTGTAGTTGTTGACTGCTTAGTGGATGTAGGTGGCAGTGTTTCATTGGTTGGCAATGGTTCAAGGGTTGTAGATTGAACAGTGACAACTACTGTTTCTGTGGACAGCTCAGTTAGCGTTGTTTGTGTTTCGGTGGATGTCGGAAGGCCTGTAAATTTATAAAGTTTTATGTGAATACCAACATTTGTATCTATTTATATGCATACACACATACATATATATCATAAATTATGTATTCATATACAGACTCATGCGCATACATATGCATATATATATTATATAAATATATGTATACATACATATACATACATATATATATATATATATATATATATATATATATATATATATATATATATATTTGTATACACACATACATATGTGTACATACACACAGACACATGAATATTTCGATGAATAAACAATTATAGAATATCGCATTTGTACCCGACTACAAAGTCAACTATAACTAATATTACCCTTATATGAAGAAACGAAAGGTCAAATGGCTTTCTTAGTTTCAAAAAATAATAATTCATACAATTATTGGTTATTCATACTCGACCAATCACACTCTTTATTAACTTTGGTTGGTTGCCAGATGTGCAAAAGTCGGTTTCAGCAAGTGTACTGAAATATAATTCTGCAACTGTAATACAACTGTTTACAACTGTGTGCTGGTTTCTACCTGTCGTTGCTGCTAGTTGACTTTCCACTTGTTCAAGCTGATCCGTTTTATTCTGCTTTTGCTCTTGCAAAATACTGACGAGCAACTGCACAGACTGGACTTGGTCTCCCACCACGGTGCTTGCTGCTTCTGCCGCGGCCGTGATGTTCTCTACTACAGTCGGATCGACGACGAAGGTTCCATTGTCTATGAGTGTGGCGAAATTGCCAATGAGTTGATTGAAGCAGGTGATTTGGTCGGTTGTGAGGTTGGACAGCTTGGTGGAGAGATCAGTGATCATTGTAAGAAGCAGATCTGTCGGGTCCCCAGTTAAGGCATTGTCCTCATTTACCTCACAATATGGATCGACCGTGGCAGTGAGAGTGGCATCTTGATCGATGGAGTAAGTAATGGATCGGCGCTTCCTCGTGGAATTGCCGGTGGCTTTCTGGATGGCTTCATTGACTCGTTGCAAGGCTGCTTTGGTCTCTTGAAGGGCTGTGAGAGTGGCGTTGGAGGCAGCAATCTGGGTCTCGAGTTCCTCAATTTCTTGAAGTAACTGTGTTTTCCTTTGTTGCAATTCCGAAAAAGTGTTTTGTGTAGTATCTGGCTGTATGGATGTTTGCTCATGAATGGTTATTGTTGGAACTGTGATTGTTGATTGATCAGTAGTTGTTAGTGCATCAGTGGTTGTTTGTTGATCAGTGGTTGTTGGTTGATCAGTGGTTGTTGGTTGATCAGTGGTTGTTGGTTGATCAGTGGTTATTAGTTGATCAGTGGTTGTTGGTTGATCAGTGGTTGTTGGTTGATCAGTGGTTGTTGGTTGATCAGTGGTTGTTGGTTGATCAGTGGTTGTTGGTTGATCAGTGGTTGTTGGTTGATCAGTGGTTGTTTTTTCATCAGTGGTTGTTGGTTGATCAGTGATTGTTGGTTGATCAGTGGTTGTTGGTTGATCAGTGGTTGTTGGTTGATCAGTGGTTGTTGGTTGATCAGTGGTTGTTGGTTGATCAGTGGTTGTTGGTTGATCAGCGGTTGTTGGTTGATCAGTGGTTGTTGGTTGATCAATGGTTGTTGGTTGATCAGTGGTTGGTTCTTCAGTGGTTGTTGGTTGATCAGTGGTTGTTGGTTGATCAGTGGTTGTTGGTTGATCAGTTGTTGTTGGTTGATCAGTGGTTGTTGGTTGATCAATGGTTGTTGGTTGATCAGTGGTTGGTTCTTCAGTGGTTGTTGGTTGATCAGTGGTTGTTGGTTGATCAGTGGTTGTTGGTTGATCAGTGGTTGTTGGTTGATCAGTGGTTGTTGGTTGATCAGTGGTTGTTGGTTGATCAGTGGTTGTTGGTTGATCAGTGGTTGTTGGTTGATCAGTGGTTGTTGGTTGATCACTGGGTGTTGGTTGATCAGTGGTTGTTGGTTGATCAGTGGTTGGTTGATCAGTGGTTGTTGGTTGATCAGTGGTTGTTGGTTGATCAGTGGTTGTTGGTTGATCAGTGGTTGTTGGTTGATCAGTGGTTGTTGGTTGATCAGTGGTTGTTGGTTGATCAGTGGTTGTTTTTTCATCAGTGGTTGTTGGTTGATCAGTGGTTGTTGGTTGATCAGTGGTTGTTTTTTCATCAGTGGTTGTTGGTTGATCAGTGGTTGTTTTTTCATCAGTGGTTGTTGGTTGATCAGTGGTTGTTGGTTGATCAGTGGTTGTTGGTTGATCAGTGGTTGTTGGTTGATCAGTGGTTGTTGGTTGATCAGTGGTTGTTGGTTGATCAGTGGTTGTTGGTTGATCAATGGTTGTTGGTTGATCAGTGGTTGTTGGTTGATCAGTGGTTGTTGGTTCTTCAGTGGTTGTTGGTTGATCAGTGGTTGTTGGTTGATCAGTGGTTGTTGGTTGATCAGTGGTTGTTGGTTGATCAGTGGTTGTTGGTTGATCAGTGGTTGTTGGTTGATCAGTGGTTGTTGGTTGATCAGTGGTTGTTGGTTGATCAGTGGTTGTTGGTTGATCAGTGGTTGTTGGTTGATCAGTGGTTGTTGGTTGATCAGTAGTTGTTGGTTGATCAGTGGTTGTTGGTTGATCAGTGGTTGTTGGTTGATCAGTGGTTGTTGGTTGATCAGTGGTTGTTGGTTGATCAGTGGTTGTTGGTTGATCAGTGGTTGTTGGTTGATCAGTGGTTGTTGGTTGATCAGTGGTTGTTGGTTGATCAGTGGTTGTTGGTTGATCAGTGGTTGTTGGTTGATCAGTGGTTGTTGGTTGATCAGTGGTTGTTGGTTGATCAGTGGTTGTTGGTTGATCAGTGGTTGTTGGTTGATCAGTGGTTGTTGGTTGATCAGTGGTTGTTGGTTGATCAGTGGTTGTTGGTTGATCAGTGGTTGTTGGTTGATCAGTGGTTGTTGGTTGTTCAGTGGTTGTTGGTTGATCAGTGGTTGTTGGTTGATCAGTGGTTGTTGGGTGATCAGTGGTTGTTGGTTGATCAGTGGTTGTTGGTTGATTAGTGGTTGTTGGTTGATCAGTGGTTGTTGGTTGATCAATGGTTGTTGGTTGATCAGTGGTTGTTGGTTGATCAGTGGTTGTTGGTTGATCAGTGGTTGTTGGTTGATCAGTGGTTGTTGGGTGATCAGTGGTTGTTGGTTGATCAGTGGTTGTTGGTTGATCAGTGGTTGTTGGTTGATCAGTGGTTGTTGGTTGATCAGTGGTTGTTGGTTGATCAGTGGTTGTTGGTTGATCAGTGGTTGTTGGTTGATCAGTGGTTGTTGGTTGATCAGTGGTTGTTGGTTGATCAGTGGTTGTTGGTTGATCAGTGGTTGTTGGTTGATCAGTGGTTGTTGGTTGATCAGTGGTTGTTGGTTGATCAGTGGTTGTTGGTTGATCAGTGGTTGTTGGTTGATCGGTGGTTGTTGGTTGATCGGTGGTTGTTTGTTGATCGGTGGTTGTTTGTTGATCGGTGGTTGTTGGTTGATCAGTGGTTGTTGGTTGATCAGTGGTTGTTGGCTGATCAGTGGTTGTTGGCTGATCAGTGGTTGTTTTTTCATCAGTGGTTGTTGGTTGATCAGTGGTTGTTTTTTCATCAGTGGTTGTTGGTTGATCAGTGGTTGTTGGTTGATCAGTGGTTGTTGGTTGATCAGTGGTTGTTGGTTCTTCAGTGGTTGTTGGTTGATCAGTGGTTGTTGGTTGATCAGTGGTTGTTGGTTGATCAGTGGTTGTTGGTTGATCAGTGTTTGTTGGTTGATCAGTGGTTGTTGGTTGATCAGTGGTTGTTGGTTGATCAGTGGTTGTTGGTTGATCAGTGGTTGTTGGTTGATCAGTAGTTGTTGGTTGATCAGTGGTTGTTGGTTGATCAGTGGTTGTTTGTTGATCAGTGGTTGTTGGTTCTTCAGTGGTTGTTGGTTGATCAGTGGTTGTTGGTTGATCAGTGGTTGTTGGTTGATCAGTGGTTGTTGGTTGATCAGTGGTTGTTGGTTGATCAGTGGTTGTTGGTTGATCAGTGGTTGTTGGTTGATCAGTGGTTGTTGGTTGATCAGTGGTTGTTGGTTGATCAGTGGTTGTTGGTTGATCAGTGGTTGTTGGTTGATCAGTGGTTGTTGGTTGATCAGTGGTTGTTGGTTGATCAGTGGTTGTTGGTTGATCAGTGGTTGTTGGTTGATCAGTGGTTGTTGGTTGATCAGTGGTTGTTGGTTGATCAGTGGTTGTTGGTTGATCAGTGGTTGTTGGTTGTTCAGTGGTTGTTGGTTGATCAGTGGTTGTTGGTTGATCAGTGGTTGTTGGGTGATCAGTGGTTGTTGGTTGATCAGTGGTTGTTGGTTGATCAGTGGTTGTTGGTTGATCATTGGTTGTTGGTTGATCAGTGGTTGTTGGTTGATCAGTGGTTGTTGGTTGATCAGTGGTTGTTGGTTGATCAGTGGTTGTTGGTTGATCAGTGGTTGTTGGTTGATCAGTGGTTGTTGGTTGATCAGTGGTTGTTGGTTGATCAGTGGTTGTTGGTTGATCAGTGGTTGTTGGTTGATCAGTGGTTGTTGGTTGATCAGTGGTTGTTGGTTGATCAGTGGTTGTTGGTTGATCAGTGGTTGTTGGTTGATCAGTGGTTGTTGGTTGATCAGTGGTTGTTGGTTGATCAGTGGTTGTTGGTTGATCAGTGGTTGTTGGTTGATCAGTGGTTGTTGGTTGATCAGTGGTTGTTGGTTGATCAGTGGTTGTTGGTTGATCAGTGGTTGTTGGTTGATCGGTGGTTGTTGGTTGATCAGTGGTTGTTGGTTGATCAGTGGTTGTTGGTTGATCAGTGGTTGTTGGTTGATCAGTGGTTGTTGGTTGATCAGTGGTTGTTGGTTGATCAGTGGTTGTTGGTTGATCAGTGGTTGTTGGTTGATCAGTGGTTGTTGGTTGATCAGTGGTTGTTGGTTGATCAGTGGTTGTTGGTTGGCCAGTGGTTGTTGGTTGATCAGTGGTTGTTGGTTGATCAGTGGTTGTTTGTTGATCAGTGGTTGTTGGTTGATCAGTGGTTGTTGGTTGATCAGTGGTTGTTGGTTGATCAGTGGTTGTTGGTTGATCAGTGGTTGTTTTTTCATCAGTGGTTGTTGGTTGATCAGTGGTTGTTGGTTGATCAGTGGTTGTTGGTTGATCAGTGGTTGTTGGTTGATCAGTGGTTGTTGGTTGATCAGTGGTTGTTGGTTGATCAGTGGTTGTTGGTTGATCAGTGGTTGTTGGTTGATCAGTGGTTGTTGGTTGATCAGTGGTTGTTGGTTGATCAGTGGTTGTTGGTTGATCAGTGGTTGTTTTTTCATCAGTGGTTGTTGGTTGATCAGTGGTTGTTGGTTCTTCAGTGGTTGTTGGGTGATCAGTGGTTGTTGGTTGATCAGTGGTTGTTGGGTGATCAGTGGTTGTTGGTTGATCAGTGGTTGTTGGTTGGTCAGTTGTTGTAGGTTGATCAGTGGTTGTTGGTTGATCAGTGGTTGTTGGTTGGTCAGTGGTTGTTGGTTGATCAGTGGTTGTTGGTTGATCAGTGGTTGTTGGTTGATCAGTGGTTGTTGATTGATCAGTGGTTGTTGGTTGATCAGTGGTTGTTGGTTGATCAGTGGTTGTTTTTTCATCAGTGGTTGTTGGTTGATCAGTGGTTGTTGGTTCTTCAGTGGTTCTTGGTTGATCAGTGGTTGTTGGTTCTTCAGTGGTTGTTGGGTGATCAGTGGTTGTTGGTTGATCAGTGGTTGTTGGTTGATCAGTGGTTGTTGGTTGATCAGTGGTTGTTGGTTGATCAGTGGTTGTTGGTTGATCAGTGGTTGTTTTTTCATCAGTGGTTGTTGGTTGATCAGTGGTTGTTGGTTGATCAGTGGTTGTTGGTTGATCAGTGGTTGTTGGTTGATCAGTGGTTGTTGGTTGATCAGTGGTTGTTGGTTGATCAGTGGTTGTTTTTTCATCAGTGGTTGTTGGTTGATCAGTGGTTGTTGGTTGATCAGTGGTTGTTGGTTGATCAGTGGTTTTTGGTTCATCAGTGGATGTTGTTTGATCAGTGGTTGTTGGTTGATCAGTGGTTGTTGGTTGATCAGTGGTTGTTGGTTGATCAGTGGTTGTTGGTTGATCAGTGGTTGTTGGTTGATCAGTGGTTGTTGCTTCATCAGTGGTTGTTGGTTCATCAGTGGTTGTTGGATGGTCAGTGGATGTTTGTTGATCAGTTGTTGGTTCTTCAGTGGTTATTGGTTCTTCAGTGGTTGTTGGTTGAACAGTGGTTGTTTGTTGAACAGTGGTTGTTGGTTGATCAGTGGTTGTTGGTTGATCAGTCGTTATTGGCTGATCAGTGGTTGTTGGTTGATCAGTTGTTGGTTCTTCAAAGGTTGTTGGTTCCTCAGTGGTTGTTGGTTGATGAGTTGTTTGTTCTTCCGCGGTTGTTGGTTGATTAGTGGTTGTTGGTTGATCAGTGGTTGGTTGATTAGTTGTTGGTTCTTCAGTGGTTGTTGGTTGATCAGTTGTTGGTTCTTCAGTGGTTATTGGTTGATCAGTGGTTGTTGGTTGACCAGTTGTTGGTTGATTAGTTGTTGGTTGATCAGTTGTTGATTCTTCCGTGGTTGTTGGTTCTTCCGTTGTTGTTGGTTGATCAGTGGTTGTTGGTTGATCAGTGGTTGGTTGATCAGTGGTTGGTTGATTAGTTGTTGGTTCTTCAGTGGTTGTTGGTTGATCAGTTGGTTCTTCAGTGGTTATTGGTTGATCAGTTGTTGGTTCTTCAGTGGTTATTGGTTCTACAGTGGTTGTTGGTTCTTCAGTGGTTGTTGGTTGATCAGTGGTTGTTAGTTGATCAGTGGTTGTTGGTTGATCAGTGGTTGGTTGTTCAGTGGTTGTTGGTTGATCAGTGGTTGTTGGTTGATCAGTGGTTGGTTGTTCAGTGGTTGTTGGTTGATCAGTGGTTGTTGGTTGATTAGTGGTTGGTTCTTCAGTGGTTGTTGGTTGATCAGTTGTTGGTTCTTCAGTGGCTGTTGGTTGATAAGTGGTTGTTAGATGATCAGTGGTTGTTGGTTGATCAGTGGTTGTTTGGTGATCAGTTGTTGGTTCTTCAGTGGTTGTTGGTTCTTCAGTGGTTTTTGGTTCTTCAGTGGTTGTTGGTTGATCAGTGGTTGTAGGTTGATCAGTGGTTATTGGTTGAACAGTGGTTGTTGGTTGAACAGTGGTTGTTGGTTGATCAGTGGTTGTTGGTTGATCAGTGGTTATTGGTTGAACAGTGGTTATTGGCTGATCAGTGGTAGCTGGTTGATCAGTTGTTGCTTTATCAGTGGTTGTTGGTTGATCAGTTGTTGGATCTTCAGTGGTTGTTGGTTGATCAGTTGTTGGTTGATCAGTTGTTGGTTCTTCAGTGGTTGTTGGTTCTTCAGTTGTTGGTTCTTCAGTGGTTGTTGGTTCTTCAGTGGTTGTTGGTTGATCAGTGGTTGTTGGTTGATCAGTTGTTGTTGGTTCTTCAGTGGTTGTTGGTTGATCAGTGGTTGTTGGATGATCAGTTGTTGGTTCTTCAGTGGTTGTTGGTTTAGTGGTTGGTTGATCAGTGGTTGTTGGCTGATCAGTGGTTGTTGGTTGATCAGTGGTTGTTGGTTGATCAGTGGTTGTTGGTTCTTCAGTGGTTGTTGGTTGATCAGTGGTTGTTGGTTTTTCAGTGGTTGTTGGTTCTTCAGTGGTTGTTGGGTGATCAGTTGTTGGTTCTTCAGTGGTTGTTGGTTGACCAGTGGTTGTTGGTTGATCAGTGGTTGTTGGTTCTTCAGTGGTTGTTGGTTTCTCAGTAGATTCCGTTGGTGTTTGTTGCCTTGTAGTTGTTGACTGCTTAGTGGATGTAGGTGGCAGTGTTTCATTGGTTGGCAATGGTTCAAGGGTTGTAGATTGAACAGTGACAACTACTGTTTCTGTGGACAGCTCAGTTAGCGTTGTTTGTGTTTCGGTGGATGTCGGAAGGCCTGTAAATTTATAAAGTTTTATGTGAATACCAACATTTGTATCTATTTATATGCATACACACACATACATATATATCATAAATTATGTATTTATATACACACTTATACGCATACATATGCATATATGTATTATATAAATATATGTATACATACATATACATATACATATAAATATATATATATATATACATATATATTTGTATACACACATACATATGTGTACATACACACAGACACATGAATATTTCGATGAATAAACAATTATAGAATATCGCATTTGTACCCGAATACAAAGTCAACTATAACTAATATTACCCTTATATGAAGAAACGGAAAGTCAAATGGCTTTCTTAGCTTCAAAAAATAATCATTCATACAATTATTGGTTATTCATACTCGAGCAATCACACTCTTTATTAAGAGTAGGTCTCAGGAAGTGTACTAAACTGTACATGACTGTCCATACATGTAAAGTCTCAGAATACCTTTTCATTAGAGTAATTTCGGTCTTTAAAGGTCATCAAATTAACGCCAATGCAAATGTCTTAGGTGTACTATGTAATGAAATACAACTGTCTACAACCGTGTGCTGGTTTCTACCTGTCGCTGCTGCTAGTTGGCTTTCCACTTGTTCAAGCTGATCCGTTTTATTCTGCTTTTGTTCTTGCAAAATACTGACGAGCAACTGCACAGACTGGACTTGGTCTCCCACCACGGTGCTTGCTGCTTCTGCCGCGGCCGTGATGTTCTCTACTACAGTCGGATCGACGACGAAGGTTCCATTGTCTATGAGTGTGGCGAAATTGCCAATGAGTTGATTGAAGCAGGTGATTTGGTCGGTTGTGAGGTTGGACAGCTTGGTGGAGAGATCAGTGATCATTGTAAGAAGCAGATCTGTCGGGTCCCCAGTTAAGGCATTGTCCTCATTTACCTCACAATATGGATCGACCGTGGCAGTGAGAGTGGCATCTTGATCGATGGAGTAAGTAATGGATCGGCGCTTCCTCGTGGAATTGCCGGTGGCTTTCTGGATGGCTTCAGTGACTCGTTGCAAGGCTGCTTTGGTCTCTTGAAGGGCTGTGAGAGTGGCGTTGGAGGCAGCAATCTGGGTCTCGAGTTCCTCAATTTCTTGAAGTAACTGTGTTTTCCTTTGTTGCAATTCCGAAAAAGTGTTTTGTGTAGTATCTGGCTGTATGGATGTTTGCTCATGAATGGTTGTTGTTGGTAATGTGGTATTTGGCTCAGAGGTTATTGTTGGAACTGTGATTGTTGATTGATCAGTAGTTGTTAGTGCATCAGTGGTTGTTTGTTGATCAGTGGTTGTTGGTTGATCAGTGGTTGTTGTTCCTTCAGTTGTTGGTTGATCAGTGGCTGTTGGTTCTACAGTGGTTGTTGGTTGATGAGTGGTTGTTGGTTGATGAGTGGTTGTTGGTTGATCAGTGGTTGTTGGTTGGTCAGTGGTTGTTGGTTGATGAGTGGTTGTTGGTTGATGAGTGGTTGTTGGTTGATCAGTGGTTGTTGGTTGATCAGTGGTTGTTGGTTGATCAGTGGTTGTTGGTTGATGAGTGGTTGTTGGTTGATCAGTGGTTGTTGGTTGATCAGTGGTTGTTGGTTGATCAGTGGTTGTTGGTTGATCAGTGGTTGTTGGTTGATCAGTGGTTGTTGGTTGATCAGTGGTTGTTGGTTGATCAGTGGTTGTTGGTTGATCAGTGGTTGTTGGTTGATCAGTGGTTGTTGGTTGATCAGTGGTTGTTGGTTGATGAGTGGTTGTTGGTTGATGAGTGGTTGTTGGTTGATCAGTGGTTGTTGGTTGATCAGTGGTTGTTGGTTGATCAGTGGTTGTTGGTTGATCAGTGGTTGTTGGTTGATCAGTGGTTGTTGGTTGATGAGTGGTTGTTGGTTGATCAGTGGTTGTTGGTTGATGAGTGGTTGTTGGTTGATCAGTGGTTGTTGGTTGATCAGTGGTTGTTGGTTGATCAGTGGTTGTTGGTTGATCAGTGGTTGTTGGTTGATCAGTGGTTGTTGGTTGATCAGTGGTTGTTGGTTGATCAGTGGTTGTTGGTTGATGAGTGGTTGTTGGTTGATCAGTGGTTGTTGGTTGATCAGTGGTTGTTGGTTGATCAGTGGTTGTTGGTTGATCAGTGGTTGTTGGTTGATCAGTGGTTGTTGGTTGATCAGTGGTTGTTGGTTGATCAGTGGTTGTTGGTTGATCAGTGGTTGTTGGTTGATCAGTGGTTGTTGGTTGATCAGTGGTTGTTGGTTGATCAGTGGTTGTTGGTTGATCAGTGGTTGTTGGTTGATCAGTGGTTGTTGGTTGATCAGTGGTTGTTGGTTGATCAGTGGTTGTTGGTTGATCAGTGGTTGTTGGTTGATCAGTGGTTGTTGGTTGATCAGTGGTTGTTGGTTGATCAGTGGTTGTTGGTTGATCAGTGGTTGTTGGTTGATCAGTGGTTGTTAGTTGATCAGTGGTTGTTGGTTGATCAGTGGTTGTTGGTTGATCAGTGGTTGTTGGTTGATCAGTGGTTGTTGGTTGATCAGTGGTTGTTGGTTGATCAGTGGTTGTTGGTTGGTCAGTGGTTGTTGGTTGATCAGTGGTTGTTGGTTGATCAGTGGTTGTTGGTTGATCAGTGGTTGTTGGTTGATCAGTGGTTGTTGGTTGATCAGTGGTTGTTGGTTGATCAGTGGTTGTTGGTTGATCAGTGGTTGTTGGTTGATCAGTGGTTGTTGGTTGATCAGTGGTTGTTGGTTGATCAGTGGTTGTTGGTTGATCAGTGGTTGTTGGTTGATCAGTGGTTGTTGGTTGATCAGTGGTTGTTGGTTGATCAGTGGTTGTTGGCTGATCAGTGGGTGTTGGTTGTTCAGTGGTTGTCGGTTGATCAGGGGCTGTTGGTCGATTACTGGTTGTTGGTTGCTCAATGGTTGTTGGTTGATCAGTGGTTGTTGGTTGATCAGTGGTTGTTGGTTGATCAGGCGTTGTTGGTTGATGAGAGGTTGTTGGTTGGTCAGTGGTTGTTGGTTGATCAGTGGTTGTTGGTTGATCAGTGGTTGTTGGTTGATCAGTGGTTGTTGGTTGATCAGTGGTTGTTGGTTGATCAGTGGTTGTTGGTTGATCAGTGGTTGTTGGTTGATCAGTGGTTGTTGGTTGATCAGTGGTTGTTGGTTGATCAGTGGTTGTTGGTTGATCAGTGGTTGTTGGTTGATCAGTGGTTGTTGGTTGATCAGTGGTTGTTGGTTGATCAGTGGTTGTTGGTTGATCAGTGGTTGTTGGTTGATGAGTGGTTGTTGGTTGATCAGTGGTTGTTGGTTGATCAGTGGTTGTTGGTTGATCCGTGGTTGTTGGTTGATCAGTGGTTGTTGGTTGATCAGTGGTTGTTGGTTGATCAGTGTGTTGGTTGATCAGTGGTTGTTGGTTGATCCGTGGTTGTTGGTTGATCAGTGGTTGTTGGTTGATCAGTGGTTGTTGGTTGATCAGTGGTTGTTGGTTGATCAGTGGTTGTTGGTTGATCAGTGGTTGTTGGTTGATCAGTGGTTGTTGGTTGATAAGTGGTTGTTGGTTGATCAGTGGTTGTTGGTTCATCAGTGGTTGTTGGTTGATCAGTGGTTCTTGGTTGATCAGTGGTTGTTGGTTGATCAGTGGTTGTTGGTTGATCAGGGGTTGTTGGTTGATTAGTGGTTGTTGGTTGATCAGTGGTTGTTGGTTGATCAGTGGTTGTTGGTTGATCAGTGGTTGTTGGTTGATCAGTGGTTGTTGGTTGATCAGTGGTTGTTGGTTGATCAGTGGTACTTGGTTGATCAGTGGTACTTGGTTGATCAGTGGATGCTGGTTGATCAGTGGTTGTTGGTTGATCAGTAGTTGTTGGTTGATCAGTGGTTGTTGGTTGATCAGTGGTTGTTGGTTGATCAGTGGTTGTTGATTGATCAGTTGTTGTTGGTTGATCAGTGGTAGTTGGTTGATCAGTGGTTGTTGGTTGATCAGTGGTTGTTGGTTGATCAGTGGTTGTTGGTTGATCAGTGGTTGTTGCTTCATCAGTGGTTGTTGGTTGATCAGTGGTTGTTGGTTGATCAGTGGTACTTGGTTGATCAGTGGTTGTTGGTTGATCAGTGGTTGTTGGTTGATCAGTGGTTGTTGGTTGATCAGTGGTTGTTGGTTGATCAGTGGTTGTTGGTTGATCAGTGGTTGTTGGTTGATCAGTGGTTGTTGGTTGATCAGTGGTTGTTGGTTGATCAGTGGTTGTTGGTTGATCAGTGGTTGTTGGTTGATCAGTGGTTGTTGGTTGATCAGTAGTTGTTGGTTGATCAGTGGTTGTTGGTTGATCAGTGGTTGTTGGTTGATCAGTGGTTGTTGGTTGATCAGTGGTTGTTGGTTGATCAGTGGTTGTTGGTTGATCAGTGGTTGTTGGTTGATCAGTGGTTGTTGGTTGATCAGTGGTTGTTGGTTGATCAGTGGTTGTTGGTTGATCAGTGGTTGTTGGTTGATCAGTGGTTGTTGGTTGATCAGTGGTTGTTGGTTGATCAGTGGTTGTTGGTTGATCAGTGGTACTTGGTTGATCTGTGGTTGTTGGTTGATCAGTGGTACTTGGTTGATCTGTGGATGTTGGTAGATCAGTGGTTGTTGGTTGATCAGTGGTTGTTGGTTGATCAGTGGTTGTTGGTTGATCAGTGGTTGTTGGTTGATCAGTGGTTGTTGGTTGATCAGTGGTTGTTGGTTGATCAGTGGTTGTTGGTTGATCAGTGGTTGTTGGTTGATCAGTGGTTGTTGGTTGATCAGTGGATGTTGGTTGATCAGTGGTTGTTGGTTGATCAGTGGTTGTTGGTTGATCAGTGGTTGTTGGTTGATCAGTGGTTGTTGGTTGATCAGTGGTTGTTGGTTGATCAGTGGTTGTTGGTTGATCAGTGGTTGTTAGTTGATTAGTGGTTGTTGGTTGATCAGTGGTTGTTGGTTCATCAGTGGTTGTTGGTTGATCAGTGGTTGTTGGTTGATCAGTTGTTGGTTGTTCAGTGGTTGTTGGTCGTTCAGTGGTTGTTGGTTGATCAGTGGTTGTTGGTTGGTCAGTGGTTGTTGGTTGATCAGTGGTTGGTCGATCAGTGGTTGTTGGTTGATCAGTGGTTGTTGGTTGATCAGTGGTTGTTGGTTGATCAGTGGTTGTTGGTTGAACAGTGGTTGTTGGTTGATCAGGGGTTGTTGGTTGATTAGTGGTTGTTGGTTGATCAGTGGTTGTTGGTTGATCAGGGGTTGTTGGTTGATGAGAGGTTGTTGGTTGGTCAGTGGTTGTTGGTTGATCAGTAGTTGTTGGTTGATCAGTGGTTGTTGGTTGATCAGTGGTTGTTGGTTGATCAGTGGTTGTTGGTTGATCAGTGGTTGTTGGTTGATCAGTGGTTGTTGGTTGATCAGTGGTTGTTGGTTGATCAGTGGTTGTTGGTTGATCAGTGGTTGTTGGTGGTTCAGTGGTTGTTGGTTGATCAGTGGTTGTAGGTTGATCAGTGGTTGTTGGTTGATTAGTGGTTGTTGGTTGATCATTGGTTGTTGGTTGATCAGTGGTTGTTGGTGGTTCAGTGGTTGTTGGTTGATCAGTGGTTGTTGGTTGATCAGTGGTTGTTGGTTGATCAGTGGTTGTTGGTTGATCAGTGGTTGTTGGTTGATTAGTGGTTGTTGGTGGTTCAGTGGTTGTTGGTTGATCAGTGGTTGTTGGTTGATCAGTGGATGTTGGTTGATCAGTTGTTGGTTGATCAGTTGTTTGTTCTTCAGTGGTTGTTAGTTGGTCCGTGGTTGTTGGTTCTTCAGTGGTTTTTGGTTGATCAGTGGTTGTTGGTTGATCAGTGGTTGTTGGTTGATCAGTGGTTGTTGGTTGATCAGTGGTTGTTGGTTGATTAGTGGTTGTTGGTTGATCAGTGGTTGTTGGTTGATCAGTGGTTTTTGGTTGATTAGTGGTTGTTGGTTGATCAGTGGTTGTTGGTTGATCAGTGGTTGTTGGTGGTTCAGTGGTTGTTGTTTGATCAGTGGTTGTTGGTTGATCAGTGGTTGTTGGTTGATCAGTGGTTGTTGGTTGATCAGTGGTTGTTGGTTGATCAGTGGTTGTTTGTTGATCACTGGTTGTTGGTTGATCAGTGGTTGTTGGTTCTGCAGTGGTTGTTGATTGATCAGTGGTTGTTTGATCAGTTGTTGTTGGTTGATCAGTGGTTGTTGGTTGATCAGTGGTTGTTGGTTGATCCGTGGTTGTTGGATGTTCAGTTGTTGTTGGTTGATCAGTGGTTGTTGGTTGATCAGTGGTTGTTGGTTGATCAGTGGTTGTTGGTTGATCAGTGGTTGTTGGTTGATCAGTGGTTGTTGGTTGATCAGTGGTTGTTGGGTCTTTAGTGGTTGTTGGTTGATCAGTGGTTGTTGGTTCTTCAGTGGTTGTTTGTTGATCAGTGGTTGTTGGTTGATCAGTGGTTGTTGGTTGATCAGTGGTTGTTGGTTGATCAGTGGTTGTTGGTTGATCAGTGGTTGTTGGTTGATCAGTGGTTGTTGGTTGATCAGTGGTTGTTGGTTGATCAGTGGTTGTTGGTTGATCAGTGGTTGTTGGTTGATCAGTGGTTGTTGGTTGATCAGTGGTTGTTGGTTGATCAGTGGTTGTTGGTTGATCAGTGGTTGTTGGTTGATCAGTGGTTGTTGGTTGATCAGTGGTTGTTGGTTGATCAGTGGTTGTTGGTTGATCAGTGGTTGTTGGTTGATCAGTGGTTGTTGGTTGATCAGTGGTTGTTGGTTGATCAGTGGTTGTTGGTTGATCAGTGGTTGTTGGTTGATCAGTGGTTGTTGGTTGATCAGTGGTTGTTGGTTGATCAGTGGTTGTTGGTTGATCAGTGGTTGTTGGTTGATCAGTGGTTGTTGGTTGATCAGTGGTTGTTGGTTGATCAGTGGTTGTTGGTTGATCAGTGGTTGTTGGTTGATTAGTGGTTGTTGGTTGATCAGTGGTTGTTGGTTGATCAGTGGTTGTTGGTTGATCAGTGGTTGTTGGTTGATCAGTGGTTGTTGGTTGATCAGTGGTTGTTGGTTGATCAGTGGTTGTTGGTTGATCAGTGGTTGTTGGTTGATCAGTGGTTGTTGGTTGATCAGTGGTTGTTGGTTGATCAGTGGTTGTTGGTTGATCAGTGGTTGTTGGTTGATCAGTGGTTGTTGGTTGATCAGTGGTTGTTGGTTGATTAGTGGTTGTTGGTTGATCAGTGGTTGTTGGTTGATCAGTGGTTGTTGGTTGATCAGTGGATGTTGGTTGATCAGTGGTTGGTTGATCAGTTGTTGGTTCTTCAGTGGTTTTTGGTTGATCAGTGGTTGTTGGTTGATCAGTGGTTGTTGGTTGATCAGTGGTTGTTGGTTGATCAGAGGTAGTTGGTTGATCAGTGGTTGTTGGTTGATCAGTAGTTGTTGGTTGATCAGTGGTTGTTGGTGGTTCAGTTGTTGTTGGGGTAACAGTGGTTGTTGGTTGATCAGTAGTTGTTGGTTGATCAGTGGTTGTTGGTTGATCAGTGGTTGTTGGTTGATCAGTGGTTGTTGGTTGATCAGTGGTTGTTGGTTGATCAGTAGTTGTTGGTTTAACAGTGGTTGTTGGTTGATCAGTGGTTGTTGGTTGATCAGTGGATGTTGGTTGATCAGTGGTTGTTGGTTGATCAGTGGTTGTTGGTTGATCAGTGGTTGTTGGTTGATCTGAGGTTGTTGGTTGATCAGTGGTTGTTGGTTGATCAGTGGATGTTGATTGATCAGTTGTTGGTTTAACAGTGGTTGTTGGTGGTTCAGTTGTTGTCGGTTGATCAGTGGTTGTTGGTTGATCAGTGGTTGTTGGTTGATCAGTGGTTGTTGGTTGATCAGTGGTTGTTGGTTGATCAGTGGTTGTTGGTTGATCAGTGGTTGTTGGTTGATCAGTGGTTGTTGGTTGATCAGTGGTTGTTGGTTGATCAGTGGTTGTTGGTTGATCAGTGGTTGTTGGTTGATCAGTGGATGTTGGTTGATCAGTGGTTGTTGGTTGATTAGTGGTTGTTGGTTGATCAGTGGTTGTTGGTTGATCAGTGGTTGTTGGTTGATCAGTGGTTGTTGGTTGATCAGTGGTTGTTGGTTGATCAGTGGTTGTTGGTTGATCAGTGGTTGTTGGTTGATCAGTGGTTGTTGGTTGATCAGTAGTTGTTGGTTTAACAGTGGTTGTTGGTGGTTCAGTTGTTGTTGGGCTAACAGTGGTTGTTGGTCGTTCAGTAGTTGTTGGTTGATCAGTGGTTGTTGGTTGATCAGTGGTTGTTGGTTGATCAGTGGTTGTTGTTTGATCGGTGGTTGTTGGTTGATCAGTGGTTGTTGGTTGATCAGTGGTTGTTGGTTGATCAGTGGATGTTGGTTGATCAGTGGTTGTTGGTTGATCAGTGGTTGTTGGTTGATTAGTGGTTGTTGGTTGATCAGTGGTTGTTGGTTGATTAGTGGTTATTGGTTGATCAGTGGTTGTTGATTGACCAGTGGTTGTTGGTTTATCAGTGGTTGTTGGTTGATCAGTGGTTGTTGGTTGATCAGTGGTTGTTGGTTGATGAGTGGTTGTTGGTTGATCAGAGGTAGTTGGTTGATCAGTGGTTGTTGGTTGATCAGTAGTTGTTGGTTTAACAGTGGTTGTTGGTGGTTCAGTTGTTGTTGGGCTAACAGTGGTTGTTGGTCGTTCAGTAGTTGTTGGTTGATCAGTGGTTGTTGGTTGATCAGTGGTTGTTGGTTGATCAGTGGTTGTTGGTTGATCAGTGGTTGTTGGTTGATCAGTAGTTGTTGGTTTAACAGTGGTTGTTGGTTGATCAGTGGTTGTTGGTTGATCAGTGGATGTTGGTTGATCAGTGGTTGTTGGTTGATCAGTGGTTGTTGGTTGATCAGTGGTTGTTGGTTGATCAGTGGTTGTTGGTTGATCAGTGGTTGTTGGTTGATCAGTGGTTGTTGGTTGATCAGTGGTTGTTGGTTGATCAGTGGTTGTTGGTTGATAAGTGGTTGTTGGTTGATCATCGGTTGTTGGTTGATCAGTGGTTGTTGGTTGATCAGTGGTTGTTGGTTGATAAGTGGTTGTTGGTTGATCATCGGTTGTTGGTTGATCAGTGGTTGTTTGTTGATCAGTGGCTGTTGGGTGATCAGTGGTTGTTGGTTGATCAGTGGTTGTTGGTTGATCAGTGGTTGTTGGTTGATCAGTGGTTGTTGGTTGATCAGTGGTTGTTGGTTGATCAGTGGTTGTTGGTTGATCAGTGGTTGTTCGTTGATCAGTGATTGTTGTTTGGTCAGTGGTTTTTGGTGGCGCGGTTGTTGATTTAACTACAGTTGTTGGTTTCTCAGTAATTTCCAGTGTTGTTGGGTGATCAGTGGTTGTTGGTTGATCAGTGGTTGTTGGTTGATCAGTGGTTGTTGGTTGATCAGTGGTTGTTGGTTGGTCAGTGGTTGTTGGTTGATCAGTGATTGTTTCTTGGTCAGTGGTTTTTGATGGCGCGGTGGTTGATGTAACTACAGTTGTTGGTTTCTCAGTAATTTCCAGTGTTGTTGGTTGCACTGTAGCTGGTGATTGCTTTGTGGATTTAGGTGGCAGTGAAGTGACTGTGTCATTGGTTGGCAATGAGTGAGGGGTTGTAGATTGCACAGTAACAGCTATTGTTTCTTTGGACAGCTCAGTTACCGTTGTTTCTGGTTGGGTGGATGTTGGAAGGCCTGTAAATGTATGGTTTAAGTGAATATCATACTTTTTATCTATACATCATACTTTTTATCTATCTATCTATATATTCTACTTTATATGTATATATACATATTCATACATGCATATATACACATAAATACACATCCAAACACATACATATACATATATATACTGCATATACACTATGCACATATTGTTAAATATATATATATATATCTATACATATATATATATATACATATATATATATATATATATATATATATATATATATATATACATATATGTATATAGCATAGATATATATAATACATACACATACACATCGATATATATATATATATATATATATATATATATATATATATATATATATATATATATATATATATTACACACACACACACACACACACACACACACACACACACACACACACACACACACACACACACACACACACACACACACATACACACACACACACACGCACACTATTTTTTGAATTTCTTATGTCCAGATTTCTGTTCGAGCAACAGTTGAAGATGAATAAGGCAAGTTCTTCATCATCTCCCATAAGATTAATAAGCAAGGAATGATCGTATAACAGTGGTTCCACTCATGAACTCTTTCTCACACCTGTGAGCACCCGACGCTAATCCTCCTTTTCTCGAATAATCCTCCATTTATTTCACGAACGTGACCTACTTGGGGATCGGAACCCACAAGCTGGAAACGTGATATGACAAACATGAAGAAACATCTACCAAGTACTTTAAATGAAGACGGGAAACAGTAATGTAGAGAATCATCAAACCTCTCTGTATAATAACAATTGTAATTATGAGAATAATGGTAACAAATAATGATAATGGTAATTTGTCAAATGTCAATAAAACACCAAACAGTTGTCATCCGTGACAACCTGCTGCTCCTCATAACCCGTGCTGTTGCCCCCGTTTCTCTTCCCCGATCTTTTTCGTTTCTCATCGTCAGTTTTTTTACTTTGAATTCAAGGAAAACTGCGCCATCTGTGGGCGATGTTTACGAATATATGACAAACTATGACTGTGACTAATGTTCTTGAAGGCGTGCGCATGTTATGCTTAAAATACCCTTTTCATTTGAGTAATCTCGCTCTTCAAATGTCTTAACACGAATGTAAATGTCTTAGGTGTACCATGTGATGAAAATACAACTGTCTACAACTGTGTACTGGTTTCTACCTGTCGTTGCTGCTAGTTGGCTTTCCACTTGTTCAAGCTGATCCGTTTTATTCTGCTTTTGCTCTTGCAAAATACTGACGAGCAACTGCACAGACTGGACTTGGTCTCCCACCACGGTGCTTGCTGCTTCTGCCGCGGCCGTGATGTTCTCTACTACAGTCGGATCGACGACGAAGGTTCCATTGTCTATGAGTGTGGCGAAATTGCCAATGAGTTGATTGAAGCAGGTGATTTGGTCGGTTGTGAGGTTGGACAGCTTGGTGGAGAGATCAGTGATCATTGTAAGAAGCAGATCTGTCGGGTCCCCAGTTAAGGCATTGTCCTCATTTACCTCACAATATGGATCGACCGTGGCAGTGAGAGTGGCATCTTGATCGATGGAGTAAGTAATGGATCGGCGCTTCCTCGTGGAATTGCCGGTGGCTTTCTGGATGGCTTCAGTGACTCGTTGCAAGGCTGCTTTGGTCTCTTGAAGGGCTGTGAGAGTGGCGTTGGAGGCAGCAATCTGGGTCTCGAGTTCCTCAATTTCTTGGAGTAACTGTGTTTTCCTTTGTTGCAATTCCGAAAAAGTGTTTTGTGTAGTATCTGGCTGTAGGGATGTTTGCTCATGAATGGTTGTTGTTGGTAATGTGGTATTTGGCTCAGAGGTTATTGTTGGAACTGTGATTGTTGATGGATCAGTAGTTGTTAGTGCATCAGTGGTTGTTTGTTGATCAGTGGTTGTTGGTTGATTAGGGGTTGTTGAGTGATCAGTGGTTGTTTCTTCAGTTGTTGGTTCTACAGTGGTTGTTGGTTGATCAGTGGTTGTTAGTTCCTCAGTGGTTGGTGGGTGATCAGTGGTTGTTGGTTGATCAGTGGTTGTTGGTTGATCTGAGGTTGATTGATCAGTGGTTGTTGGTTGATCAGTGGTTGTTGGTTGATCAGTGGTTGTTGGTTGATCAGTGGTTGTTGGTTGATCAGTGGTTGTTGGTTGATCAGTGGTTGTTGGTGGTTCAGTGGTTGTTGGTGGTTCAGTGGTTGTTGGTTCTTTAGTGGTTGTTGGTTGATCAGTGGTTGTTGGTTGATCAATGGTTGTTGGTTGATGAGTGGTTGTTGGTTGATCAGTGGTTGTTGGTTGATGAGTGGTTGTTGGTTCTTCAGTGGTTGTTGGTTGATCTGAGGTTCTTGGTTGATCAGAAGTTGCTGGTTGATCAGTGGTTGTTGGTTGGTCAGTGGTTGTTGGTTGATCAGTGGTTGTTGGCTGATCAGTGGTTGTTGGTTGATCAGTGGTTGTTGGTTGATCAGTGGTTGTTGGTTGATCAGATGTTGGTTGGTCAGTGGTTGTTGGTTGGTCAGATGTTGGTTGGTCAGTGGTTGTTGGTTGGTCAGTGGTTGTTGGTTGATCAGTGGTTGTTGGTTGATGAGTGGTTGTTGGTTGATCAGTGGTTGTTGGTTGATCAGTGGTTGTTGGCTGATGAGTTGTTGGTTGATCTGAGGTTGTTGGTTGATCAGTGGTTGTTGGTTGATCAGTGGTTGTTAGTTGATCAGTGGTTGTTGGTTGATCAGTGGTTGTTGGTTGATGAGTTGTTGGTTGATCAGTGATTGTTGGTTGATCAGTGGTTGTTGGTTGATCAGTGGTTGTTGGTTGATCAGTGGTTGTTGGTTGATCAGTGGTTGTTGGTTGATCAGTGGTTGTTGGTTGATCAGTGGTTGTTGGTTGATGAATTGTTGTTGGTTGATCAGTGGTTGTTGGTTGATCAGTGGTTGTTGATTGATCAGTGGTTGTTGGTTGATCAGTGGTTGTTGGTTGATCAGTGGTTGTTGGTTGATCAGTGGTTGTTGGTTGATCAGTGGTTGTTGGTTGATCAGTGGTTGTTGGTTGATCAGTGGTTGTTGGTTGATGAGTTGTTGTTGGTTGATCTGAGGTTGTTGGTTGATCAGTGGTTGTTGGTTGATCAGTGGTTGTTGGTTGATCAGTGGTTGTTGGTTGATCAGTGGTTGTTGGTTGATCAGTGGTTGTTGGTTGATCAGTGGTTGTTGGTTGATCAGTTGTTGTTGATTGATCAGTGGTTGTTGGTTGATCAGTGGTTGTTGGTTGATCAGTGGTTGTTGGTTGATCAGTGGTTGTTGGTTGATCAGTGGTTGTTGGTTGATCAGTGGTTGTTGGTTGATCAGTGGTTGTTGGTTGATCAGTGGTTGTTGGTTGATTAGTGGTTGTTGGTTGATCAGTGGTTGTTGATTGATCAGTGGTTGTTGGTTGATCAGAGGTTGTTGGTTGATCAGTGGTTGTTGGTTGATCAGTGGTTGTTGGTTGATGAGTGGTTGTTGGTTCTTCAGTGGTTATTGGTTGATCTGAGGTTCTTGGTTGATCAGAGGTTGTTGGTTGATCAGTGGTTGTTGGTTGATCAGTGGTTGTTGGTTGATCAGTGGTTGTTGGTTGATCAGTGGTTGTTGGTTGATCAGTGGTTGTTGGTTGATCAGTGGTTGTTGGTTGATCAGTGGTTGTTGGTTGATCATTGGTTGTTGGTTGATGAGTGGTTGTTGGTTGATCAGTGGTTGTTGGTTGATCAGTGGTTGTTGGTTGATCAGTGGTTATTGGTTGATCTGTGGTTATTGGTTGATCAGTGGTTGTTGGTTGATCAGTGGTTGTTGGTTGATCAGTGGTTGTTGGTTGATCAGTGGTTGTTGGTTGATCAGTGGTTGTTGGTTGATCAGTGGTTGTTGGTTGATCAGTGGTTGTTGGTTGATCAGTGGTTGTTGGTTGATCAGTGGTTGTTGGTTGATCAGTGGTTGTTGGTTGATCAGTGGTTGTTGGTTGATCAGTGGTTGTTGGTTGATCAGTGGTTGTTGGTTGATCAGTGGTTGTTGGTTGATCAGAAGTTGTTGGTTGATCAGTGGTTGTTGGTTGAACAGTGGTTGTTGGTTGATCAGTGGTTGTTGGTTGATCAGTTGTTGTTGGTTGATCAGTGGTTGTTGGTTGATCATTGGTTGTTGGTTGATCAGAAGTTGTTGGTTGATCAGTGGTTGTTGGTTGATCATTGGTTGTTGGTTGATCAGAAGTTGTTGGTTGATCAGTGGTTGTTGGTTGATCATTGGTTGTTGGTTGATCAGAAGTTGTTGGTTGATCAGTGGTTGTTGGTTGATCAGTGGTTGTTGGTTGATCAGTGGTTGTTGGTTGATCAGTTGTTGTTGGTTGATCAGTGGTTGTTGGTTGATCATTGGTTGTTGGTTGATCTGTGCTTATTGGTTGATCAGTGGTTGGTTGATCAGTGGTTATTCGTTGATCTGTGGTTATTGGTTGATCAGTGGTTGTTGGTTGATCAGTGGTTGTTGGTTGATCAGTGGTTGTTGGTTGATCATTGGTTGTTGGTTGATCAGTGGTTGTTGGTTGATCATTGGTTGTTGGTTGATCATTGGTTGTTGGTTGATAAGTGGTTGGTTGATCAGTGGTTGTTGGTTGGTCAGTGGTTGTTGGTTGATCAGTGGTTGTTGGTTGATCAGTTGTTGTTGGGTGATCAGTGGTTGTTGGTTGATCAGTGGTTGTTGGTTGATCAGTGGATGTTGGTTGATCAGTGGTTGTTGGTTGATCAGTGGTTGTTGGTTGATCAGTGGTTGTTGGTTGATCAGTGGTTGTTGGTTGATCAGTGGTTGTTGGTTGATCAGTGGTTGTTGGTTGATCAGTGGTTGTTGGTTGATCAGTGGTAGCTGGTTGATCAGTGGTTGTTGGTTGATCATTGGTTGTTGGTTGATCTGAGGTTGATTGATCAGTGGTTGGTTGATAAGTGGTTGTTGGTTGATCAGTGGATGTTGGTTGATCAGTGGTTGTTGGTTGATCAGTGGTTGTTGGTTGATCATTGGTTGTTGGCTGATCAGTGGTTGTTGGTTGATCATTGGTTGTTGGTTGATCATTGGTTGTTGGTTGATAAGTGGTTGGTTGATCAGTGGTTGTTGGTTGGTCAGTGGTTGTTGGTTGATCAGTGGTTGTTGGTTGATCAGTTGTTGTTGGGTGATCAGTGGTTGTTGGTTGATCAGTGGTTGTTGGTTGATCAGTGGATGTTGGTTGATCAGTGGTTGTTGGTTGATCAGTGGTTGTTGGTTGATCAGTGGTTGTTGGTTGATCAGTGGTTGTTGGTTGATCAGTGGTTGTTGGTTGATCAGTGGTTGTAGGTTGATCAGTGGTTGTTGGTTGATCAGTGGTTGTTGGTTGGTCAGTGGTTGTTGGTTCTGCAGTGGTTGTTGGTTGATAAGTGGTTGTTGGTTGATCAGTGATTGTTGGTTGATCAGTGGTTGTTTCTTGATGAGTGGTTGTTGGTTGATCAGTGGTTGTTGGTTGATCAGTGGTTGTTGGTTGATCAGTGGTTGTTGGTTGATCAGTGGTTGTTGGTTGATCAGTGGTTGTTGGTTGATCAGTGGTTGTTGGTTGATCAGTGGTCGTTGGTTGATCAGTGGTTGTTGGTTGATCAGTGGTTGTTGGTTGATCAGTGGTTGTTGGTTGATCAGTGGTTGTTGGTTGATCAGTGGTTGTTGGTTGATCAGAGGTTGTTGGTTGATCAGTGGTTGTTGGTTGATCAGTGGTTGTTGGTTGATCAGTGGTTGTTGGTTGATCAGTGGTTGTTGCTTGATGAGTGGTTGTTGGTTGATCAGTGGTTGTTGGTTGATCAGTGGTTGTTGGTTGATCAGTGGACGTTGGTTGATCAGTGGTTGTTGGTTCTTCAGTGGTTGTTGGTTGATCAGTGGATGTTGGTTGATCAGTGGTTGTTGGTTCTTCAGTGGTTGTTTGTTGACCAGTGGTTGTTGGTTCATCAGTGGATGTTGGTTGGTCAGTGGTTGTTGGTTCATCAGTGGTTGTTAGGTGATAAGTGGTTGTTTGTTGATCAGTGGCTGTTGGTTGATCAGTGGTTGTTGGTTGATCAGTGGTTGTTGGTTGATCAGTGGTTGTTGGTTGATCAGTGGTTGTTGGTTGATCAGTGGTTGTTGGTTGATCAGTGATTGTTGGTTGATCAGTGGTTGTTGGTTCTGCAGTGGTTGTTGCTTCTGCAGTGGTTGTTGATTGATCAGTGGTTGTTGGTTGATCAGTGGTTGTTGTTTGATCAGTGGTTGTTGGTTGATCAGTGGTTGTTGGTTGATCAGTGGTTGTTGGTTGATCAGAGGTTGTTCGTTGATCAGTGGTTCTTGGTTGATCAGTGGTTGTTGGTTGATCAGAGGTTGTTGGTTGATCAGTGGTGGTTGGTTGATCAGTGGTTGTTGGTTGATAAGTGGTTGTTGGTTTATCAGTGGTTGTTGGTTGATCAGTGGTTGTTGGTTGATCAGGGGTTGTTGGTGGTTCAGTGGTTGTTGGTTGATCAGTGGTTGTTGGTTGATCAGTGGTTGTTGGTTGATCAGTGGTTGTTGGTTGATCAGTGGTTGTTGGTTGATCAGTGGTTGTTGGTTGATCAGTGGTTGTTGGTTGATCAATGGTTGTTTGTTGATCAGTGGTTGTTAGTTGATCAGTGGTTGTTGGTTGATCAGTGGTTGTTGGTTGATCAGTGGTTGTTGGTTGATCAGTGGTTGTTTGTTGATCAGTGGTTGTTGGTTGATCAGTGGTTGTTGGTTCTTCAGTGGTTGTTGGTTCTTCAGTGGTTGTTGGTTGCTCAGTGGATGTTAGTTTACCTTTGGTTGTTGGTTCTTCAGTAGTCGTTGGTTGATCAGTGGTTGTTGGTTGATCAGTGGTTGTTGGTGGTTCAGTGGTTGTTTGTTGATCAGTGGTTGTTGGTTGATCACTGGTTGTTGGTTCTGCAGTGGTTGTTGATTGATCAGTGGTTGTTGGTTCTTCAGTGGTTGTTGGTTCTTTAGTGGTTGTTGGTTCTGCAGTGGTTGTTGATTGATCAGTGGTTGTTGGTTGATCAGTGATTGTTGGTTGATCAGTGGTTGTTGGTTGATCAGTTGTTGGTTGATCAGTGGTTGTTGGTTGATCAGTTGTTGGTTGATCAGTGGTTGTTAGTTTATCAGTGGTTGTTGGTTGATCAGTGGTTGTTGGTTGATCAGTGGTTGTCGGTTGATCAGTGGTTGTTGGTTGATCAGTGGTTGTTTGTTCATCAGTGGTTGTTGGTTGATCAGTGGTTGTTGGTTGAACAGTGGTTGTTGGTTGATCAGTGATTGTTGGTTGATCAGTGGTTGTTGGTTGATCAATGGTTGTTGGTTGATCAGTGGTTGTTGGTTGATTAGTGGATGTTGGTTGATAAGTTGTTGTTGGTTGATCATTGGTTGGTTCTTCAGTGGTTGTTGGTTGATCAGTGGTAGTTGGTTGATAATTGGTTGGTTCTTCAGTGGTTGTTTGTTGATCAGTGGTTGTTGGTTGATCAGTGGATGTTGGTTGATCAGTGGTTGTTGGTTGATCAGTGGTTGTTGGTTGATCAGTGGTTGTTGGTTGATCAGTGGTTGTTGGTTCTTCAGTGGTTGTTGGTTGATCAGTGGTTGTTGGTTGATAAGTGGTTGGTTGATCAGTTGTTAGTTCTTCAGTGGTTGTTACTTGGTCAGTGGTTGTTGGTTGATCAGTGGTTGTTGGTTGATCAGTAGTTGTAGGTTGATCAGTGGTTGTTGGTTGATCAGTGGTTGTTGGTTGATCAGTGGTTGTTGGTTGATCAGTGGTTGTTGGTTGATCAGTGGTTGTTGGTTGATCAGTGGTTGTTTGATCACTGGTTGTTGGTTGATCAGTGGTTGTTGGTTGATTATTGGTATTTGGTTGATCAGTGGTTGTTGGTTGATCAGTGGTTGTTGGTTGATCAGTGGTTGTTGGTTGATCAGTGGTTGTTGGTTGATCAGTTGTTGTTGGTTGATCAGTGGTTGTTGGTTGATCAGTGGTTGTTGGTTGATTATTGGTATTTGGTTGATCAGTGGTTGTTGTTTGATCAGTGGTTGTTGCTTGATCAGTGGTGGTTGGTTCTTCAGTGGTTGTTGGTTGATCAGTGGTTGTTGCTTGATCAGTGGTGGTTGGTTCTTCAGTGGTTGTTGCTTGGTCAGTGGGTTTTGGTTGATCAGTGGTTGTTGGTTGATCAGTGGTTGTTGGTTCTTCAGTGGTCGTTGGTTGATCAGTGGTTGTTGGTTGATCAGTGGTTGTTGGTTCTTCAGTGGTCGTTGGTTGATCAGTGGTTGTTGGTTGATCAGTGGTTGTTGGTTGATCAGTGGTTGTTGGTTGATCAGTGGTTGTTGGTTGATCAGTGGTTGTTGGTTGATCAGTGGTTGTTGGTTGATCAGTGGTTGTTGGTTGATCAGTGGTTGTTGGTTGATCAGTGGTTGTTGGTTGATCAGTGGTTGTTGGTTCTTCAGTGGTCGTTGGTTGATCAGTGGTTGTTGGTTGATCAGTGGTTGTTGGTTGATCAGTGGTTGTTGGTTGACCAGTGGTTGTTGGTTCTTCAGTGGTCGTTGGTTGATCAGTGGTTGTTGGTTCTTCAGTGGTTGTTGGTTGACCAGTGGTTGTTGGTTCTTCAGTGGTTGTTGGTTGACCAGTGGTTGTTGGTTGATCAGTGGTTGTTGGTTGACCAGTGGTTGTTGGTTCTTCAGTGGTTGTTGGTTGATCAGTGGTTGTTGGTTGATCAGTGGTTGTTGGTTGATCAGTGGTTGTTGGTTCTTCAGTGGTCGTTGGTTGATCAGTGGTTGTTGGTTCTTCAGTGGTCGTTGGTTGATCAGTGGTTGTTGGTTCTTCAGTGGTCGTTGGTTGATCAGTGGTTGTTGGTTGATCAGTGGTTGTTGGTTGATCAGTGGTTGTTGGTTGATCAGTGGTTGTTGGTTGACCAGTGGTTGTTGGTTCTTCAGTGGTCGTTGGTTGATCAGTGGTTGTTGGTTGATCAGTGGTCGTTGGTTGATCAGTGGTTGTTGGTTGATCAGTGGTTGTTGGTTGATCAGTGGTTGTTGGTTGATCAGTGGTTGTTGGTTGACCAGTGGTTGTTGGTTCTTCAGTGGTTGTTGGTTGATCAGTGGTTGTTGGTTGATCAGTGGTTGTTGGTTGATCAGTGGTTGTTGGTTGATCAGTGGTTGTTGGTTGACCAGTGGTTGTTGGTTCTTCAGTGGTCGTTGGTTGATCAGTGGTTGTTGGTTGATCAGTGGTTGTTGGTTGATCAGTGGTTGTTGGTTGACCAGTGGTTGTTGGTTCTTCAGTGGTTGTTGGTTGATCAGTGGTTGTTGGTTGATCAGTGGTTGTTGGTTGATCAGTGGTTGTTGGTTGACCAGTGGTTGTTGGTTCTTCAGTGGTCGTTGGTTGATCAGTGGTTGTTGGTTCTTCAGTGGTCGTTGGTTGACCAGTGGTTGTTGGTTCTTCAGTGGTCGTTGGTTGATCAGTGGTTGTTGGTTGATCAGTGGTTGTTGGTTGATCAGTGGTTGTTGGTTGACCAGTGGTTGTTGGTTCTTCAGTGGTCGTTGGTTGATCAGTGGTTGTTGGTTCTTCAGTGGTCGTTGGTTGATCAGTGGTTGTTGGTTGATCAGTGGTTGTTGGTTGATCAGTGGTTGTTGGTTGATCAGTGGTCGTTGGTTGATCAGTGGTTGTTGGTTGATCAGTGGTTGTTGGTTGATCAGTGGTTGTTGGTTGATCAGTGGTTGTTGGTTGATCAGTGGTTGTTGGTTGATCAGTGGTTGTTGGTTGACCAGTGGTTGTTGGTTCTTCAGTGGTCGTTGGTTGATCAGTGGTTGTTGGTTGATCAGTGGTTGTTGGTTGATCAGTGGTTGTTGGTTGACCAGTGGTTGTTGGTTCTTCAGTGGTCGTTGGTTGATCAGTGGTTGTTGGTTGATCAGTGGTTGTTGGTTGATCAGTGGTTGTTGGTTGATCAGTGGTTGTTGGTTGATCAGTGGTTGTTGGTTGATCAGTGGTTGTTGGTTGATCAGTGGTTGTTGGTTGATCAGTGGTTGTTGGTTGATCAGTGGTTGTTGGTTGATCAGTGGTTGTTGGTTGATCAGTGGTTGTTGGTTCTTCAGTGGTTGTTGGTTGATCAGTGGTTGTTGGTTGATCAGTGGTTGTTGGTTGATCAGTGGTTGTTGGTTGATCAGTGGTTGTTGGTTGATCAGTGGTTGTTGGTTCTTCAGTGGTCGTTGGTTGATCAGTGGTTGTTGGTTGATCAGTGGTTGTTGGTTGATCAGTGGTTGTTGGTTGATCAGTGGTTGTTGGTTGACCAGTGGTTGTTGGTTCTTCAGTGGTTGTTGGTTGATCAGTGGTTGTTGGTTGATCAGTGGTTGTTGGTTGACCAGTGGTTGTTGGTTCTTCAGTGGTCGTTGGTTGATCAGTGGTTGTTGGTTGATCAGTGGTTGTTGGTTGATCAGTGGTTGTTGGTTGATCAGTGGTTGTTGGTTGATGAGTGGTTGTTGGTTGATCAGTGGTTGTTGGTTGATCAGTGGTTGTTGGTTGATCAGTGGATATTGGCTGATCAGTGGTTGTTGGTTGATCAGTGGTTGTTGGTTGATCAGTGGTTGTTGTTTGGTCAGTGATTGTTGGTTGGTCAGTGGTTTTTGGTTGATCAGTGGTTGTTGGTTGATGAGTAGTTGTTGGTTGATCAGTGGTTGTTGGTTGATCAGTGGTTGTTGGTTGATCAGTGGTTTTTGGTTGATCAGTGGTTGTTGGTTTATCAGTGGTTGTTGGTTTATCAGTGGTTGTTGGTTGATCAGTGGTTGTTGGTTGATCAGTGGTTGTTGGTTGATCAGTGGTTGTTGGTTGATCAGTGGTTGTTGGTTGATCAGTGGTTGTTGGTTGATCAGTGGTTGTTGGTTGATCAGTGGTTGTTGGTTGATCAGTGGTTGTTGGTTGATCAGTGGTTGTTGGTTGATCAGTGGTTGTTGGTTGATCAGTGGTTGTTGGTTGATCAGTGGTTGTTGGTTGATCAGTGGTTGTTGGTTGATCAGTGGTTGTTGGTTGATCAGTGGTTGTTGGTTGATCAGTGGTTGTTGGTTGATCAGTGGTTTTTGGTTGATCAGTGGTTGTTGGTTGATCAGTGGTTGTTGGTTGATCAGTGGTTGTTGGTTGATCAGTGGTTGTTGGTTGATCAGTGGTTGTTGGTTGATCAGTGGTTGTTGGTTGATCAGTGGTTGTTGGTTGATCAGTGGTTGTTGGTTGATCAGTGGTTGTTGGTTGATCAGTGGTTGTTGGTTGATCAGTGGTTGTTGGTTGATCAGTGGTTGTTGGTTGATCAGTGGTTGTTGGTTGATCAGTGGTTGTTGGTTGATCAGTGGTTGTTGGTTGATCAGTGGTTGTTGGTTGATCAGTGGTTGTTGGTTGATCAGTTGTTGGTTGATCAGTGGTTGTTGGTTGATCAGTGGTTGTTGGTTGATCAGTGGTTGTTGGTTGATCAGTGGTTGTTGGTTGATCAGTGGTTGTTGGTTGATCAGTGGTTGTTGGTTGATCAGTGGTTGTTGGTTGATCAGTGGTTGTTGGTTGATCAGTGGTTGTTGGTTGATCAGTGGTTGTTGGTTGATCAGTGGTTGTTTGTTGATCAGTGGTTGTTGGTTGATCAGTGGTTGTTCGTTGATCAGTGATTGTTGTTTGGTCAGTGGTTTTTGGTGGCGCGGTTGTTGATTTAAGTACAGTTGATGGTTTCTCAGTAATTTCCAGTGTTGTTGGGTGATCAGTGGTTGTTGGTTGATCAGTGGCTGTTGGTTGATCAGTGGTTGTTGATTGATCAGTGGTTGTTCGTTGATCAGTGATTGTTGTTTGGTCAGTGGTTTTTGGTGGCGCGGTTGTTGATATAACTACAGTTGTTGGTTTCTCAGTAATTTCCAGTGTTGTTGGCTGCACTGTAGCTGGTGATTGCTTAGTGGATGTAGGTGGCAGTGAAGTGACTGTGTCATTGGTTGGCAATGGGTGAGGGGTTGTAGATTGCACAGTAACAGCTATTGTTTCTGTGGACAGCTCAGTTACCGTTGTTTCTGGTTGGGTGGATGTTGGAAGGCCTGTAAATGTATGGTTTAAGTGAATATCATACTTTTTATCTATACATCATACTTTTTATCTATCTATCTATATATTCTACTTTATATGTATATATACATATTCATACATGCATATATACACATAAATACACATCCAAACACATACATATACATATATATACTGCATATACACTATGCACATATTGTTAAATATATATATATATATATATATATATATATATATATATATATATATATATATATATATATATATGTGTGTGTGTGTGTGTGTGTGTGTGTGTGTGTGTGTGTGTGTGTGTGTGTGTATATACATTATATTACACACACACACACACACACACACACACACACACACACACACACACACACACACACACACACACACACACACACACACACACACACACACACACACACATACACACACACACACACACACACACACACACACACACACTATAATTTGAATTTCTTATGTCCAGATTTCTGTTCGAGCAACAGTTGAAGATGAATAAGGCAAGTTCTTCATCATCTCCCATAAGATTAATAAGCAAGGAATGATCGTATAACAGTGGTTCCACTCATGAACTCTTTCTCACACCTGTGAGCACCCGACGCTAATCCTCCTTTTCTCGAATAATCCTCCATTTATTTCACGAAAGTGACCTACTTGGGGATCGGAACCCACAAGCTGGAAACGTGATATGACAAACATGAAGAAACATCTACCAAGTACTTTAATCACACTATACATGACGCTCTCCTTAAACACATGATGTATCCCTCCTGCCATAGCAATCCAGCAATGGTATTGTCCATTGCAAAGCAAAGTTGAATTGTAATCATACCAGATTCTAACATTCTCACAAAGAAACACATGCAGGTAAAGTAGATGAAGGAGGTCAGAAAAAGAACAAAAGAAAATGAAGACGGGAAACAGTAATGTAGAGAATCATCAAACCTCTCTGTATAATAACAATTGTAATTATGAGAATAATGGTAACAAATAATGATAATGGTAATTTGTCAAATGTCAATAAAACGCCAAACAGTTGTCATCCGTGACAACCTGCTGCTCATCATAACCCGTGCTGTTGCCCCCGTTTCTCTTCCCCGATCTTTTTCGTTTCTCCTCCTCAGTTTTTTACTTTGAATTCAAGGAAAATTGTGCCATCTGTGGGCGATGTTTAGGAATATATGACAAACTATGACTGTGGACTAATGTTCTTGAAGGCGTGCGCATGTTATGCTTAAAATACCATTTTCATTTGAGTAATCTCGCTCTTCAAATGTCATAACACGAATGTAAATGTCTTAGGTGTACCATGTGATGAAAATACAACTGTCTACAACTGTGTACTGGTTATCTACCTGTCGTTGCTGCTAGTTTGCTTTCCACTTGTTCAAGCTGATCCGTTTTATTCTGCCTTTGTTCTTGCAAAATACTGACGAGCAACTGCACAGACTGGACTTGGTCTCCCACCACGGTGCTTGCTGCTTCTGCCGCGGCCGTGATGTTCTCTACTACAGTCGGATCGACGACGAAGGTTCCATTGTCTATGAGTGTGGCGAAATTGCCAATGAGTTGATTGAAGCAGGTGATTTGGTCGGTTGTGAGGTTGGACAGCTTGGTGGAGAGATCAGTGATCATTGTAAGAAGCAGATCTGTCGGGTCCCCAGTTAAGGCATTGTCCTCATTTACCTCACAATATGGATCGACCGTGGCAGTGAGAGTGGCATCTTGATCGATGGAGTAAGTAATGGATCGGCGCTTCCTCGTGGAATTGCCGGTGGCTTTCTGGATGGCTTCAGTGACTCGTTGCAAGGCTGCTTTGGTCTCTTGAAGGGCTGTGAGAGTGGCGTTGGAGGCAGCAATCTGGGTCTCGAGTTCCTCAATTTCTTGAAGTAACTGTGTTTTCCTTTGTTGCAATTCCGAAAAAGTGTTTTGTGTAGTATCTGGCTGTATGGATGTTTGCTCATGAATGGTTGTTGTTGGTAATGTAGTATTTGGCTCAGAGGTTATTGTAGGAACTGTAGTTGTTGATTGATCAGTGGTTGTTAATTCTTCAGCGGTTGTTGGTTGATCATTTGTTGGTTGATTAGTAGTTGTTCGTTGATCAGTGGTTGTTGATTGATCAGTGGTTGTTGGTTGATCAGTGGTTGTTGGTTGATCAGTGGTTGTTGGTTGATCAGTGGTTTTTGGTTGATCAGTGGTTGTTGGTTGATCAGTGGTTGTTGGTTGATCAGTGGTTGTTGATTGATCAGTGGTTGTTGGTAGATCAGTGATTGTTGGTTGATCAGTGGTTGTTGATTGATCAGTGGTTGTTGGTAGATCAGTGGTCGTTGGTTGATCAGTGGTAGTTGGTTGATCAGTAGATGTTGGTTGATCAATGGTTGTCGGTTGATCAGTGGTTGTTGGTTGATCAGTGGTTGTTGGTTGATCAGTGGTTGTTGGTTGATCAGTGGTTGTTGGTTGATCAGTGGTTGTTGGTTGATCAGTGGTTGTTGGTTGATCAGTGGTTGTTGATTGATCAGTGGTTGTTGGTAGATCAGTGGTTGTTGGTTGATCAGTAGTTGTTGGTTGATCAGTGGATGTTGGTTGATCAATGGTTGTTGGTTGATCAGTGGTTGTTGATTGATCAGTGGTTGTTAGTTGATCAGTGGTTGTTGGTTGATCAGTGGTTGTTGGTTGATCAGTGGTTGTTGATTGATCAGTGGTTGTTGGTAGATCAGTGGTTGTTGGTTGATCAGTGGTTGTTGGTTGATCAGTGGTTGTTGGTTGATCAGTGGTTGTTGGTTGATCAGTGGTTGTTGGTTGATCGGTGCTTGTTGGTTGATCAGTGGTTGTTGGTTGATCAGTGGTTGTTGATTGATCGGTGGTTGTTGGTTGATCAGTGGTTGTTGGTTGATCGGTGCTTGTTGGTTGATCAGTGGTTGTTGGTTGATCAGTGGTTGTTGATTGATCGGTGGTTGTTGATTGATCAGTGGTTGTTGGTTGATCAGTGGTTGTTGGTTGATCAGTGGTTGTTGGTTGATGAGTGGTTGTTGGTTGATCAGTGGTTGTTGACTGATCAGTGGTTGTTGGTAGATCAGTGGTTGTTGGTTGATCAGTGGTTGTTGGTTGATCGGTGGTTGTTGGTTGATCAGTGGTTGTTGGTTGATCAGTGGTTGTTGATTGATCGGTGGTTGTTGGTTGATCAGTGGTTGTTGATTCTTCAGTGGTGGTTGATTGATCAATGGTTGTTGGTTGATCAGTGGTTGTTGGTTGATCAGTGGTTGTTGGTTGATCAGTGGTTGTTGGTTGATCAGTGGTTGTTGGTTGATCAGTGGTTGTTGGTTGATCAGTGGTTGTTGGTTGATCAGTGGTTGTTGGTTGATCGGTGGTTGTTGGGTGATCAGTGGATGTTGGTTCATCAGTGGTTGTTGGTTGATCAGTGGTTGTTGGTTGATCAGTGGTTGTTGGTTCATCAGTGGTTGTTGGTTGATCAGTGGTTGTTGGTTGATCAGTGGTTGTTGGTTGATCGGTGGTTGTTGGTTGATCAGTGGTTGTTGGTTGATCAGTGGTTGTTGGTTGATCAGTGGTTGTTGGTTGATCAGTGGTTGTTGGTTGATCAGTGGTTGTTGGTTGATCAGTGGTTGTTGGTTGATCAGTGGCTGTTGGTTGATCAGTGGTTGTTGGTTGATCAGTGGATGTTGGTTGATCAGTGGTTGTTGGTTGATCAGTGGTTGTCGGTTGATCAGTGGTTGTTGGTTGATCAGTGGTTGTTGGTTGATCAGTGGTTGTCGGTTGATCAGTGGTTGTCGGTTGCTCAGTGGTTGTCGGTTGATCAGTGGTTGTTGGTTGATCAGTGGTTGTTGGTTGATCAGTGGTTGTTGGTTGATCAGTGGTTGTTGGTTGATCAGTGGTTGTTGGTTGATCAGTGGTTGTTGGTTGATCAATGGTTGTTGGTAAATCAGTGGTTGTCGGTTGATCAGTGGTTGTTGGTTGATCGGTGGTTGTTGGGTGATCAGTGGATGTTGGTTCATCAGTGGTTGTTGGTTGATCAGTGGTTGTTGGTTGATCAGTGGTTGTTGGTTGATCAGTGGTTGTTGGTTGATCAGTGGTTGTTGGTTGATCAGTGGTTGTTGGTTGATCAGTGGTTGTTGGTTGATCAGTGGTTGTTGGTTGATCAGTGGTTGTTGGTTGATCAGTGGTTGTTGGTTGATCAGTGGTTGTTGGTTGATCAGTGGTTGTTGGTTGATCAGTGGTTGTTGGTTGATCAGTGGATGTTGGTTGATCAGTGGTTGTTGGTTGATCAGTGGTTGTTGGTTGATCAGTGGTTGTTGGTTGATCAGTGGTTGTTGGTTGATCAGTGGTTGTTGGTTGATCAGTGGTTGTTGGTTGATCAGTGGTTGTTGGTTGATCAGTGGTTGTTGGTTGATCAGTGGTTGTTGGTTGATCAGTGGATGTTGGTTGATCAGTGGTTGTTGGTTCTTCAGTGGTTGTTGGTTGATCAGTGGTTGTTGGTTGATCAGTGGTTGTTGGTTGATCAGTGGTTGTTGGTTGATCAGTGGTTGTTGGTTGATCAGTGGTTGTTGGTTGATCAGTGGTTGTTGGTTGATCAGTGGTTGTTGGTTGATCAGTGGTTGTTGGTTGATCAGTGGTTGTTGGTTGATCAGTGGATGTTGGTTGATCAGTGGTTGTTGGTTGATCAGTGGTTGTTGGTTGATCAGTGGTTGTTGGTTGATCAGTGGTTGTTGGTTGATCAGTGGTTGTTGGTTGATCAGTGGTTGTTGGTTGATCAGTGGTTGTTGGTTGATCAGTGGTTGTTGGTTGATCAGTGGTTGTTGGTTGATCAGTGGTTGTTGGTTGATCAGTGGTTGTTGGTTGATCAGTGGTTATTGGTTGATCAGTGGTTGTTGGTTGACCAGTGGTTGTTGGTTTATCAGTGGTTGTTGGTTTATCAGTGGTTGTTGGTTCTTCCGTGGTTGTTGGTTGATCAGTGGTTGTTGGTCGTTCAGTGGTTGTTGGTTGATCAATGGTTGTTGGTTGATCAGTGGTTATTGGTTGATCACTGGTTGTTGGTTGATCAGTGGTTGTTGGTTTATCAGTGGTTGTTGGTTGATCAGTGGTTGTTGGTTGATCAGTGGTTGTTGGTTGATCAGTGGTTGTTGGTTGATCAGTGGTTGTTGGTTGATCAGTGGTTGTTGGTTGATCAGTGGTTGTTGGTTGATCAGTGGTTGTTGGTTGATCAGTGGTTGTTGGTTGATCAGTGGTTGTTGGTTGATCAGTGGTTGTTGGTTGATCAGTGGTTGTTGGTTGATCAGTGGTTGTTGGTTGATCAGTGGTTGTTGGTTGATCAGTGGTACTTGGTTGATCAGTGGTTGTTGGTTGATCAGTGGTTGTTGGTTGATCAGTGGTTGTTGGTTGATCAGTGGTTGTTGGTTGATCAGTGGTTGTTGGTTGATCAGTGGTTGTTGGTTGATCAGTGGTTGTTGGTTGATCAGTGGTTGTTGGTTGATCAGTGGTTGTTGGTTGATCAGTGGTTGTTGGTTGATCAGTGGTTGTTGGTTGATCAGTGGTTGTTGGTTGATCAGTGGTTGTTGGTTGATCAGTGGTTGTTGGTTGATCAGTGGTTGTTGGTTGATCAGTGGTTGTTGGTTGATCAGTGGTTGTTGGTTGATCAGTGGTTGTTGGTTGATCAGTGGTTGTTGGTTGATCAGTGGTTGTTGGTTGATCAGTGGTTGTTGGTTGATCAGTGGTTGTTGGTTGATCAGTGGTTGTTGGTTGATCAGTGGTTGTTGATTGATCAGTGGTTGTTGGTTGATCAGTGGTTGTTGGTTGATCAGTGGTTGTTGGTTGATCAGTGGTTGTTGGTTGATCAGTGGTTGTTGGTTGATCAGTGGTTGTTGGTTGATCAGTGGTTGTTGGTTGATCAGTGGTTGTTGGTTGATCAGTGGTTGTTGGTTGATCAGTGGTTGTTGGTTGATCAGTGGTTGTTGGTTGATCAGTGGTTGTTGGTTGATCAGTGGTTGTTGGTTGATCAGTGGTTGTTGGTTGATCAGTGGTTGTTGGTTGATCAGTGGTTGTTGGTTGATCAGTGGTTGTTGGTTGATCAGTGGTTGTTGGTTGATCAGTGGTTGTTGGTTGATCAGTGGTTGTTGGTTGATCAGTGGTTGTTGGTTGATCAGTGGTTGTTGGTTGATCAGTGGTTGTTGGTTGATCAGTGGTTGTTGGTTGATCAGTGGTTGTTGGTTGATCAGTGGTTGTTGGTTGATCAGTGGTTGTTGGTTGATCAGTGGTTGTTGGTTGATCAGTGGTTGTTGGTTGATCAGTGGTTGTTGGTTGATCAGTGGTTGTTGGTTGATCAGTGGTTGTTGGTTGATCAGTGGTTGTTGGTTGATCAGTGGTTGTTGGTTGATCAGTGGTTGTTGGTTGATCAGTGGTTGTTGGTTGATCAGTGGTTGTTGGTTGATCAGTGGTTGTTGGTTGATTAGTGGTTGTTGGTTGATCAGTGGTTGTTGGTTGATCAGTGGTTGTTGGTTCTTCAGTGGTCGTTGGTTGATCAGTGGTTGTTGGTTGATCAGTGGTTGTTGGTTGATCAGTGGTTGTTGGTTGATCAGTGGTTGTTGGTTGATCAGTGGTTGTTGGTTGATGAGTGGTTGTTGGTTGATCAGTGGTTGTTGGTTGATCAGTGGTTGTTGGTTGATCAGTGGTTGTTGGTTGATCAGTGGTTGTTGGTTGATCAGTGGTTGTTGGTTGATCAGTGGTTGTTGGTTGATCAGTGGTTGTTGGTTGATCAGTGGTTGTTGGTTGATCAGTGGTTGTTGGTTGATCAGTGGTTGTTGGTTGATCAGTGGTTGTTGGTTGATCAGTGGTTGTTGGTTGATCAGTGGTTGTTGGTTGATCAGTGGTTGTTGGTTGATCAGTGGTTGTTGGTTGATCAGTGGTTGTTGGTTCTTCAGTGGTCGTTGGTTGATCAGTGGTTGTTGGTTGATCAGTGGTTGTTGGTTGATCAGTGGTTGTTGGTTGATCAGTGGTTGTTGGTTGATCAGTGGTTGTTGGTTGATCAGTGGTTGTTGGTTGATCAGTGGTTGTTGGTTGATCAGTGGTTGTTGGTTGATCAGTGGTTGTTCGTTGATCAGTGGTTATTCGTTGATCAGAGGTTGTTGGTTGACCAGTGGTTGTTGGTTTTTCAGTGGTCGTTGGTTTATCAGTGGTTGTTGGTTGATCAGTGGATGTTGGTTGATCAGTGGTTGTTGGTTGATCAGTGGTTGTTGGTTGATCAGTGGTTGGTTGATCAGTGGTTGTTGGTTGATGAGTGGTTGTTGGTTGATCAGTGGTTGTTGGTTGATGAGTGG